>NC_052146.1:298823019-299146713 GCF_902713615.1 Scyliorhinus canicula
ATGCTAACTTATCATGGGAAAGTGCCGCGAGTGCAGATATAGGGCAGATAAAGCAGTAAAAAACGATATGTACAGATGTCAAAACGATGAGATAACAAGGTTATGCAACATTCAGTCTATAAGTTTAGTCTCTGTGGCGGGCAACAAATTCTGGTTGACCGCCTCAAGGGTGGAGCAGGGGCCGCCTGCGCTTGGATGGGCGGGACTGCTGCCAATGCGGTGGTCGCAGAGGTTGGCAGGATTGCTGGTAGATCGGTGGCCTCGTGGCAGGGCGCGTCCAGAGGAAGCAGTGTGCGAGGTGGGACATCACGGTCGGGTGGCGGGCGTGGAAGTCTGCGCAGCGCCCGCATGTTGCGTCAGAGGAAAGAGCCATCAGCCATGCGAACAAGGAATGATCTCGGGACCACTTGCTTGACCACCACAGCTGTGGCAGACCAGCCACCGTCAGGCAGCTGTACACAAACTCGATCAACTGGGACCAGCTAGGGGAGATCTGTGGTATGAGCGTCGTATGCTGATTTATATTGGGCCCGAGACTGCTGCATCTTCTGTATGACGGGGAAATTATCACGGTCTGGAATGTGGATGGCTGGAACAGTCGTCCGCAGTGTGTGGTTCATGAGAAGCTGCGCTGGAGACAACCCAGTGGACAGTGGGGTCGCTCTGTATGCCAACAGCGCCAGGTTGAAATCGGAGCCCGAGTCTGCAGCCTTACATAATAATCTTTTGACGATGTGGACCCCTTTTTCGGCCTTCCCATTTGACTGTGGGTAGTGGGGGCTGGATGTGACGTGCCGAAAGTTGTACAGCCGGGCAAAATCTGACCACTCCTGGCTGAAAAAACAGGGGCCGTTGTCACTCATCACCGTGAGTGGCATCCCATGTCTGGCAAAAGTTTCCTTGCATGCCTTGATCACCGCCACCGACGTGAGGTCAGACAGTCTGACCACTTTGGGGTAATTGGAAAAGTAGTCGACCAGGAGGACATAATCACGTCCCCTGGCATGGAACAGGTCAACACCGACTTTGGACCATGGGGAGGTCACCATCTCATGTTGCTGTAGAGTTTCTTTAGGCTGAGCCGGCTGAAATCTTTGACATGTAGGGAAATTGAGGACCATGTTGGCAACGTCCTGGCTGATGCCCGGCCAGTAGACTGCCTCCCGAGCTCGACGTCGACATTTCTCGACCCCGACATTTCTCGACCCCCAGGTGACCCTCGTGGATTTGGCCGAGCACCATATCTCGCATGCTCTGCGGGATCACAATTCTGTCAAGCTTCATGAGGATGCCATCTACCACCGTCAGATCGCCCTTGACATTGTAACACTGGGGACACTGTCCCTTCTGCCAGTCATTCGTGAGGTGCCGCATCACCCGCTGGATCAGAGGATCCCTGGCCGTTTCCTCACGAATCTGAATGACCCTCTCATCAGAGGCCGGGAAGTTGGAGGCACAGAATTGCACTTGCGCGTCTATTTGACATACTATGTCAGTCTGCTCACACGGTGTGGTGATAGACCTGGAGAGTGCATCTGCAACAATAAGCTCTTTGCCCGGGGTGTAAACCACGTCAAAATCGGAGCGGCGTAGCTCGAGAAGGATGCGTTGTAACCGTGGCGTCATGTCATTGAA
The DNA here is from genome assembly GCF_902713615.1 of Scyliorhinus canicula. Lineage (NCBI taxonomy): Eukaryota > Metazoa > Chordata > Chondrichthyes > Carcharhiniformes > Scyliorhinidae > Scyliorhinus > Scyliorhinus canicula. The sequence continues at coordinate 298,824,655 of NC_052146.1, forward strand.
GTCTTTTTGAATGATGTGAACCAATGGCCTGTGGTACATCTCAACCATGAATTTAGGGAAGCCATACACATAGTCGTGGAACTTGTCGATTCCCGTTAGGAGGCCCAGGCATTCCTTCTCAATCTGAGGGTACTGTTGCTCAGTGGGCGTCATGGCTCTAGAGGCATATGCAACTGGCGCCCAGGAGGAGGAGTCATCCCGTTGGAGGAGCACTGCCCCAATACCATCCTGGCTCGCGTCAGGGGATATTTTCGTCTCCTTGGCGGGGTCAAAAAATGAAAGCGGGAAAAGTGGTGCCCTCTGGCCTTATAGTGGTCTTGTCCTGTCTGGTGATTGGCTGCTGTGTTCTGTGTGCTCACTGGTCATCCCGTGTGTCAATCACTGCCTGTCTGCACTCCATCATGCACATGGATGTATATTATGACACCGAGGACCTGGGTTCAATCCCGGCCTGGGTCACTGTCCTTGTGGAGTTTGCACACTGCTCCTATGTCTTATGGTCTTATTGACATCTCATTGTTTCAAATATAAATAGTGTGAAGTAAGGCTGAACAAAAAGGGGTTACTCACCTCTGCCTTTCCCTGCCATTTTGAGAAAACGTCATTAAACAATTAAGGTTTCTCACCTGCAGATTTGGTTGAGGGGCAGATCTCCTCTTCTCCTCATCCCGTGCTGGGAAAAGTGATTTGAGAAGTTTGGGCATCTGAGGTACAAAGGCCTTCACTGGATTCAAATAAGAGGCTGCTAGCGCTGAGAATGAGTCTGAGAAGAGATGGGAGACGGTAATGTAGACATTTGTTCATGAATTCCATCATGTCACTTGTATTTTTCACCTTGGCAGCGTGCACTGCCACTTGCTGCTTTGCAAACAGCAGCGCAATGACTGGCAAACAGCAAAGATTTCTCCACGGCCTCCATCACCACTGCTACTTCATCAACAGGGGTGTAAACATAACATGATCACCCTCTTTCTTTATTCCTGCACAGGCTGAGGGCATTGCTGGCTAGGCTAGCATTTATTGCCCATCCTGAAAAGCCCAAGAGAGCTGCCTTCTTGAACACCCACAGTGCTGTTACGGAGAGTTCCAGAATTTGGATCCAGTGACAGTGAAGGGACGACGATATATTTCCAAGTCAGGATGGGGAGGAACTTGAACGTGGTGGAGTTCCCATGCATCTGCTGCCCGTGTGCTTTTAGGCGATAGAGGTTATTGATTTGGAAGGTGATGTCAAAGGGCCCCTGGTGAATTGCTTTTAGATGGCACACACTGCTGCTGGTACTGTGCCTCGGTGGTGGAGGGAGTGGATATTGGGAGTGAATATTGAAGGTGGTGGATGAGGTGTCAATCTAGCGGGGCTGCGTTGTTCTGGATAGTGTGGAGTTGCATTCATGCAGACAAGTGGATGAATGCAGCTACTACTGATGCACACTGGCAACAGTCTGTACTATCTACAAGATGCATTGCAGCAACTCACCAAGGCTCCATCAACAGCACCTTCCAAACCCGCAACATCTACCATGTAGAAAGACGAGGGCAGCAGATACAGAGAAACACCACGGCCTGGGCAGCACTGTGGCGCAGTGGGTAGCACTGCTGCCTCATGGCGCCTAGGACCCGGCCCTGGGTCACTGTCAGTGTAGAGTTTGTATTCTCCTCGTGTCTGCGTGGGTCTCACCCCTACAACCCAAAGATGTGCAGGTTAGGTGAATTGGCCACGCTAAATTGCCCCTTAATTGGAAAAAAAAAAGAATTGGGTACTCTAAATTTATAAAAATTTTTAAAAAAGAAACACCACTGCCTGCAAGATACCTCCAAGCCATACACCACCCGAATATGGAACAATATTATCATTTCTTCACGTTGCTGGATCAAAATCATGGGACTCCCTTCCTAACAGCACTGTGGTATTCAGCACAAGGACAGCAGTGGTTCAAGAAGGTAGCTCACAGCCACCTCCTGGAAGGCAATTCGGGATGGGAAATAAACGCTGGCCTAGCCAGCAATACTCACACCTCATTCAAAAAATATAAAAATCTTGTGGCTCCGGGTCAGATAACTGGTTATCTTCTTCTAAACAGGACAGCAAGTTTGATAATGCGTTTGGGGGACAATAATACAGTCCCTCCGATTCACACTATCAATTTGACTGGATATCTGCTGTTGCATCTTTAGCACAAGAAAGTTTGCATTTCCTGAAAACAATGCATAGTACTGTGTGTGAATACATAGAACATAGAGTGCAGAAGGAGGCCATTCGGCCCATCGAGTCTGCACCAACCCACTTAAGCTCTCACTTCCACAATATCCCCGTGACCTAAAAACCCATCCTAACATTTTTGGTCACTAAGGGCAATTTATCATGGCCAAACCACCTAACCGGCAAGTCTTTGGACTGTGGGAGGAAACCGGAGCACCCGGAGGAAACCCACGCAGACACAGGGGGAACGTACAGACTCCCCACAGTCAGTGACCCAGCGGGGAATCAAACCTGGGACCCTGGCGCTGTGAAGCCACAGTGCTGTCCACTTGTGCAACCGTGCTGCCCAAATCAGTGAGAATCAGCAGTCAGTAGACGAGGGATTAAGGGCACTACAGGCACAAAATAGTTATTGTTGCAGTAATAACTTGTGCTACAATTGCTTGTGTTTGCTCAGAGTTTATAATGGAAGCAAAGTTGAACTAACGCTGAAAAATGGCACCCGTGTTGCTGGAATTCCTTACCATAATCCATCATCGAAGCACAGGTGCAATTGGGGGGGAAAATGACAAGTCATTAGTTAAATTTAAAAATTGGCAGCAGTACTATAACACTGTCATAATCCAATCACGATTTTTTTTTTAAATGTGAACATTGCAACATTAGATTTTACTCATGGAAATGCTGCAAAGAGTTGAATGTGTTGTGCTGTTGGGACTGCATAGCTGCTGACACTATAATTCCAAACAAGTGGTTTATTAAGCCTTGGTAGGCAGCGCTGCAGTGACTACAAACACTGGAACCTGCATGAAACAGGTAGGTCATCAATTCATACAATGTGGGGATTCTATGAAACAGGTAGGTTATGAAATTTGAGGTATACTGAATTCAACTACTGGGAACATTGGTCATGTTGGTAGCAAGTTGGGTGGAGTAGGGTGGAAAGAGAGAACGAGAGAAGTTGGCCTTCTAGTAAATCATGGATAAAATAACCAGTGTATGATACTGTTTATTTTCCGGGGGATGCGATTATTGCTGCACGCCTTAATATTCTGCATCACCCAAGCTGCTGAAATTTGACAATTGATTTTTTGATTGTGTTCTTTGTGGAGACTGCAGTCAGCATTTCGTCCATTATAATCCCTGCCGTACAAAACTAGGACTATGGTGCAGACAGGCTCTCAAACGTACATGATTCCCTACTTGCAAGGATTCTACCCATGTTATATGAAAACAGGAGGCGGATTTTGTTTGTGGCCCATTCTTTGCCCCTTTGGTTCGGCTGAATGAATCTTTTTAAAAAATAAATTTAGAGTACCCAATTCATTTTTTCCAATTAACGGGCAATTTAATGTGTTCAATCCACGTGGGGCGAACCCCACGCAAACACAGGAAGAATGTGCAACTCCACACGGACAGTGACCCAGAGCCGGGATCGAACCTGGGACCTCAGCGCCGTGAGACAGCAGGGATAACCCACTGCGCCACCGTGCTGGCCGACTGAATGAATCTTAAGAGCTGGATTTTAAAAACAAATAAATCAGTGGTTGAGCCCCGAAAAGGTGCACAGCAAATTTTATTTTGTTAGCCACCTATTGATAGCATACAGTCAATCAAATAGGAAGAGTTCAGGGGCAGCAGAGGCACTGGTCATTCTGCAGAGTTAGATTTGAAGTGAACAGTTGGGAATGACAGGAAAGTGCAGTTGATGCCACAATCAGATCAGTCATGATCTTACCAAATAGCACAGTTGGCTTAAGAGGCTAAATGGCCTTCTCCTGCTCCTACATCTTGTGAATATAGATTAGGTGACAGGAAGCAGCAGATGACCGAATCTGGGCATTTTTCTGAAAAACAACAGCCTTCACGAGGTTTCAGTCTCGTTTAAGATTATAAAGGTCTAGTACAGTGGAAGCATTAAGACAGGTTGTAGAAATTACAGTGAAATTGGCTCACTATTTATGGGCCTTTTGATCTATTTCGCTCAAATCGATCAGCTCAAAATCATACTGTAAGGCTACTTGAAATCCCCTTTATGAACCATAAGCTTTCTACAAAAAGGAATACTAGGGAAGCTTGGGACATGTTGGAACCATCCATTGATAAAGCAGGAAAAGTTACTTCCAGTTTCTATTATTGAAGACAATTACTTAAAGTACTGCGTTAAAGTGCATTGGTGAAATAACAGGAGGTCTGGGCTCAAAGGGAATCCTTAAAAGCAGTAATTTTTGATAGCTAGAAGTTGTGCTAAAATTTTTTTTAGGGTAGAGGTAAAGTACTTCAGAGGGAAAGCACATCCTCTTAAAAGTCAGGCGAGTTTTGCAAGCTAACTGCAATGATCTTTGTTTCAGAAATTTAAGTTCTAAAACTGTGCAATGTGCCTCTTGAAAGCATTAAACGGTAACATTGTGACAGACGGTCAGCTGTCTGTTTTCCCTATAATTCACATATTTTTTCCAAAATTCCTTGCAGTATTCCATTTCTGAAAAGAAACTATTCCAAGCCACGTCTTTACAGCAGTTCCCACCTGCATCTTGTGGCATGGAATGCCTGGAGACCGGGGAACGGTATGGAGGCGTCTTCTTGTTTGACTGCAGTACAGAGGTCGATATGTCCTGCTGACTCTCCCATCGATTCTGCCCAAAGAGAAAAATGAACAAGGAATCCAGTAGAAGCTACGTTTTTGTGGTGCTACATAAAAATCAAGACAGCAGCATGCAAGATTGTGGGCACTTAATTTTTTTTAAGGGAATGACTGGTGAAGGTGCACCTCTCCGTTTACTCTCCCAAGGGAAAGTTCCATAAATAACTCCTGCAAGATGCACAAAGGCTGCTGCAACAATTTTACTCGTATATGTGTTTGCTCATTTTATGTTTGGGTGGAAAGGATATCTGCCTGCCGATGAGGATGTCAGCCCTTGCGGCAATCATAAGCAACACACCCAAGTTCTAACATTCCCAGCAGACCTGACGAAAGAACTAGGAAAGAGTCAGTACAAGCATATCAATTTCTGCACGCTACTCCAAAACAACTCCACAAATAATAATGGAGCTTAATTGTTGGTTAATGGCAGAATGTACTGGATAAATTCAACTGGAATCATACTACTCCAACTGTAAGCCCACATTGCAGTAGAGGTGCAGGAATCAATAAGCCGAGGTTTGAATATTGAGACAAGTTATTCATGTTTAACACGGCACGGTAGCACAGTAGTTAGCACTGTTGCTTCACAGCACCAGGGACCACGGTTCGATTCCCGGCTTGGGTCACTGTCTGTGCGGTGTCTGCACGTTCTCCCCGTATCTGCGCGGGTTTCCTCCGTGTGCTCCGGTTTCTTCCCACAAGTCCTGAAAGACGTGCTGTTAGGTGAATCGGATATTCTGACTTCTCCCTCAGTGTACCTGAAAAGGCGTACACAAGGGGCTTTTCACAGTAACCTCATTGCCGTGTTAATGTAAGCCTACTTGTGACACTAATCAAGATTATAATTGTTTTTTAATATAAATTTAGAGTACCCAATACATTTTATCCAATTAAGGGGAAATTTAGCGTGGCCAATCCACCTACCCTGCACATCTTTTGGGTTGTGGGGGCGAAACCCACGCAGACATAAAAACTAGGAGCAGGAGTAGGCCATCTGGTCTTTCGAGCCTGCTCCGCCATTCAATTAGATAATGGCTGATCTTTTGTGGACTCCGCTCCACCTTCCCACGCAAAGGTTGGTGGAATCGCAGATAGCGATGAGGACTGTCAGAGGATACAGCAGGATTTAGATCGTTTGGAGACTTGGGCGGAGAGATGGCAGATGGAGTTTAATCCGGACAAATGAGAGATAATGCATTTTGAAAGGTCTAATACAGGTAGGGAATATACAGTGAATGGTAGAACCCTCAAGAGTATTGACAGTCAGAGAGACCTTGGTGTACAGGTCCACAGGTCACTGAAAGGGGCAACACAGGTGGAGAAGATAGTCAAGAAGGCAAACGGCATGCTTGCCTTCATTGGCCGGGGCATTGAGTATAAAAATTGGCAAGACATGTTGCAACTGTATAGAACCTTAGTTAGGCCACACTTGGAGTATAGTGTTCAATTCTGGTCGGCACACTACCAGAGAGATGTGGAGGCTTTAGAGAGGGTGCAGAAGAGATTGACCAGGATGTTGCATGGTGTGAAGGGCATTAGCTATGAGGAGAAATTGAATAAACTCGGTTTGTTCTCACTGGAACGAAGGAGATTGAGGAGCGACCTGATAGAGGTCAACAAAATTATGGGGGGCATAGACAGAGTGGATAGTCAGAGACTTTTTCCCAGGGTAGAAGGGTCAATTACTAGGGGGCATAGGTTTAAGGTGCGAGAGGCAAGGTTTAGAGGAGATGTACGAGGCAAGTTTTTTTTTTTACACAGAGGGTAGTGGGTGCCTGGAACTCGCTGCCGGAGGAGGTGGTGGAAGAAGGGATAATAGTGACATTTAAGGGGCATCTTGACAAATACATGAATAGGATGGGAATAGAGGGATACGGACCCTGGAAGTGTAGAAGATTTTAGTTTAGACGGGCAGCATGGTCAGCGCAGGCTTGGAGGGCCGAGGGGCCTGTCCCTGTGCTGTATTTTTCTTTGTTTGTTCTTTGAACATGGGGAGGACGTAATAAAGATAATTATAATAAAGATCATTATTATTTTAATGCTATGTCTTATACTAATCACAGGAATGTAATTACCTTGTTCCGTTCAAGGCTTGATCTTGCATTGAGGTCATGACGGCTCCCAGATAACTTTAAAAAGAAAAGTTCAAAAGAAGCACACATTATTTGAGTGAAATAAAACTCTTAAAAGATGTTGCAACTGATCAGTACATGCAAATTCAGATTAACCAGTCATGCATGCTCTAGTAGATCCAAACTTGGACTGAGAGTGAGAACACATCAAGGGAAAAAATTGTACTGTGCAGCAGTTTAATAAACATACTGAAGTGTTTGTTAAAATAGCAGAAAGGAGGATAGAGACAGAATTTCATGCTCCCTAAAGGAATCAAGTAGCGTTGTGTGAGAAAGGTCAGTAATAAAATAATCCGTCACAGACTCTTGATGAGTTGAATGGCCTTTCCTCACTCTGGAGATTATGTTCACAGATAGAATGAGCACATCACATATTGCCAGTAGATAACACGATTAATATTTTACAATAAACTGTCCGCCAGGAAATCACAACTTCTAATCCTCACGTTATCATCATGGATCAAGGACACGGACCCTGCACTTCCTCCCAGTTCATTATTCTCTGCAGCATCATTTCATGTTAACTTCACTACCGGCACAATGAGATTTTTACTCTTAACTGGAGACAACCTAAATATTTGGGTGCACTGCTCAGGAGTTCAATCACAGGAAAGATTGTTCCTTCAGAATTTTACAACACGGAAGGAAGCCATTCCTGCAACTGTTCATAAAGAGCTTTCTACGATGCTATTATTCTGCTCTTTCCCCATACTCATTTTTTAAAACAAACATTTATTCACTTACCTTTGAAATATTATAAGAGGATTCTTCCACCAGTTTTAGGCGAGCAGGTTCTACATTCTCATGGCCATATTGGTAAAGACATTTCTCCCAGGCTCTCCCTTCATTCTAGGCAATGACCATCTCCAAGAGAAAATCTACCACTATCCTCATGGCTTTCAATGGTATTGCCATGGCAGAATCTGCCATCAAATGTCCTGAGGATCAGCACGGACCAGAAACTGAATGGGACCAGCTGTATAAATACTGTATCTTCAAGAGCAGGAATTCTCTGGCGAGTAACTCATTCTCTGACTCCCCAGAGTCTGCTCACCATCTAGAAGGCGCAAGTCAGAGTGTGATGGAACTCTCCACTTACCTGGATGAGTGCAGCTGCAACAATACTCAAGAAGCTGAACGCCATTCATGCTTAAGCAGCCCACTTGTTTGGTACCCCATCCGAGACCTTAAACATTAAAATAAGGGCAGCATGTTGGTACAGTGATTAGCACTGCTGCTTCATAGTGCCAGGGATCTGGGTTCAATTCCGATCTTGGGTGACTGTGTGAAGTCTGCATGTTCTCCCAGTGCCCATATGGGTTTCCTCCGGGGTGCTCCAAAGATATGCAGGTTTGGTGGATTGGCCATGCTAACTTGCCCCTTAGTGTCCAAAGGTTAGGTGGGGTTACAGGGATAGTGTGGGGGAGTGGGTCTCGGTGGGTGCTTTTTTTGCAGGATTGGTGCAGACTCGATGGGTCGAATGGCCCCCTTCTGCACCGTAGGGATTCTATGATTCTAGGATTCTTTAAAAAAAATAAAGTTAGAATACCCAAATTTTTTTTCCAATTAAGGGATAATTTAGCATGGCCAATCCACCTACCCTGCACATCGTTTTGGGTTGTGGGGGTGAGACCCACACAGACACGGGGAGAATGTGCAAACTCCACACAGGCAGAGACCTGGGGCGGGGATCGAACTCGGGTCCTCAGTGCCGTGAGGCAGCAGTGCTAACGACTGTGTGATTATGCTGCTCTTGATTTTAGAATTCTATAACTCCCTCCACCACTGACACACTGTGGCAGTAGCATGTTGCATCTACAAGGTGCACTCCTGGAACTCACCAAAACTTCTTTGACAGACGCGGGAACTCTAAACCTAGTCAGAAAGAGGCAGTAGATAAATGGGAATGGGATACATGGAAATACCACTACCTGCAGGTAACCCTCCAAACCACTCATTAGCCTGATTTGGAACTATATCACCATTCCTTTGCAGTCGCTGAAATCCTCGAATCCCCTTCCTAACAGCACTGTGGATGTACCTACGCAACTGTTCAAAAAAGCAGATCTCCACCACCTTCCCACGGGCAATTAGTAATGGGTGACAAATGCCTGCTGTGTCAGGGACGTGCATGTCCCATAAAAGAATAAATTTAAATCAGGAATTGAAATCCTCTAGTTACTAATGTACAGGACAATGCAAGAGTTTATCCCTTACAAACTGATCAAAATCTTTCAACCAGGGCCTTTAAGTCATATCTAAACATTGCTGTGCAATCCTACCTTTTAGTGAAGTAGTCATTTCCATCAAAGCTACACTGACGTTTCCCCCTCCTAACATCAAAGGTGCCAAGTGAAATGAATACTGGGACAGTACAAAAATCCATCACGTTCCTCAATTTTGGTGCTACGCGAGCAGTTTCAAAATGATAAGAATGAAACTTTGATGCTGCTGGCAACATGGTACAAAGCACATTGCGATCCTAGCCACAAAGACAGGCAGAGGAAAAATAACTTCTGGAGTCATACCCGGTTGACGTTTGGAGAGCTGATGCACCTTCTGGTCAGTTTACGCTTTGCATTTAATTGTTCTTTTACTGCAACTTCCTGTTCACAAAACACAGCATAAAAGAAACAACACAACATGGCATCAGGACAAGGACAAGACCAGACAACACAACAGAAAGAGAAATCTGCAGTTCCACAATGCAAATGGAAGGGTTCATCACTTGAGCGAGCAAGCAAGCAGCCAGCCTTTCAATTGGTGCACTTTCCTTGCCAATTTCACTCCTGTTAGCAGCGCCCTGCTGGAGCACAATTGCACAAATATTGATCAGCTTCTCATCATGCTGCTTATTTCAGCCCCTAATTACCTGTGCTTGTGGACAGGGAGAGATTTTGCTGGAGGGGTGAAGAGGTGCGACAACATCACGTTGAACCAAACGCTGTTCTCATCCAAATATATTTTCTAGCTACAGAATGCTGGTCAGCACAAGGGTAAGTCACATTCACATCCTAGAGCCTATTCCACTGTTCAATTATATCATGACAGATCTGTATCTAAACTCCATTTCCCCATCTTGCTTCCATATTCCATAATACCCTTGCCTCCCCATCTTTGCTAACCTTAATGGCTCTCTGCCTTCGAATGCACTTAATTCAGAATCCTTATCCTGGTCTACAAATTCTTCAAGACAGTCACCCCACATGCAACCTCTTCTAGCTTTTCATCCTATTCAAAAACATTACTTCCTCCAAATCCATTGCTCCGATCAAAACTTTCAGGCATCTTGGGACTTACTCTATGGACAAACAACTTTGTTCTGCTCTGTATATTACCATTAAAATCAAGTGCAGCTCCTGATCTTTAAAAGTATTCTTTGGACATGACTCATGTCTGGTTTCTCTCCCTTGAACGTTGTTTGTTAAAGGTTTTACATAACTGCAATTTGTTGGGAGTCTGAAATGGTAAACCGAAGTACAAACACGTAAATTCCCTCTCCCCAATTTCCTGCTGCAAGTTGACTTTTTGATATTCAAATAGAATCTTAAACAGGCTTTGTTTATTTGTTAAAGTCATTTCTTGTCACTTGCTAGACAAACAAATATCATGGGCCAGCCTTCTTTTGGTGAACGGAATTTAAATTCAGAAAGTCGAAAGTAAATTTTCACCCGCTAAACAGGAAATGCACTTCCCGCACTTGAGATTTTCTCTACCATTAGCTTCACCCGTCTTCTCTTCTCTCCCCTCTAATCCAATGCCTTCAGAGTGGCTTAGTCACAGTAAACTCTAGGTCTTTGCGCTGCATTCACAACAGTTTCAGTTCTAGGTTGTTCTTTCTCCTTTTGCAACTGTGTCATGTTATGCCAGGATAAGAATATCTCCGGCGGGATTCTCCGGCCGCGCCTGCCCGACACCGGAGAATCCCGCACGAGGTCAATGGACTTTTCCATGGTCCGCATGCTGCCTGTGGTGATTTTGCGTCGGGCAGGGTGGAAGAACCCAACCCCTCATCTTTAGATATCAGTAAAAGACAAGTGAATATTCAAAAGCAGAAAGATGACAGACACTAATAAACATGTGGATGGTTCAGACAGTACAATCGCAAAAAGGAAGCCAGTGTCTTGAGATAAACAGTAGCACAGTGCACTTGGATGTTACACATGCTAACTTACACAGCTGGATGACGACTCTGTTTAAAAATAACATTTTACTCAGAAAAATGATGGCATGGGGTGCTAAAAGTTTAACGGAACGAAAATCATACAAAAACAACCTCCAGAAAAAAAATATATAGTCCAGGTTTAATTTTTATTAATAGGTTGTTACCACTGATATCAAGGCCAATAGATTTTTTTGATATAAATTTAGAGTACCCAATTCTCTCTCCCCCCCCCCTCCTGCAAATTAAGGGGCAATTTAGTGTGGTCAATTTATCTACCCTGCACATCTTATGATGGCACGGTAGCACAGTGGTTAGCACTGTTGCTTCACAATGCCAAGCACCTGGGTTCGATTCCCAACTTGGGTCACTGTCTGTGCGGAGTCTGCATGTTCTCCCCGTGTCTGCGTGGGTTTCCAAAAGACCTGCTTGTTAGGTGAATTCGACATTCTGAATTCTCCCTCAGAGTACCCGAACAGACACCGGAGTGTGGCGACTAGGGGGTTTTCAGTAACTTCATTGCAGTGTTAATGTAAGCCTACTTGTGACACTCAAAGATTATTATTATTATTGGGTTGTGGGGGTGAGATCCAAGCAGATACGGGCAGCATGTGTGCACTAGTGCAATTTAAGCAACAAATATCATACCTCAAAAGTGCACCTCTCTAGTGACTGGTGGCTCATATTACAGTTTTGCCCTGATCAAAGACGTTCGCACATCTACTTCCCACACCCTCTACCTCTGCATCCTGACTGAACTAATCACGAAGAAATGTTGATTATCTGAGGTTTTCTGTTCTGAGAGCTGTGATCTACATTTTTATTAGTGGTTGGCTAGAAAGGTTAGTTTATAATACACAGCTGATCCAAGAACTCAAACCTTCCCTTTGGATCAACTCCCTCAGGTCTGACTATTCCAGTCACTTGGGAGTGTATTGGCAAGGAACGAAGCACAGTCCCTTGTCACTGGGCAGATAACAAGAGACGAGTATTGCTTGAAAGGATTGAAGAGGGTGGGATGTGAAGCATTATACCATCAATTATCCACAATCAATTATATGCCAGGAGTCAACATGATGGATAATCGAATTTCCAGTGCAGTTAAAATGATCAGCAGCTTCTCTGGAACAACTGATTTTTGACCCACACCCAGACGCATAATTCAAACCAAAATAACACCTGGCATCTAAAGGTGGCTCACATTTCAGTCACCGTGGCCGGGATTCTCCCGTACCCGGCGGGCGGGGGGTCCCGGCTTAGCGGAATGGCGCCAACCACTCCGGCGTCGGGCCTCCCCAAAGGTGTGGAATGCTCCGCACCTTTAGGAGCTAGGCCCGCGCCGGAGTGGTTGGCGCCACACCGACTGGTGCCAAAACCGGCGGCAACAGCCTTTGACGCCCGCCGCCCAGGCTGGCCAAAAGGCCTTCGCTGGTTCGCGCATGCGCCGGTGCGTCAGCGGCCACTGACGTCACCACCGGCGCATGCGCGGTAGGGGGGTTCTCTTCTGCCTCCGCCATGGTGGAGGCCGTGGCGGCAGCTGAAGAAAAAGAGTGCCCCCACAGCACTGGCCCGCCCGCCAATTGGTGGGCCCCGATTGCGGGCCAGGCCACCGTGGGGGCACCCCCCGGGGTCCGATCACCCCGCGCCCTCCCCCAGGACCTCGCGGGCCCACTCACGCTGCCAATCCCGCCGCCACCAGAGGTGGTTGAAACCACAGCAGCGGGATTGGCCTCTCAGCGGCGGGACTTCGGCCAGAGAATCGCCGCGGGGGGCCTGCCAATCGGCGCAATTCCTGCCCCCGCCAATTCCCGGGTGGCGGAGAAATCTGGCCACGGCAGGGGCGGGATTTACGCCGGCCCCGGGTGATTCTCCGACCCTGCAGGGGGTCGGAGAATTTTGCCCCGTTTTTCTAAACTTTGACCTTCGTTGCCTGTGCATAAACCCAAGTACTAAATAGCCTGTCTGCAAGATTTAAAATCAGAAATTAAAGATAGGGCAAAAATCAGCTTCTCTCCTTTCAGGAAAAGTCACCTGACGCAGACGATCCAGAGTGAGGATATTCTCCACCGCCAGTACACTACGGAGATATTTCTCTATGTATGCTTCTTTCTCGGCAGACTCCGCATTTTCCAGCTCTGCTGCCATGCGTGCCAGAGTTTCACGGTCCTCAGATGCTTGCGCGTCCTGGGAAACAGAAAGGAGAAGCCAAGGTCATTCACACAACCCACCTTGCTGCCTGAAGGAAAACCATGAAGAAAATACATTTAAAATCATTCAGTTTAGTTTTCGCTGCAAAAGATTTATCGATCATATCACTATCAGTAAAGTATGAAGCTATCAGCTGAGAAACCGTATCTGATCAGGTTGCATCATCAATTCTGATCATTTAGCATGAAGACTCAGTTTAGCTGACCCTTGATGTCAGAGAATTTAGTCAAGAGCAGGGGTGGGCAAACTTTTCCGTGCAAGGGCCGCATTCAGAAATTCACAATTCACAAAGGGCCGCATAGTATATTAAGTAAAATAATTACGTCACCCGGTTATGATTCTGGGCGCCTCATATAGAACATAGAACAGTACAGCACAGAACAGGCCCTTCGGCCCTCGACGTTGTGCCAAGCAATGATCACCCTACTCAAGTCAACGTATCCACCCTATACCAGTAAGTAACCCAACAGCCCCCCCACCCATTAACCTTTAAAAAAAAAATTAAAAAAAAAAAAAAAATTTTTTTTTTTAAAAAAGATTTTTTTTTTTTTTTTTTAATGACTTGGTGGGCCGCAGAAATACCTTTGGCGGGCCGCATGCGGCCCGCGGGCCGTAGTTTGCCCACCCCTGGTCAAGAGGAAAGGTCGAAACTTCAGCTTCAAAAGCAGGAATTAAATAGGGGGGCGGAATACAAAAGCAAGGAAGCTATTCAAAATCTTTACAAAATCACTGGCTAGATCAGCTCAAGGAAGCACTATACTTTAGGGAAAACTGAGGTTTGAAGAGGACATTTTCAGGAATGGTACCAGGGCGATGTACTTCAGTTACACAGAGAGCCTGATGAAGTTGGGATTGTTCTCCTTAAAGGTTATGGGGGAATTAAATAGAGGTGTTCAATATTATGAAGGACTTGATGGGGAGCAAATAAATACAAATTGTGCTAGCAGGAGGATCATTAGCCAGAGAGCATGGATTTAAGATAATGGCAAAAAAAAAGCCAGGAGCGAAATGAGGAAATTTCTTTTTAAAAACACAGCAACTTATGATCTGGGTAATGGAAGTAAATTCAATAGTAACTTCCAATGGAAATTAGATAAGAACAAAAAGCTTTGGTGGGTTTTGTTTATGCTGTGAAGTTATAGATTCTACTGTGAAAATGCTGATCGATTCCAATCACTAATTTAAAACAATGCAACTGCTGAAACAGTACCTGACTCCATTGGATAGTGAATTGCAGCAGAATTCACTATTGGCAAGTGACAGATCTCTAAAGCATTACCAAAACGTGTGGAACACTTTTAGCTTCTTCCTACAAGTAAATTAAACTCTGGTGTAGTTTCATGACCCCAAAGAATGCACATTCCCCCCAACTTCAATTACCAACTCTCTTTACAATAACACTTCATTCTCAAACCATGTTGCAATTGTAACTTCAATGCTAAAGGAAATGGAGTACTTTCACATTCCTGCTAGTTCTGGAGCTGGTGCACTGAGCACTAGAGGGTACAGGGGGTTTGTAACATAGTGGTAATGTTATTGTACGAGTAATCCAGAGGCCTGGGCTGATGCTTAGGTGACACAGGTTCAAATCCCACCACGGAAGTTTTGTTTTGTTCTTTACAGCACAGGAGCCCATTCAGCCCATCGTGTCTCCACCAGCTCCCAAAAGAGCTACCCAGCTAGTCCCATTCTCCAGCCTCATCGCCGTAGCCTCCTAAACTAATCTCTTTCATATACATATCTAGCTCTCTTTGGAAACCATCTACGGAATCCACCTCCACCACTCTCCCAGGCAGTGCATTCCAAGCCCCAACAACTCTGAGTAAAGAAGTTTCTCCTCATTTTGTTCCTAGCTCTCTTGCTGACCATCTTGAAATTCTGACCCTTTAGTCACTGACATATCAAGTTGGGAGATTTTAAGTTCAATTATTTAATAAATCTGGAATAAAACTACAGGTCTCATTAACAATGATCATGAAACTACAGAATAGTTGTAAAAAAAAACTTCCTAGTTCACTCATGTTCTTTAGCAATAGAAATCTGCCATCCTAACTTGGGCTGGTCTGAATGTGACTCCGGACCCAGTGTAATGTGGCTGATTCTTAAATGCCCTCTGAAATGGCCTGACAAGGCACTCAGTTGCAGGTGACCCCCTGCCACGTGCACAATGGTGCACTAAGGGATGGACAATAAATGCTGGCGCTACCAGTGAAGTTCACATCGAAGAATTAAAGAATAAAATGCAAATGCTCTGCCGACAACAGCACAATGACAGAACACACTTTTATTAATGCAAATTGAGCTAGATGCAAAATCAATGATGACATATCAATCAAAAATATGGCTAATGAGCCCAGCAACAATGAAAATTCCATGTGCAAGGCTAATCCGAGTAATCGTAAATAGGTTAGATAGAAAGTTAAAACTTACCTGCATTTCAATTACATACCTCGCATTTAGTGGCTACTAGTTATCCTGCACTATGTTCAAAGCAAATGAATGACAGAATAAAGAGGGAATGCAGATGCGGAGTTACATAGTTTTAACAGCACAGGATGACACTATTCAGCCCATCATATCCGTGCTATCCCTCTGAAAGTCCTCCTCGGATCTTTTCTCCGAGCCCTGCATTTTCCCCCCGATTTTAACAATAAATCCAATTCCTTTTCAATGTCAATCCTGGAAGAAGCAACAAGGTGGCGCAGTGGTTAGCATTGCTTCCTCACGGCGGCGAGGTTCGATCCCGGCTCTGGGTCACTGTCCGGGTGGAGTTTGCACATTCTCCCCGTGTTTGCGTGGGTTTCACCCCCACAATCCAAAGATGTGCAGGGTAGGAGGATTGGCCTCACTAAATTGCCCCTTAATTGGAAAAAATTAATTAGGTGCTCTCAATTTATTTTTTAAAATGTTAATTCTGGGTCTGCTTCCACGACATGTATTCTGCATTCCAGATCATGACTTGCTTTGTAAAAGTAATTACTTATGCCCCTTTGGCTCTTTTGCTAATGATGTTGAATCAGTTTCTGATGGTTACCCACCCTCCTGCCAGTGGAAACAGTTTATCACTTTCTGCCTCATCAAAACCCCTATGAGTTCCCCAGCATGACTTCCACAATGCTCTAAAATAATCTTTGATTAGTGTCTACATTACAACATTACATGCAGATAGTGTTTTACCTAGAAGACTTGCAGACAGCATTATACATTTTTGCTAAGCAGCCTTCCCTGGAGCATTCCTTTCATTATTTACAACAAACACTGACATGGAATATAATTTTATAGTCTGAAGATCCTATTGTTCAATAACCACAAAAAGGACTCGCAAGATGATACACTCCTTTAAAAAAAAGTCACAGAACAACATCAATCTGTGGTATTTTATCACTTGCATACCTCTGGAATATTGGAGACGATCTCGAAGGTCACTCCACATGCATTAAGTGTACTCTTGTTGGACATACGTCTCAAGAAGCTTTGCGCAAAACCCTGAAATGAAATTTTGATTTAAGATTAAAAAGGTACATGTTCGTTAATAGTTTAATCTCACCCCACCCAGATCAGGCATGAGCTGCAAACCAACCCAATAATGAGCGTCTGGCACTCCATGGCATTTTCTGACTTTCAATCCAACTTTAAACTTTCCCAAAGCAGTGCAGTTTACATTAGCATCCTAAGTCATTATTTTTCCATGTGTCCAACGCACACAGGAATTGTACTTGAGAGTCTATAAACCAAGCTAAGATAGCCACAGGCACGATTAGGTGTTCAGACAATCTTCCTGTCCAAACACAACCCAGCTGCCGAAGCTCAAGGAGATAGCTTGGGTTGGTTTAAGGGCCCTGGAAGCCGCACAAGGGGAGTATGATGAGGTTTTACGATATAAAACTAACAGCCTTTCAGCAAAGCACATTGATTAAAGCTTTCTGCTGCTTTTCCAGCCAGCATCAGCATACTAAATCACAAGCCTTAGGAATTCCTCCAGTGAGTGCTGGTAAACAATTCCATTTCAATGGCCATCAGATTAGAGACCAAATGTATCCTCAACGACTAATCATGGCAGTATGCTTTTCAGCAAGGCCACGAGATAGCAATCAGGGGCAAACTAATTGACTTCACCTATCCTTAAATCTGAAGCTATTAAGCCAACCTGAACCTAAAGTTTTTTTGTTTAAAATTATATGGACGCCAGACTGGGGTTGCTCTGTGCCTTTGTAAACAGACCTAGCAGGCTTTACGTCTTAAATCTTCAATTCCAATTAAACTGCTCGGCATTTTGAATAAACTCCCGTTTCCTCTATTGAATCAAGGAGCTCAAGTAGAATGAAGGAAACGCTCCAATTTTATCAGGACGATTAGATGATTTTCTTCAGATTGTACCTGTCGACTGTAGACATTCACGCAGACGCGCTTGCGTAATACCAGCTGCATCTCAGCAGGGTGGCTGAGTTGAACCACAGTCTTCACTATAAGGAAAACACGCTCATCGGCTGGAGTCCCTTTGCTCAAGGATGAACAGTTATGGACATTGGAGTCCCAGGAAGCCTCTGCTTTCACCTAATGGAAACAATTTTTTTTTTTAAATGGATAAATTACTAGTTAGTCATGAAGCAAAATTACTACATACTAAAGTCCAAATATGAAACGTGGACATCATGAAGTATTAGCAGTTATCAGGGAATGATGGACTACGGTACTCAGCAGAACATACTATTGCTCAATCACACATTGCGGCTAAGCCCCTTTTTGTGATCTGGGCGTCGCAGGCAAGATCATTTGTCCTTGAGAAGGTGGGGCGGGCATGTGCCACCTTCTCCAGCCACTGAATCCATCTGGTGCAAGTATTCTCACACTGCTGTTAGGATTCCATGATTTTGATACAACTTATATTGTGCTTGGTACAACCAAGTGGCTTGCTAGGCCATTTCAAGGCACAGTTAAAAGTCTGGGCATGGGCCAGTTACGGATGGGCCAGATCTGGCAATGATGGCAGATTTCCTTCCCTGTAGAACACTGCTGAATCAAATGTGTTTTTATAACAATCAATAACAGTTTCATGGCACCATTACGGAGATTCAGTTCCAGATATTTATTCATTAATTGAATTTAAATTCCCTCAGCTGCCATGGCATTACCACAATGCCACCACCACTTAAAACTCTGTCCCCACTCCATTCAGTTTCATTTATTTTGCTCTTGCAGTTTGAATCAAGAATCTTAACCCCCTTGAATGGATTAATTTTGCAGCAGTTTTATGTTGGGCCTGGTTCAGTTTTGGGTTCATTATACACTAACGGAGAAATACTTTGCTGTAAAACTCCTTCCACAAATGTCAAATGGGCAGCGTGGTGGCACAGTGGTTAGCACAGTGCTTCACAGCGCCAGTTCACGGATTCAATTCCTGGCTTGGGGCACGTTCTGTGCAGAATCTGCATGTTCTCCCCGTGTCTGCGTGGGTTTCCTACGGGTGCTCCAGTTTCCATTTGCAAGTCCCGAAAGACGTGCATGTTAAGTAAATTGGACATTCTGAATTCTCCCTCAGCGTACCTGAACAGGCGCCGGAATATGGTGACTAGAGGATTTTCACAGTAACCTCATTGCAGTTTTAATGTAAGCCTACTTGTGATGCCAATAAAGATTATCAAATTACTTAATTTCTTTCCTCTATTCTTGTCCTACTTTGCAAAACAAAAGTTAAATTTCACCCAACGCATGACCAGGTGCGATTCCAACTCCTTTCTGACTAAAGACATCTTTAAACCCCTGTTCTCTCTTGAATTTCCTTTTCTTTACTGCTTGCTGTCTAGGGCAGCACGGTGGCACAGTGGTTAGCACTGCTGCCTCATAGATCCAGGGTCCCAGGTTCAATTCCAGCCTCGGGTGTGGAGTTTGCACTTTCTTCCCGTGTCTGCGTGGGTTTCCTCCGGGTGCTCCGGCTTCCTCCCACAGTCCAAAAGATGTGCAGGTTAGGTGGATTGGCCATGATCAATTGCCCCTTAGGTGTCCAAAAGGTGAGGTGGGGTTACTGGGTTACGGGTGGAGGCATGGGTTTGAGAGCCAATGCAGACTCGATGGGCCGAATGGCCTCCTTTTGCACTGTAAATCTGCAAATTCTAATGTTCTTTTTGTTTCACATTGAGAAGTTTATTTGATTTGAGGAGTGCTGTATGAATTCAAGACGGAGGAATATGTCACCTCTGGGTCGTGATGTTTTGCAACCTGAAGTTCAAAAATGTCGTCATCATCTTCATCAACAAGGCTGGCATCGAGTGCACCAGGTTCTGGTCCATCCAGATCTTCACGAGAGCTGAAGTCATCTGCTAATGGTGGGTAAGCAAAAAATAGGAAAAATGGCAGCAACATTAAACGAAACAAAAGGATATCATCTGTTGGCACTGTTTAGCGTTTTTTTAAATTCACACCTATATTCTTCCCCTAGTTTTTCAGAACGTGCTCATTGATAGGGAGTGAGGATTAGTCAAGCTTCATTCCCGTCCTTGGCAAAACGAAAGAAAGGATTGTAGAAAGGTATTTATTGCTTCCCCAGTTTTTCCTCACTCTTTTCCTTCAAACTACTGAGAGGGAACTGGGAAAGTTGATTTAGTGCAACTGGCATTTGAAATCAAGAATCAAACTGAGCAATGTGCAAACTGAGCAATGTGCAAACTGAGCAATGAGATTCGGGCAAATTCACTCTGATAAGGAATGGATGGAGAAAACATGTTATGGAGAAGTTCAGCAGGCGTCCAGATAACCCCAGGACTTGGTCAGTCCTGGCAAACTGACAGACGTACTCATTTTTACCCTGATTGATGTGGTTCTGCATCTAAGCCCTCTGGAACCTACCACATGCTTAATAAAAAAACTCCTTCTTGCAGCTGAGAAGGCCAATAAGAGGTTTAAGAGAAGGGTCTTGCTAAAGAGAAATGGTTTCCAATTGCTGAAAGGGCTATAACCAGAGGTGTCATGAGGAAAGGCCTTTAACACAATGAGTGGTTAGGATTTAGAATGCACTGTCTGATAAGGCAGTACAAACACATTTGGTAGAAACTGACCGGATGTAACTGGATAAACGCTTGATTAAAACAAAAACAGGGATATGGAGAAAGAGCCAAGAAAATGGGTCTAATTTAACTGTCGTTTGAAAAGACCTGCAATGACTTAGGGGGCTGAATGGCTTTCTTCTGTAGTGTAATATTTTGTAATTCCCCTCCTAGATCTTGTGGGAAAAACTGTGAAATGAAGATGGAACTCCCAAAATTCTGGAATCGATCTAAACCCTAGAAGACATGCTGCTTCCAGTTACTGTACCTAGATAGGGTATTTGAAGTAATTAATTCAATTAGATCAGAAAGAGAAGAAATAATGGTCCCCTCTCATTAACTCAGGCAATTAAGAGTGAGCTTCTGGTAAAAAAATATTTTCACTGTATGTCATATGATAGTCAATATGTTTCGATTAATTTGCCAGGATGTGAGTGATGCTACTAAAATCACATGGATTGCCTCACGGCACCGAGGACCCGGGTTCGATGCCAGCCCCATGTCATTGTCCGCGTGGAGGTTGCACATTCTCCCTGTGTCTTGTGGGTCTCACCCGCACAACCCAAAGATGTGCAGGTTAGGTGAATTGGCCATGCTAAATTGCCCCTTAATTGGGAAAAAAAAGAATTGGGTACTCTAAATTTATTTTAAAAAATAAAATCACATGGATCCTCCAAATTAAAAAAAAGCATAATTTCCCCCCTTTCACCTGTGCATTAGAGAAGGAATCATGCAAAACTTACCATTTAGGTCAAGGAAAACAACAGGAACATGCGTTTCCATTCCAGCCGCTGGACTCCTGCAAGAAATGCCAAAAATACGTCATATAAAAGGAGATAAGCAAATTAAAATCTTCAGGGGAAAGTGGATGAAATTACAGCATTAGAGTCCAAACCACTAGTTAAAGCTGCAGAACTCAGAGGAGCAATAAAAATTAAAATCTGGCTCGGTTACTATAAACTAGTAAACTATAAACTTTTTTTAAAAATGTTTTTTTTATAAATGTTTTTTATTGAGTTTTCATATTTTATATATGACAAATTACAAATTATTAGAGAGAAAAAAAGAAAACACAAAAATTTAACATGAATATTTACAGGTAAGCATCTTCATAACAACAATTGTGGCCGCCCCCTTTAGCCAGCATACATATTTTACATTCCCCAATATGGCCGAGGCACATGTTTATAGGCATTTATTTACAGTTTGGTTTTGGGCCTTAGCTTGCCATCAAACCCCCTTAACGAGCCCGTAACCCCCCCCCCCCCCCACCTTCCCCCGATTCCCGTCCATTTTCCCCTGATTCTTGGCCACCCGACTATTCTTCCTCTTGTACATTGGCCACAAACAGGTCCCGGAACAATTGCATGAATGGCTCCCACGTTCTGTGGAAGCCGTCGTCTGACCCTCGGATGGCGAATTTGATTTTCTCCATTTGGAGAGATTCCGAGAGGTCGGACAGCCAGTCTGCAGCTCTGGGCGGTGCTACTGACCGCCAGCCAAACAGGATTCTACGGCGGGCGATCAGGGAGGCAAAGGCAAGGGCGTCCGCCCTCCTCCACAGGAATAGATCTGGCTGGTCTGAAACCCCGAAGACTGCCACTATCGGGCATGGCTCCACCCTCACCCCCACCACTTTGGACATAGCCTCGAAGAAGGCTGTCCAGTACTCCACAAGTCTGGGGCAAGACCAGAACATGTGGGCGTGGTTGGCCGGGCCTCTTTGGCACCGCTCACATCTGTCCTCCACCTCCGGGAAGAACCTACTCATACGGTTTCTCGTTAAGTGGGCTCTATGTACCACTTTTAGTTGCGTCAGGTTGAGCCTTGCGCACGTGGAGGTGGAGTTGACCCTATGCAGTGCTTCGCTCCAGAGTCCCCACCCTATCTCCATCCCCAGGTCGTCCTCCCATTTCCTTCTTGTTGCGTCCAGTACGGTGTCGTCCCTATCTACCAGTCGGTCATACATGTCACTACAGTTCCCTTTCTCTAGGATACTTGCGTCCAGTAGGTCTTCCAGTAGTGTCTGTCGTGGCGGTTGTCCTTGTCCTTGTCTCCTTTCGTAGGAAGTTTTTGAGCTGCAGGTACCGTAGCTCGTTCCCCCCAGCTAGCTGAAATTTCTCTGTCAGTTCGTCCAGTGTTGCGATCCTGTCGTCCGTGTATAGGTCCCTGACTGTCAGTGTCCCCCCGTCCTGCCTCCACCTTTTGAAGGTGGCGTCAGTCAGTGCTGGTTTGAACCTATGGTTGTTGCAGATGGGAGCCTTGTCCGACATTTTGTACAGGCCAAATTGCTGACGCAGTTGGTTCCAGGATTGGAGGGTGGCTGTCACCACTGGGCTGCTGGAGTGTTTTTTGGGTGGGGATGGGAGTGCTGCCGTGGCGAGGGCCCGGAGGGAGGTTCCCATGCAGGAAGCCTCCTCGTAAACTATAAACTAAACCACCCTGACTTGGAAATATATCGTCGCTCCTTCACTGTCGCTGGGGCAACATCCTGGAACTCCTTCTCTTACAGCACAGTGGGTGTATCTACACCTCAAGGACTGCAGCGGTTCTGGAAGGCAACTCACCACCAGCACCTTCTGAAGGGCAACTAGGCATGGGCAAGGAATGCTGGCCTAATCTGCGATGCCCACATCCCATAAATGAATATTTTTTTAAAAACTAGAGGCTCCAATTCTAAATTGATGAAATTGTGCAGCATGATTCGCAAAACAATGGTTAAAAAAAAGTGTTGCCGAGGTCCCAGGTTCAATCCCGGCTCTGGGTCACTGTCCGTGTGGAGTTTGCACATTCTCCCTGTGTTTGAGTGGGTTTCGCGCCCACAACCCAAAGATGTGCAGGCTCAGTGGATTGGCCATGCTAAATTGCCCCTTAATTGGAAAAAAATAATTGGGTACTTAAATTTATTTTTTAAAATCTTGGAGTCTCATTAAATAAAAAAAATTACTACTTAATGTTGTGACTGACCATGTCAATTTGAAATCATGCCATTTGAATGACTGGATAATTGGAAACAGCTTTAAAAGCAAAACTTCTCATTTTAATGTTTGGATCATCAGAATTTTAGGGAATCAAAATCAACATGCAATTATCAGTAAACTGTTTCTTGCGCACAATTGAATGTTTATCTTGGATATTTAGTTTGCATTAACATAAGCCAACACACACTGGCCATTAACAACTAATTGCTTGTTCTAACTAATTGCAAGTGTCTCACAATTGTTAACTTCTTCAGGTTGAAGCTCACGTTTGAGTACATTGGTCTATTCAACAAAAACAAATTCCTGCTGAGACCACACGATACTTTAATGGGACTGAAATGAGGCCTTCGGTGGAAGAAGGGGAGGGAGATAAATGATCCATTTGCTTCTGCACAAAGAAAAAGTGTCTGGAATTTTGATGTTGGGGGAAGAGATCTTCTTGTTGTTCACACCAGCTGCAGTCCCGCCAACTGCATCCCCCTTACAATGGGTTTCCCAGCGTCATGGGGTGGATTCAAAAGGAAATCGCTAGGTCACTCTACTGTTGAATGCACTGTCAAATAGCCCCGATTGGACCTTTACATATGCAAGTCAGCTGCCCGCTACCTTGGGACAAGTCGCCTGCCCACTTCCAGTCCCGCCATCAGTAAAATGCCCCAACAGCAGGGCGGTGCTGGGTAGCTGATTTGATGTGGTTCCCCACAATTTTGCCAGCAGCCACACCCCACCCCTACCATCTGGGGGTGGTAAAATCCAGCCCATGGATTTTATTTTCCTTAGATCATTTTGTGGACAAACCATTTTGCTGGGGATCCTGGGATTCCACTCCCCGCTGATGGAACCATTACAGCATTTCTTTCCTCAGTTAGTGTCAATCTTCGTTCCAACAACTGCGCCTCACGGTCTGCATCATCTTCAGACTTGTCTGCAAGACACACAATATCAAATTCACATTTGACTTCAACAAAGCGAGGGTGGGGGGAAACAGGCCACCGGAGCAAACTCGTGTTCCAACAATGCAGAATGGGATGGGAGACTGCCAACACATGGATTCTGTCAGAACTCATACTTGACCAGGAATGAGACAGGACATCACACAACTAATTTATGCATTACATCTGGGTTCACATTCAGCCAATATAGAATGGGGATTGATAAGCAAGCAACTCCTCATTATTTTAAATACAATCAAATTCAGGACTGCAATCTCTGAACTTCACAATAGTATATAAATACAAAGTGCTTAATTACTTAAAATTTTTTTTTAGAGTACCCAATTCTTTTTTTCCAATTAAGGGGCAATTTAGTGTCGCCAATCCACCTACCCTGCACATCTTTTGGGTTGTGGGGGCGAAAACCCACGCAAACACGGGTAGAATGTGCAAACTCCAGACGGGCAGTAACCCAGAGCCGGGATCAAAACTGGGACCTCGGCGCTGTGAGGTAGAAGTGCTAACCACTGTGCCATTGTGCTGTCCTAAAGTGCTGAATTACTTTAAATAATTTAAAAAAAAGGAAATTTAGAGTAGCCAATTCATTTTTATCAATTAAGGGGGAATTTAGCGTGGCCAGTTCACCTGCCTTGCACATCTTTGGGTTGTGGGGGCAAAACCCATGTAAACACGGGGAGAATGTGCAAACTCTACACGGACAATGACCCAGAGCCGGGATCGAACCTGAGACCTCAGCGCCGTGAGACAGCAGTGCTAATCACTGCACCACCGTGTTACTCCTTTCTTACTTGTAATTCTAGTGTCACGTAGACTTTCTCTGCGTATGTATTTTAATGGCACCAGGGTGGTTTCAATGACCTCTACAGGTACATGAAGTCTGGAAATCAGGATGAACCGAGGACAAGAACAGGCTCAGCTGTGACAGCACACACGTAGAGGAGCCTACCGTTACTTTCTGTTCAGGCTCACACAAGTATGCTTTGAGTGAATTCTGGTGGGTGAATACTGCTCACAGAATTACATAATCACGTGGCTTATGGCTGTAAGGGACAACGGTGAAGAACTGGAATGGTTGGGGCAACAAAAAGAGAAAATTGAGTGGGGGGGGGGGGGGCTGGCAACCAAAAAAAGCTGCAGTAACAAATTGATTATTTAAAATTGTACACACTGAGCTTGCTTCACTTACTGGATTTACCAGCGAGTTTCTGGAGCTGTTTGTCAAGATATTCCTGCCTCTTAGTCAATGCAGTTAACCATTTCCGACGTAGCTTCTCCAAATCCTTCTCCTGCAATTTACAAAAAAGAATGAGTTATGTTCTTGCTCATTTTCTTCTCTCCAGTTTACAGTAATTTCTCTTCTGCTATAGCTCCTTTGCAAAAGGTTAATTAGCAAAATCTCAAGTATTATAAATGAAGACCGTTCATTTGATTTTAGCCCAAGAACTAACATCAGTTGACAGTCCATTCTGAAGTGTGGACTCTTAACAAAAAACTGTTCCTCTTCAGCACTTCACCCTTTTTGAGAATGGCTGTGTGATACAAAATGTTGTATCAGTATAGTAGCGAAGGCTCTTTCCGGACTGGAGCTTCGGCACCATGTTGGGCTCGAGCAGAGAGAGATTGCTCACGTCTGACTTGCATTATACTTGGTCAGAGTGCTTGTTGGGGTCCTGAAACGGGAAATGGCTAATTTCTCAACAGCAACATCCCTCACTTAAATGAGCCACACAGGTACACCCATCAAAAGCAGAGATTGCAAATGCTTTTTTAATAAACCAGAATGGAGCTTGAACTGCATTAAATAAACATGCAGGAGCAAGAAGTTAGTTTTGTCCCACACAGCATGTTTAATGCAGCAACAATTTGACCAAAGGAAAGCAAACTATTAGTCCCAATCTAAGCCCAGCTATCAGAGCTGAAATAGTTATTCAAGCCCTTAAACTTGATTAAAGGAGATTTCCAAAATAAACGATGCGCCTATTGTGCAATTGACAGCTGAGACCGCTATGAAACGAAGGCAGAATAGACAGCCATCAATCCGTACCTGGTAACTGTCCATGTCGTCGTCCTCTTCCTGTGTAGAAAGTGAATAATAATAATCTTTATTAGTGTCACAAGTACGCGTATATTAACACTGCAAAGAAGTTACTGTGAAAAGCCCCTAGTCGCCACACTCTGGCGCCTGTTCAGGTACAGATTGAGAATTCAGAATGTCCAATTCACCTAACAAGCACGTCTTTCGGGATTTGTGGGAGGAACTGCAGCACCCAGAGGAAACCCAGCAGACACGGGGGCAATGGCAGACTCCGCACAGACAGTGACCCAAGCCGGGAATCGAACCTGGGTCCCTGGCGCTGTGAAGCAGCAGTGCAACCATGCAAACAAATATCAAAGTAATGTTCATATTGGTATGCATATTTATAAACTGGATGAACAATTCAACTTAGAAAGGACAATGTGTTTACTTCAGAGCTGCACGGTGCAAATTCCATTCCTGCCAGGAGTCGGATTGACAGTATGGAAAGTTGACTGTGCTAGGAGGAGTTGGCATCTAAAGAACAAAATTAGAATCAAGCAACAGAAACCCAAAAGCAGTCGCAGAGATCTCAATTAGAATTAATGTTTACAGCGGCATGGTGGCGCTGTGGTTAGCACTGCTGCCTCACAGCACTGAGGTCCCACGTTCGATCCCGGCCCCGTGTCACTGTCCATGTGGAGTCTCCCCGTGTCTGTGTGGGTCTCACGCCCATAACGCAAAAGATGTGCAGGCTAGGTGGACTGGCCATGCTAAATTGCCCTTTAATTCAAGAAAAATAATTGGCTATTCCAAATTCAAGGAAAAAAATAATTAACTTTTACAGCAGGCTATAAATCAGTTTTCTCAAAATTCTCAATTTCTTTTCCTCCATTCAAACATTTCATGCTGAACTCAACAATTCAACTTATGCCCAATATCCATTAAAAAAGTGGGTTCAGCTATATACTTCTATTCCGTTGAATCCTGGCCCCAGGTCACTGTACACGTGGAGTTTGCAGTCTCCCATGTCTGCATGGGTCTCACCCCCACAACCCAAAGATGTTCTGGGTAGGTGGATTGGCCATGCTAAATTGCTCCTTAATTGGAAAAAAAGAATTGGGTACTCTAAAATCAAAAGAATATATATATTTTAACACCATGTTATACACTCCTTCTGTGCCATTCCCATTACATCACTTTAAATTGTTCTGCTATTAACAGTAACAAACATATAACCTCTTACCAAGTGGGTATCTTGATATTTCTGGGTTCTAGCAGGTCTGGTTTTGACACATCCCACAGCAATAGACAACACTGTTTCAGCAATTAAAGGCAACGTCCCAGAGTCTTGAACTGACCTTACTTCAACTTGAATACGTCGAGACTGACCCTGCAAAGCAACGGAAGAAAGAATTTTATGAAAGCTGTTGTGTTGCTCAAAAATCAAAAAGCAGGGCATATCTGAGGCAGACACCCACAGGCCCATGGGGCACTTTTCAATCTCATATGTACATCGCAAGAAATAAATTGGAAGATTATTTGTCCGAAAATATTTAATGAACAGCGACCACAGGAAGTTCCTTTCTGACCAAGCACCTTGGCATTCAAATTGACTGCGATGTATTGAACTTCCAAAATGCATTTGTAAAAACACCATATACAAAGCAATTGGTACATTTATTATATATCTTGAGTACTGGTTTTATAAATTGGCTGAAGGGTGGAAAGCAATACAAACTTGTTAAAGGAATTATGTCAGATGTG
Organism: Scyliorhinus canicula; assembly: GCF_902713615.1. Taxonomy (NCBI): domain Eukaryota; kingdom Metazoa; phylum Chordata; class Chondrichthyes; order Carcharhiniformes; family Scyliorhinidae; genus Scyliorhinus; species Scyliorhinus canicula. The sequence goes on from NC_052146.1 coordinate 298,852,756, forward strand.
GAGGTACGAGGGGCCCAAAGATGGGCGTTAGGGTCACTACGTTTCTCATCAACATAGTAACTTGGGCTCAGAATCCCATTATGAATCAGTGCAATTTGCAGACAATACCAAGCTAGAAACATAGAAAATAGGAGTAGATCATTTGATCCATCAGGCCTGCTCCGCTGCCATTCAATATGATCATAGCTGAATCTCTATCTCAACAACATACTCCCATGCTCTCCCCACACAATTGGACACCTTCAGCGTCAAGAAATCTATTTCCTTCTTAAATGTATTCAGTGACTTGGCCTCTACAGCCTTCTCCAGTAGAGAATTCCACAGGTTCCTCACACTCTGAGTAAAGCAAGTTCTCCTCACCGTTGGCCCAAATGGCCTACCCTGTATTCTGAGTCTGTGGCCCCTTGTTCTATGCATCTCCAGCCAGGGGATCATCAGCCCTGCATTCAGCCTGTTCAGCTCTGCCAGAATTTTATTGAAAAGGTAACCGAGTCAAAGGAGACACTCAATGAAATGAGTTAAAATATAGCTAATGGTAGGTTAAATTTAATGCTAACAAATGTCAAGCAGTGCACCCCGGTAGAAAAAATGGTTGACACACATACTCCATAAACGGTGCTGAAATAGCTACAGACGAAGTTGAAAAACATCTAGGAGACTTGGTAGGCTTGATGTTCGACATATCCAATTAACTACAGAACTCCAATCAACAAAGCTTACAGAATACTGAACTGTATAGCCAAAACAATAATGTATGGATCAGAGGAAGTCATGATGAAACCACACAGTGCTCTCAGTAGTCTGCATCGTGAATGCTGGGATCAGGGGGACATTTATGCTCAGAGGCAATGCACAGAAGAGACAAAAACCTGATGCAGAATGTCAAGGGCTGAGCTACAAGCAAAGATTGAAGAAACATGGGCGGTATAGCCTCGAAAAGAAATGACTGTCGAAGAAATTATCTTATAAAAGGTGCACATAAAAGTGAAAGTGTTTGGGAAAACAGGACAATTAAAACATGAAAATAGGATGGGGGTATGAGTAAAAGGCAAGTTTAAGGTTTATGCCAGGAAGCTCTCTGTACCAAGTGATCATATATTTAATGGAATGCACAGATTAGTGCAGGCCAAAATTCTGAAAGCATTTTAAAATTTATTGAGTGCAGTAGTGGTGGTTCTAGAGGCTCTTTGCAAATGAATGAACTACGGTGTGCTAAATGACCCTCCTCAGCTGCTCCTATCTTGCAATGTTTTGAATTTTCTTCATAAACAGATTTTCCACAAGACCGAGTTATGTGCAGAGTTGGCATCATCAACTCCCAAAGCACAAATACTTCTACATCAAGATGTGCAGGACCTACATTTGGGAGCCAGCTGCACTGACAAAGCAAGAGGAAATATAGAATCAGTTAATGCCTGATAGTACAGTGGGGACATGGAAGTCTGCATGATTGCCAAATGCTCTATTTTTTTCCCCATGGTAAATTGAATATGGATTGCAAAATGTATAAGGAGGGAAAAAATCCGAAATTCCCTTTGTCTCTATTATTAACTGTAATCTGACACAATGGTATTACCATCACTGATGAAATGTGGTTACAAAAGAAACAAGAACTTGAAACTCAATCCAGGATATGGGAATCTAGGAGTTATGGGACTGGACTTGCAAACCAGAGATCTTCAGAATTGAATCCCACCACATTGAAAAACTGAACAGAAATGTATCTGCTAACTTGGAAGTATCAGAAAATGCTGTCAAATTGCTCTGGCAACCCAACTCGTTCACTGATATTTCTCAGAGAAAAGAGTCCATCATTCCTATTGTTAATCGGATCTACACCAGTTGGTGAAGTTAAAACTAAGACAGAGCTGCTTTCTTTGCTGGAGAGAGTTTATTGACTTCATTCACATCTGACCCTACTTCAACACCCCAGCATCCCGGCTATTTCCCATTTATACTCTTTTGATTAAACCAATAAAATAAGGGGATAAATTAACAAAACTTCACTGGTATGCAAACACCCATCATATGTTTAACAATATAATTGCCATTAAGCCATAACAATGTAATTGCTATTACACCTTAACATAATTGTTTTTTACTTTTAAAACATTTTTTTAAAGGAGTACCCAATTCATTTTTTCCAGTTAAAGGGCAATTTAGTGTGGCCAATCCACCTACCCTGCACATCTTTGGGTTGTGGGGGCGAAACCCACGCAAACACGAGGAGAATGTGCAAACTCCACACGGACAGTGACCCAGAGCCGGGATCAAACCTGGGACCTCTGTGCCGTGAGGCAGCAGTGCTAACCACTGCACGCCCCACACCTTAACGTAATTGACACTCATCCTCCAATTCTGGCCCACATGTAATCGTTCCGGCCCACATGTAATCATAACTCCAATCCTGCACTATGTGATTGAAGCATAATGCGATCAGGTTACCAAAGGAAGACAATAAACACTATTTTGTCGGTGTTGTTCACAAAAAGACAGGAGGCAACATAACAACTCATTCCAAAGCACAAATACTTCTACATCAAGATGTGCAGGACCTACATTTGGGAGCCAGCTGCACTGACAAAGCAAGAGGAAATATTATTGGAATGATATTTATATTTTCCTCACGCCAAAACCACATTCTCCCCATCTCAACACAAAAACACAAAAGGAGTTTCAGACTTCTATCACAGGAACCCATTGATGCACAGCGTGGGATTCCTCCCCTGCCTTCCCGTTTACCTGTCGTAGTTGGAAAATGCCACCAGTGGAAACATCCTTCGAGGGGGTCACCTCCACAGGAACGTACTCTCCATTCTCATTCAGTTCCAAGATCTGGATCCAGAGCTCCACCTTTCGCATCACCTCACTCCATCTGTAGATATACATTTTTTTTATAAAAGGTGCGTTTAATCACTCGGGTATCTAAATTATTAATTTTAAAAAGTCTAAATTGAATGATTCCCCCAACCCCTCCTATACAGCAGGTTATTGATGGCGATATTTATAGTAATTTATGATAGGTCATTGAAGTAGGATAAGAGGTAGCAAATTTAAAATGGTGTTGAGGAGAAACTACTTCTTCCAAAGGGTTGAGAGTCTGTGGAATTTACTATCCCAAAGTGTGTTGAGTGCTAGGGCAGTGAGTAAATTTAAGGAGTTAGACAGATTTTGAATTGGTGATGGGCTGAAGGGTTATGGAGAACGGGCAGGACAGTGGAGTTAAGGCCAGGATGAGATCAGCCATGATCGAATGGCGGAGTAGACTCGATGGGCCAAACCGCCCAATTCTGCTCCTATATCTTATGAACTTATAAGGAGGTTTATTGTAACATTTAACTATTTTTACAGTGGTTTGAATATAACTCAGTATCGCTTCCGACTGTTATTACATATCAAGTGCCGTATCATAATTCATCAGAGCAGAATGTCAAAGTAAATCAGTTTTTTGTTTTAAAGAGGTTAAATCTGAATACACTAATTTCATGAAATTCATTCAGCACATGGAGATTAATTTACTGTCAGGGAGGAAAAAATTAATGCAGTCCAAATGTTGCACAATTTACATCGCATTCCACATGTGCTTAAGTCCAGTCTTGAAAGGCGTGATCCTGGAAACTGTTGTCCTGGTCTCTTGAAAGCAAAGTCCAGCAGATCGACAGCTGTACATTTGTTTCTCAATTTAATACAACTGCGGTATTTGAAAAATGATAAATGAAAATCGCTTATTGTCACGAGTAGGCTTCAATGAAGCTACTGTGAAAAGTCCCTAGTCGCCACATTCCGGAGCCTGTCCGGGGAGCCTGGTACGGGAATCAAACCGTGCTGCTGGCCTGCTTTAAAAGCCAGCGATTTAGCCCAGTGTGCTAAACCAGCCCATTCCTGGGAATGATGCAGATTTTGCAGTTATTTGCCCTCGATGGGTGCACTGTGGTAAAAACACTTTCGGGCAGCACGGTAGCATAATGGTTAGCACAATTGCTTCACAGCTCCAGGGACAAGTTTGATTCCCGGCTTGGGTCACTGACTGTGCGAAGTCTACACGTTCTGCCCGTGTGTGCGTGGGTTTCCTCCGGGTGCTCCGGTTTCCTCCCACAGTCCAAAGATGTGCAGGTTAGGTGGATTGGCCATGCTAAATTGTCCTTAGTGTCCAAAATTGCCCTTAGTGTTGGGTGGGGTTACTGGATTATGGGGATAGGGTGGAGGTGTGGGCTTGGGTAGGGTGCTCTTTCCAAGAGCCGGTGCAGATCCGATGGGCTGAATGGCCTCCTTCTACACTGTAAATTCTATGATAATAAAAAAAAACAGGTGGGATGTTGCAATGGAGGGGAATAAGTTTTTTAAAAAAGATATTTAGAGCACCCAATTCTTTTTTCCAATTAAGGGGCGATTTAGCGTGGCCAATCCACCTAGCCTGCACATCTTTGGGTTATGGGGTTGAGGCCCATGCAAACTCCACATGGACAGTGACCTGGGATCTAACCCAGGTCCTCGGCGCCGTGAGCCAGCAATGCTAACCACTGCACCACCGTGCCACCCTGAGGGTAATAAGGTGAAGAAAAGTTGTACAAAAAATTAATCAGATGTCAGGACTACCAACTGAGATCAGCTGAAACAACAAATTTGTGCTTTTTTAATAACTTTGTGAATTTGTTCTATCGAAAATACTCGCGGTTGGACGGGTAATTGCTTTCGGGCTGCACCTCTTTAATCAAAATAGTTTTGCTCAATATAATTGTGTATTTTTTTGGTGGAATATGATCCCAACAAAATTAAAATCTAGTACAGCGTGGTTGAATAATAAGAATAAACCAATTCAAGGAGAGAATAACTTAGGAAAAGCTATGAGAGAGCCAGAGACTAGGGGCAGACAATGATAGAGAGGTCAACAGAGAATAAATAAATTTAGAGACATCAACAGAGTGGGAGGTAGCTATGGGAACAGTGAAATATTGCGTTAAAATGTCCTCCATTCTCAGCACCAGATAGTTTCCACTGCATTGTAATAATACTTTCTACACAAGATGGTAAAGTACAATTTAATGGAAACTGATACTCAGTGCCATTATATTCACCTATCTCGCAGGGATCGCGTTTTGGCTTGTATTATTCCCAAGTCCCATATGGAAGGGTTTTTCCGAGAGTCACGTGATTTATGTCCGTATACTTGGAATGCAAGTGCTCCGTCCAAGAGATATTCCAACAGATCTTCAGAAAGATTGACTGAAAATTCCTGATCAAAAGAAACCAGGAGTAATTATAGATTAATTTCAAAGCAATATGCCAACATCCAACACACAATGGTATTATTCATAGGGGTACTATTTCCAAAGCCTAAATATTTGTTCACGGCCTTATTAGTCCAGATTTGACACTGTTTTAGTAGTTTACATCCAGTATATGTTTTAAATATTGAAATTATGAGATAGCTGGAAATCAGAAAAAGAAAATACAATGTATTATAGGTTAATTTAAAACCGAAATGATTCTTGTCTTGGTATAGTCCCATGTTTAATGAAGAGTTACACGACAAACACCAACTTATTTATAGCGGTAAAGGGAGGCGTTGCCAAAATTTTCCAACATGTACTCATCAAGATAAAGACAGGAAAATGCCAAATTGAGCAGATTCCTTATATGAGGCTTGAGCATGTTCCTTTGGTTGTACGCAATCAGCACGGTACAGACTGTACTCAACAGCCCACTCTTGCAAGGCCCATAACAAAACATCTACTGGTTGACTTGATTCCGCGATTGGGCAACACTTGCTGAACAATTCAAGTGAACTAATGTTTTCACGGTAATGAATGCAAGAAATTGTCATATTTTATATATTTTTTTGTAGTAATGTTATTAAAACCTGGGTTAAGATGTATACAGAGGGCAGCACGGTGGCGCAGTGGGTGAGCCCTGCAGTCTCACGGCACCAAGGTCCCAGGTTTGATCCCGGCTCTGGGTCACTGTCCGTGTGGAGTTTGCACATTCTTCCCGTGTCTGCGTGGGTTATACCCCCACAACCCAAAAGATGTGCAGGCTAAGTGGACTGGCCATACTAAATTGCCACTTAATTGGAAAAAATGAATTGGGTACCCGAAATTTATTTAAAAATGTATACAGACAGTGTGCCTTCTAAAGCTGTGAATAAGGGGTCATACAAGTGAGGTCATCATTGATTTTCTTTTGCAGAACTGTTCTGCCAATGGAATATTGTTGATGTTCAAAGGACAACTGGGGTGTAGATAGATTTACGAGGGGTATTGTGTTTGGTCCTGGCGAAACAAATCATGGGTCATCTTGTGGGAGGAGACAGAAGAATACCTTACGCGTTGGGTACATATGATGTAACTAAGGGGAGGAGCCAGGTCTGTCACAAAAGTTATTTCTTCCTAAGATTTTAATCTTAAGAGGTTTTTCAGTTTTGGTCCTGAAAAGTTCTCTCTCCAAATATTCTGAGGAGAAAAGAGTAGAAACCTGGTTGTGGTATTTGGACTATATTGGTTTGCTTAATTGGAATACAGAGGCAGGTTTAGGAAGTAGTTAAAGTTTCCCTTTTACTTGAGAACTGTTGCAACAGTGAACTGTAACGCTATTTCTCTGTTGTTAATATGGTTAATTTGGTGTTGATCAAAGTTTGTTTTAACATAAAAGATAATAATGGATCAATGTTATCACTCCTGTTATGCAGTAATATTCCCTCACAATTTTACAAATTGCGGATAGTTGGGTTCTCATCTGGGATCCTAACAACACGAACAACCTATTTAAGATAATCAGTCGGGCTTCTAATGTGGTTCAATTATGTTTGCTAGAAGCACCATACATTTGTATGCAGGGACCTATTTTCTGCAAAATAAAGATATATGTTCAAGTTTCAGTCTTTTGGAATTACCAAGGAATTTGCAAGCCAAAGTTGCTTTCTCCATGACAACACCTCAGCCCAGTCAATTTGCCAACCAATCAGCATCCTTTCCCCCTGCAGTATACATTGTGATTGTTTGAAATTTGGTATTCATGCATTTGTCCTGATGAGTACAAAAAGACAAAAAGCTTCAGCAATGTGCCTCTCTTTGCAGCAATAACCAATCTATTTCTTCAACTACCCAGTGACCTGCTCTGCAATTCTAGCATGTTGAAGGATAATTGTTTCTGCTAGTCTGTGCCCTCAATCAACCACGTTATGGCAAGAGGGGCCAAATATATCAAGCTCACTTGACATTTGGGTGCATGAATCTCCCAAACCCACCACCGCAGTCTTCCAGCAAAATGCTCAAAAGATCCTCAGCTTTGCAACATGCCAACAATGTAAAAATTGTTTCAATTTGAAATCTCTCCACAAAGCCACGCCAAATACCCGGGCAAACTGGAAGATGTAATGCAAGTGATGAAGTTCCAAGATTTATTCCCTCACCTTACAGTGGTCAAAAACAACCATGCACTCCGGGTCCCTGCCAGTGGGGGTTAAGGAGGAAGGGTCCACCTCTGGTGCAACAATGATTGGTTCAGCCTGATCCCAGAAGGTGTACTGGCAGAAAACAAAGTTTGCCAAGTGTCGAGGCAAGCCTGTAGCCTGAAGAATTTTAATCTAGAGGAGAAAATATTTTTATTGCAATTTTTGCACTTAATCTCAAAACTTTGCAGAATATAAAAATAATAACTAAAACAATAACAACATCAACACAAGTATCGAAAGCTGCTGCCGCATCTGTAATAGTAGTCCGGTACTATCATTTCTTTATATTATTTACATTAGTGTATATCATACAGTTTTTTTTAAAAGTGATATTTTGGAGATTTTAAACGTTTAGTAATAAGAATTTTCTTCGTTTTGCGAAGGGGCGGGTTGGAAGATCTCCTGTTCCCCTCTTGAGTTGTTATGGGGTGTTTGGATGACCCACCTTCCCAGTTTGACCCATGTGGGGGAATTCTGGTCCCCTCCTGCAAATAGCCTTCCTCTCTGCTATATGCTAGCTCCTTTTCATCCAGGCAGTGCTCCCTACCCCCTCCCTTCATATTCCACCGCCCCCCCCCCCCCCCCCCCGTCCCCCCTCCCCCAAAATCTAGATTTCAGTTACTGTCTAATATTGTTATAATTAGCCTTCCTCCAATTTAGCACCTTCACCCGAAGACAACTCTTATCTTTATCCAACAGTACCGTAAAACTTTCTGAATTATGCTCACTGTTCCCTAAATGCTCCCCAACTGAAATTCTGACCACCTGGCCAGGCTCATTCCCCAATACCACGTCCAGTATGGCCCCCTACCCTAGTTGGATTATCTTCATATTGTTCAAGAAACCCTCTTGGATGCTCCTTACAACCTCTACCCCATCCAAGCCCCTAACACTAAGTGAGTCCCAGTCAATATTGGCGAAGTTAAAAATCACCCACCACACCAACCCTATTGCTTTTACACCTTTCTAATCTGCCTACATATCTGCTCCTCTATCTCCCGCTGGCTATTGGGAGGCCTGGAGTAATTCCCCAACATTCCTGAGGAACTCTACCCATATTGCCTCACTGCATGAGCCCTCTTGAGGTGTCCTCCCGCAATACAGTTGTGATATTCTCCTTAGCTAGTAGTGCATCTTCCCCCACCCATTTTACATCCCCCTCTATCCCACCTGAAACATCTAAATCCTGGAACTGCCAATCCTGTCCCTCCCTCAACCAAGTCAGCGACACAGTAGCACAGTGGGTAGCACAGTTGCTTCACAGCTCCAGGATCCCAGGTTCGATTCCCAGCTTGGGTCACTGTCTGCGGAGTCTGCACGTTCTCCCCGGGTGTCCTCTGGGTGCACCGGGTTCCTCCCACAGTCCAAAGATGTGCAGGTTAGCTGGATTAGTGCTAAATTGCCCTTCGAATACAAAAAGGTTAGGTGGGGTTGCTGGGTTACGGAGATAGGTGTGGGCTTAGATAGGGTGCAGACTCGATGGGCCGAATGGCCTCCTTCTGCACTGTAGATTCGATGATTCTAAGCCTCTGTAATGGCAACAACATCATAGTTCCAGGTACTAATCCAGGCTCTAAGTTCATCTGCCTTACTTGTTATACTTCTCGCATTGAAATAAATGCCCTTCAGACCACCAGTCCCGCTGTATTCAGCAACATCTCCCTGCCTGCTCTTCCTAGTAGTGGCCCTATTCTCTAATTCCCTCTCTGTTAATTCACCCTCTGGCCTATTACTCCAGTTCCCACCCCTCTGCCACACTAGTTTAAACCCTCCCATGAGACACTGGCAAACCTCGTGGCCAGGATATTCATGCCCGTCCAGTTTAGATGCAACCCGTCCTTCTTGTACAGGTTCCACCTGCCCCAAAAGACATCCCAATGGTCTAGATACCTGAAACCCTCCCTCCTTCCTACACCAGCTGATTAGCCACGTGATTATGTACGAAGGTTCTTCCTTCTCCTACAAAAACAGTGATGCTGTTAAATAGAGAATGTTGTAATACAGACTGCTGAATGTGCCTGTGATACCATGCACAGCAGTTATTCGTCGCTATTACAACAGCGAACATATAAATTAGGAGTAGGCCCTTCAGCCCCTCACACCCGCTGCACCCTAATGGGTGATCTGATTATGACCTCAATGCCACGTTCCACCTACCCCCAATAACGTTTGGCTCCCTTGTTAGTCAAGAATCTATCCACCTCTGACTTAAAAATATTCATTGATTCTGCCTCCACCGCTCTATGGGGAAGGGAGTTCCAAAGACTCTCAACCCTCAAGAGAAAAGATTTCTTCTCATCTCATTTTAAATGGGAGACCCCTTATTTTTTTATAATAAATTTTATAGTACCTAATTCATTCTTCCAATTAAGGGCAATTTAGTGTTGCCAATCCGCCTACCCTGCACATCTTTGGGTTGTGGGGGTGAAACCCACGCAGACACGGGGAGAATGTGCAAACTCCACGCCGGGACCCAGAGCCGGGATTGAACCTGGGCCCTCGGCGCCCTGAGTCTGCAGTGCTAACCACTGGGCCATCGTGCTGCCCTTAGACCCCTTATTTTCAAACCGAGTCCTTTTGTTCTAGTCTCAGCGATAACCAAAGCTGAACAGTTTCACATGTACTATTGTTTTCAGCCAATTTCGAGGTAGCAAATGCCTATAAAGAGCACGCTGCAACAGCAGACTGGAGAACAGCTCAGGAGGCACACTTACCCCGCAGACTATGTTTCGAGCCATTTCTCTGTCCTGCGGTTCACTTTCATTTGGAATATCCAACATGTCTTCTCCACCAGCAATTCGATCACTAAGATCGCCACTCGTTCGTGCCACTTCCACATGCAAGCGTCCTGCAACCTAAAAATCAGACCAGTTATAACAGTACATCCCAGCGGCTGATTTTAACATTAATAATCCAAATATCTCAAAATTACCACGTATGTATTACATTTGAATTTCAGGGTTCAATCACAACTCAAAACAAAGCTTTATAGAAATCTTCTCAATACATCCACACAAAAAAACTTCTGAGAGGGCGAGATTCTGTTGGGCACCTGAATGATTGGCATGACTCTCCAGTAAACAGCACAGTTTGACCCAAAGGCAATATGATAATGAGCTTTTTGATTCTATTCAGATTATACTACATAAAAACATGCCACGCATGTCATAAAGGCTGGTTGAATGAGTGTTCCTTTCTATAAAAGCATAGCTTTAACCATAGGGTAGTGTAGTCAGTGCAGTCAACTATACTCCATGGCAGGGCGGCATGTGGCACAGTGGTTAGCATTGCTGCCTATGGAGCCGAGGACCCGGGTTCGAATCCCGGCCCTATCCGTGTGGAGTTTGCACATTCTCCCAGTGTCTGCATGGGTTTCACCCCCACAACCCAAAGATGTGCTGGGGAGGTGGATTGGCCACGCTAAATTGCCCCTTAATTGGAAAATAAAATAAAAAAATAATAATTGGGTACTCTAAATTTATTTTAAAAACCATGGCTCCATGGCTCTGAATGGCGGTGCTCATTTGTAGAATAGTGATGCCTGACTCCAACAAGCAGGCATATTTTGACATTGACTTCAGCTCCATGAACACTGATAATTACTCTTCCCTCAAAGATGTCACGTACCTCACAAGATCAGGACTTTTATATTTGGTTCAGTTGCACAGATCTGACAGAAATAGCTTTCGAGATAGTTTTAACTATTGTAGTTTACAGATCTAGAGACCACAATTCAGGAATGAGAGCATCTGGTTTCAAGTCAAATTCTTCACTGTTAAAAACTTATTGCTCTATTGCACCTGTAAATGTAACAAAAAGTTACAGGCACTTCACAGAGCATTATAAAACAAAATGACACCGAGCCATTTGAGGAGTTATTAGGTCAGATAGCCAAATGTTTGGTCAGAATGGCAGGCTTTAGGAATGTTTTGAAGGATGAAAGCAAAGTACAGAGATGGAGAGCTGTAGAGAAAGACTTCCAGGGCTCAAGTCTCAGGCATGGTGGCACAGTGGTTAGCTCTGCTACCTCATAGCTCCAGGCACCCAGGTTCAATTCCGGCCTCGGGTGACTGTGTGGAATTTGCACTTTCTCCCCGTGTCTGCGTGGGTTTCCTCCGGGTGCTCCAGTTTCTTTCCACAGTCAAGAGATCTGCATGTTCGGTGGATTGACCATGCCAAACTGCCCCTAAGTGTTCAAACGTTAGATGGGGTTACTGGGTTACAGGGAAAGGGTGGAGGCGTGGGCTTAAGTAGGGTGCTCTTTCCAAGGGTCGATGCAGACTTGATGGGCCAAATGGCCTCCTTCTGCACTGTAAATTCTATGAATTAAAGAGAGGGCGACCAGTGGAAGAGTGATTAAAATCCAGTATGCTCAAGAGTCCAGAATAAGATGAGTGCCGGTATCTCGAAGGTTTGTGGGTCTGGAGAAGATTACAGAGATAGGGAGGTTTATTGCTCTGGAGAACTTTGAAAACCAAGAGTTGCAAGTTTATGTTTCAAGACCCAATAGATCTTTTGTGCATTGTCAGCTATTTCTACATAGGGGCTGCTGGGGGAATAAGACTTGGCACAAGTTATGACAGGGGCATCAGAGTTTGTGATTACCGCAACTTTAAGGAAAGTAAAATGTGGAACATTAGCCAGGAGGAAATCGGCAGTCTAAGGGATGGTGCGCGTTTGCGGGTCAACTTTAACACCAAGGTTGCGACCATTTTGGTTTAGTTTCAGCCTGTTGCCAGGAAGAGGTATGGAGTCAGTACTGAGGTAACAGAGTTTGTGTTGGAACCAAAAACAATTCCATCAGCCTTCCCATTATTTCATTAAACATGACTCTTCCTTTACTAAACAGTTATTTGACAAAACATTTAACGCCAAAAGCAAAATTGCACTGAGAATTAGGGCAGCACGGTAGCATGGTGGTTAGCATAAATGCTTCACAGCTCCAGGGTCTCAGGTTCGATTCCCGGCTGGGTCACTGTCTGTGTGGAGTCTGCACGTCCTCCCCGTGTGTGCGTGGGTTTCCTCCGGGTGCTCCGGTTTCCTCCCACAGTCCAAAGATGTGCGGGTTAGGTGGATTGGCCATGCTAAATTGCACGTAATGTCCTAAAAAAGTAAGGTTAAGGGGGGGGGGGGTTGTTGGGTTACAGGTATAGGGTGGATATGTGGGTTTGAGTAGGGTGATCATTGCTCGGCACAACATCGAGGGCCGAAGGGCCTGTTCTGTGCTGTACTGTTCTATGTTCTATGTTCTAATTTCAACAAGATTCTAAATCTAACAACCGTAGGGGCAGCACGGTGGCACAGTGGTTAACACTGCTGCCTCACGACGCCAAGGTCCCAGGTTCGATCCAGGCCCCAGGTCACTATCCGCGTGGAGTTTTCCCATTCTCCCTGTGTTTGCGTGGGTTTCGCCCTTACAACCCAAAGATTGGTAGGTGGATTGACCATGCTAAATTGCCCCTTAATTGGAAAAAATGAATTGGGTTCTCTAAATTTAGTTTTAAAAATCTACAAATACTTAAAATTTGAAATTTAAATGTCCTGTAAATATGGAATAGATTAGTAACAATCTGAATAGAAAAGATGCTTAACATTGTGGCTGCCAACCCACATCCTGACGAAGAATATTTATGTTTTCTAGTCCCAATAGATCTCTTGTGCATTGTCAGCTATTTCTACCTTAATTACATAGATTAATGTATTTCTAAACTGATCTTTCCTCCAAAACATCAATGGAAACATTGGCGCAAAAGAAAAACGAAAGTGGTGGAACACATCACAATTCTGAATAGCAATTACTGCGGCGAAAGGGCCGTCCTGAGGGACTTCCTTTCAAGACAATTCAATCTATACAGCCACTTCAGAATCAATTTAGTAGCTACTGCTGGTGCCTGCCCGACTGTGAACAGTATTCTCAATCTTCATAGTGATGATGATGGAATAAACAACTAATTTTTAAAAAGCTCACAACCTAGGGGAATTTTAATATTAAATATTATTTAATATTAAAAACCCACGTATGCTGTTTGTCACGGTTTGCTCATAAGACTTGTACTGTGGGGAATGAGTTTGGACAAGAGACTACATACCTACATACCAAAAGGCTTTAATGAATAGATTTATGTCAATGAGAAAAAAAACAGGAGGAATAAAGAGATCTCTCACTAAGTGGGTCAACCCCTTCCATTTTATTTCAGAATCTCACTTTAAGGCTCTATCAGGTTTAATTTAAAATTAAGATCACGTAGGCGAAAGGATAATTTCAACATAATTGCAATTTCCAATGCTCCCATTCCCTTATTATTTTAAGCATGATACAAGAGGAGGAAATTTACTAAAAACAGCCTTTCAATTGCTACCAATGAAGTACACTGATTTATCACATACCTCTCCCTTCTGGTTAATGATGGGTACTGCATACTGCAATTTAACATCAAAAAAGAGCAACTCCAAAAAGACATTTGCAACCCCAATCAGGCTGTGGTTTTCCTGTTCATCAAAGAACGGGTCAGCTCGCTTGAAGTAAGATCTCATCATCTGCAAAAGAAAAATAATTCAACCAACAGTCACAAACGAGCTCAACCAAATCCTGCCAGCAAGATATCAGAATATGATCAGTCATCTCAATTATATCCAGAATCACTGAGGTAACACTTGGATAACACTTAAAAAATAAAGATAAAACAGGAATTGTTTACAAGCTGAAATAAAACAGAAAATGCTTATTGACTATGCAGGACAGTCGGCATGTGGATAACATTTCAGAAGAGATGTTGACTGAACTCTGCATTTCTAGCATTCTCTATTCTATAGTAGCAAAACTAACAAGCATACATTATCTTCCACATGATGCCATCTGACCCTTAGATCGCCACTTGGGATAAATTCTAATTTACAACTAACTGTAACAGGTTTATGGTGCGAAACGGGAAACAAACTAGCTTAGGTACACAAACGTTTGTGTCAAATGGTTGCAGTGTGTGTAGATACAAGGATCACAAACTGATAGAAGATTTAGTGGCAGTCCAAAATCTGAATTAAATGTGATGAAGTAGCAATGCAGATTACAGCTTGAAGCAAATAGATGGGAGATGGCGTACAATCACCAAATTCCAGGATGATTTTGGAAGGCAAACAGTTTGCAATCTCAGTTTTCTCTCCTGGGGTTAGGAAATGAGGAAAGCAAATTCATCCCAAGCTGCTTCCCAGTGTGTCAAGAGCATTTCGAAAGCAGCACTGGGTGTATGTCACCTGCATGCTCTCCTCATCAGGTTAATTTATATGGGGCAATGGGGAAACAAGATTTTTACTTCAGTTTGTTAGCTTGGTTCAATTGGCGATAGATGATTTATAGGTTCAAACTCCATGCCACAAACTGAGCAAACAAATATCAACGGTTGCTCTCATATCTTACGGTCAGTGTATTATTAAGGGAATGCCTCATCGTCAAAGGAAATGTTTAGATTAAATATTAAAATCACTTGGCATCGTCTATAAATTAGATTTAGAATACAAATGTAGTCACCAGATATATATGCTTTATTTTATATATATATATATATATATATATATATATATGGATGCCTTAAGAGACTATCAGGTTTGGAATTAAAATACCCCATGAAGATAATCAAAATTTTGAACTGTAGATAACTTTATAGAACTCGCAATCCAATTCCCTCTTATGAATAGAAGTCTACAAAAAGCCACTCCTGTGAAGGGAATGCAATAGCATGGTACCGACTACCTAGGAATACAGTACGGTGGTGCAGGCTACCTTTCTTCAATTAGATTAAATAGGTCCTCTAATTTTATCACTTGAGGTTGTCTGTTTACGCAATGTGTGTACGTGCATGCGTGCCTGAAGTATTTCACTCAAGATCTCCAAGCAAAAATTGAAAATAAAGATCTCCAAGCAAAAATTGAAAACAAACAGTGCAACACCACTAACTGAAATAGCTTTCGATGCATCTTAGATATCTTTACTTTAAGGGCCAACACCAATAACAGACTCATTTTTATCTAGTCAATTGTGGGGTCTTGTAATGAGCAAACTGATTGCCACATTCGCCTGTGCAACAATCACTGCAATCAGAAAGGAATTCATTACGCATGAAACACTTGAGACATTTCTGAGAGGTGTGATCAGGTGCTACACAAGTCGTGGAGTATTTTATTTCAACAATTTCAACAAAAGGTTTTTCGGCTTTAACAGCAGACTCAAGGGGTTAAATGGCCACTCCCTACGTTCCCAAGAAAATCTTGCAAAGCTAACAGTGTAAATATCAAACTATTTTTAGAATCCAGTTTGGTTTATGAACAAATATTGTCACTCCATTTCATTTGTGTGGTTTGGAGTAATCTATCAACAGTCCATAGTCTTAGCAAGGGCCCAATCATTTCACTGTGATAACAACGTCCAACCAATCGAAAACAAGCTGGACGTGCTTAACGCTAGACTTACCTCTCAGAGGAAAGTAAGAGACTGCTGCGGCTCTGTTTCACAGAGACATTGGTCACCCCTGCCTCACCAGACCGTACCATACAACCCGATTGCTTCTCAATGCACTGGGTGGACCGCACAACGTCATTGGGTAAAGCGACGAGTGGAGGGGATTGCCTCCTCGTCAACTCTTCCTGGTGCTCAGATGTGGCGATTCTGGCGAACTACTGCTCCCCGGAGCTGGAATACCTGACCGTGAAGTGCAGCCCATACCACTTTCCACAGGAGTTCACTTCTGCCATCATAGAATTTGCAGTGCAGAAGGAGGCCATTCGGCCCATCGAGTCTGCACCGGCTCTTGGAAAGAGCACCATCATCACAGCGGTCTACATCCACCACAGTATGAAGGCGCTTGATGAATTATACACCACTATAAATAAGTGAAACAGAATACTGGAGGCCTTGTTCATCGTGACTGGCGATTTCAACCAAGCCAACCTCAAGAGTGCACTTCCAAAATTCCACCAAAACATCTCCTGTCTCACCAGAGACGCCAACATTCTCAACCACAGCTACACAAACATCAAATGCGCCTAGCGATCCATCCCCGACCGCACTTCGGAAAATCGGACCATAAGATGGTGCTCCTTCTCCCACATACAAGCAGAAACTTAAGCGGGAGAATCCGGTTAAGAACGTCTTAGCATTGCTGGTCCAAGACAACAAAGGAGCTCCTACGCGACTGCTTGGAGTCAGCGGACTGGTCCATATTCAAGAACTCAGCCATCAACCTAAACGAGTATGTCACTACCGTTACAGACTTCATCAGCAAGTGTGTAGAAGGTTACGTGTCAAAGAAGGTAGTACGTACATTACCCAACCGGAAACCATAGTTTAATCGGGAGATTCACTCCCTATGGAAGGCCAGATCTGAGGCATTCAAGACAGGCGACCCTGATCTATACAAGAAATCCAGGTGCAACCTCCGCAAAGCCACCAGGGATGCCAAGAGACAATAACTGACTACGCTAGAGTCACAGACTAACGACACAGACTCTCGTCGGTTGTGGCAAGGCATAAACATCATACGGGATACAAAGCAAAGCCGATTAGAATCCCCTGCAGCAGCGCACCCCTCCCCGATGAACTCAATGCATTCTAAGCTCTGTTCAAGCAGGAAACCATCTGTCAACTGCCCCAGCAGCCCCGGACACGCCCATACCACCATCACAGCTTCCAAAGTCAGATCGGTCTTCTAGAAAGTGAACCCTCAGAAGGCGAGCGGTCCTGATGGAGTCCCTGGTCGTGCACTCAGATCCTGCGCTGACAAACTGGCGGGTGTGTTTGCGGACATCTTCAACCACTCCCTACTCCGTTCACAAGTTCCCAACTGCTTCAAGAAGGCCACCATCATACTGGTGCCCAAGAAGAACCAGGCAACGTGCCTCAACAAGTACTGTACAGTGTCCTTGTCATCTATCATTATGAAGTGCTTCGAGAGGTTGGTCATGAGACACATCAACTCAATACTCCCAGAATGCCTTGATCCACTGCAATTCGCCTATCGCCACAACCAGTCACTGGCTCTACACACATCCATAGAGCATCTCGACAACAAGGACTCCAACGTCATAGACTCCTATTCATTGACTACAGCTCCGCCTTCAACACCATCATCCAACTTCATCTACAAGTTTGCTGATGACACGACCGTAGTGGGTCGGATCTCGAACAATGATGAGTCAGAGTACAGGAGCGAGATATAGAACCTAGTGGCATGGTGGAGCGACAACAATCTCTCCCTCAACATCAGCAAACCTAAGGAGTTGGTCATTGACTTTAGGAAGCAAGGTATCGTACATACCCCTGTCTGCACCAGGTGGGGATTGTTGACAGCTTCAAATTCCTAGGTGTGCACATAACCAACAATCTATCCTGGTCTACCCACATCAAAAAAGCACAACAGCTCCTATATTTCCTCAGGAAACTAAGGAAATTTGGCATATCCACATTGACTCTTACCATTTTTTACTGATGCACCATAGAAAGCACCCCATCTGGCTGCATCGTGCCTGGTATGGCAACAGCTCTGCCCAAGACCGTAAGAAATTATAGAATCGCGAACACAGCCCAGTCGATCACGCGAACCCGCCTCCCATCCATTGACTCTGTCTCCACCTCCTACTGCTTTTGGAAAGCGGGCAGCATAATCAAAGACCCCTCCCACCCGGGTTATTCGCTCTTCCATCAGGCAGGAGATAAAAGTCTGAGAACACGCACTAAACTCCAGATTCAAACACAGCTTCTTCCCCGCTGTTACCGGACTCCTGAATGACCCTCTTATGGACTGAACTGATCTCTTCACACATCTTCTCTACTGAGTAGTACTACCCGATGCCTGTGCCTATGCATTTACATTGTGTATTTATGTATGTCCTATGTTTTTCGTGTATGGAACGATTTGTCTAGACTGTACGCAATATTTTTCACTGTACCTCGGTACACATTGCAATAAATCAAATTCAAGTTCAAACAAGAGCACAAAACCACCATCACTGGTTTAAAACTTGATTTATTTTTAAATTGTGGAGCTGAATCCAGATGAGACTCTGCTGGGTATTAAAATCTTCCTATTAACATGGTTTTATTGCTTATAGACATTTCTAAGCATCCAAATACAGGTATTACATTAACTTAATGACTCAGTTACAGGAATGCATTTAAAAAATTGCCACCCTTAGAACCTCCCCCCACTATGAGGAGATGTCCGTGAAGTAATTTAGTGATTATGTCACTGGATGAGTAATCCACAGGTGAACAGTTGAAATCCCATTGCAGAAAGCAGTGAAATTGAATTCAATATATGATATACTTTGTCCGGTTGTTTCCGGAACAGGGCGCTACACTATTATTAAAAACACAACTGGTTCACTATTTGTCTGCTTAGAAGGTGGCCTGTCATGCCTGCTTCGTCAGGTGTGCATGTGACTCCAGTTTCACATTCGGCATTAGCTTTTATGTCAAGACGTCTTGCTAGTGTTACGCAAAATTAAGTTTATAAATAAAACTTTTGCTCTTCCTATTACATTGCTTGATATTCCAGTGCCACACATCAATGACACCAGATCACCTGATCCTTAACTTTCACAGCAATCCAAATTAGATGCACAAGAACAGCCTGGGAGTGAGCAATCTCATCGTCCAGTTTTCATTCTTTGCATTCAGTATCTCCTCATTGGAGCATGGGTGTGAAGATGGGAACAGTAAAGCCTTGAATCAACTTGTCAGGTTACACCCGAGTGTGTGCCAGGCCATTCCAAATGTGGCATCAACACAGATCCCTTTTACACATCAATGCTCCCGTCATTGAGAAACCAAATGTACTCAAATCAAGCATATAAAGGAGTAGGCGACAATATAGTTCAGATTTAACTATTAAGGGCTAATGGTTGGCCAGCATAACATTGGAGAAGCAAAACGTGCCTGCAAGTTCAACAGGGTGTAATACTGATAAATGACAGAAAGAGACTGAGGGGTATGCAGCACCTTTTAAACTTTGGATTTGGCTGATTCGATCCATTCCCATGTTCCCAAGTCTAACCATGTATTTGTTTAAAAATGCACAAATCTTCTACTTACAGGATTGTCCTCATCACAGTCTTTCCATTCCTGGTAAAGTTCACGCATATCAATTAACCGGTTTTCCAGTTTCTCGAGTGACCAGATCTGCTTGCCTTTACTTTTCCTTCGTACCTGGACGGCTGGTTCGCTGAGAACGGAGTCACGCTGTTGGATTAAAAGAAAGTGACTGCAGTGGCTGCCTACCCAAAAATCATCCAAAATATCCCAAACAGACACGCGGCAATAAAACAAGCAATCTTCCTTTCACTTATGCAGGCGGAGCTTGAGGAACAACGATTTGGAATTCTATTCTTATTTTTCAGGATGAAGATCTGTCCTGAAGAATTACTGAAATACTGGAAGAAATGCCTAACGGGCTACAAGCTCTTATGGAGAGGACCTGCCAAAGTCCTGTTGAATTCAGGTACATGAGAATTCAATCCAACTCAAATGTAGAAAGATTCCAAGACTAAATTGTGTCTTACATGTAAGCAATGACAGTGAGGGGATATTTATTTTTGCAGACAAGATGGCTCTAAGATTTTGATGAAACGTCAAGGATATGAAACGTTAACTCAGTTTCTCTCTCCAGCGATGCTACCTGACCTGTTCAGCAGTCACAGCGTTTTTGGCTTTTAGTTCATACGGTAAAGGGCATAATACACAGTTTCCAGTGATACATATTGGAAACGGGTCAATGACTGTTGCTGGAAGATCTGGAATCTAACACTTTTGCTCATTGTGTTTGTTTTAATAGATGTAAAATGTGCAGTTGTCGGTTCTCAAATCTCTTGAATGTTTCGGAAATTATTCATTATATTCTTACACTCAACACACATTCAACAGCAGATGCAACTTGAACTAATTATAGGATTGTTACACCTTCAGTCAATGATGCCACAATTCACAAACAAGTAATCAAAGCAGAGATTAATCCCAACGCTCCACAGTCATTCGTGGGCACAGCAGGTGTCTGCAATAAGAATCAACATTAATGAAGAACATTTACGTTGTGTAAAGTACTGACAGTTCATTTCAGACATAAACCACTACCGTTCTGCTTGGCTCCCAGTGTTCTAGAAATGCCCGATTCACACACTGTGGGTGATTTCAGGCTGAGGTGTCAATGAAAAAGATCTTTGATAACTATTTTTATATCCATTAATTCAGTACTAAATGAGCAATTTCCTAAAAAATGAGTAAAAGATGTGATCTAGAAATGGAAATTACAACAACAGTACAAGACTACCTTCGAGGCTGTGGTTTAAGACCCTTAGTAAAGTAACTTAGGGAGCCCGTTCTTTCTATGTCCTCTTATCTTTACCAAGCCACCACACATGATTTTCAATCCAGAAAAAATCTACGCAAATGATTCCTTTCTCAGTGCTAGCCTGGGGTTGAACTGTATTAAACACTACAGTGCCCCTGCTTATTTTAAATTGTTTCACCCTCCAGGAGCACTTTGCAGGGTAAAAATAATTCAAGGCTCTTTTTCTCCAGAACAAGATGCCTCCACAAAACCCTTTCTCCTGTTCTCTTCCTCTAAACCAACTGCAGAGCAGAAGGTCTGTTTGACTTCCAGTACCGTCCACGGAACTTTTCCTTTTATATTAGTTCCTGGGATCAAGGTATATGGGGAGAAGGCAGGCGAATGGGGATGAGAAAAATATCAGCCATGGTTGAGTGGCGGAGCAGACTCGATGGGCTGAGTGGCCTAATTCTGCTCCTATGTCTTATGGGATGCAGTGCTTTAAATTAACCACAAAACAAAGCAGAACATAGGGAGTTGCATTGTACCAGAGTGATCATCACAACACACTGGGCTAGTGCTAGTCAATCCAGCCCCACTTAACCCGGGTTCACAACACAAGTGAGATTAGATGTTATTTTTAAATAACTGAGGTCCTTGGCTGCAACGAATAAACTGCAGTCATCAGGTTTATAACTTTAACACAAGTAATCTTTTACGGTATTATAACTAAACTGACAGCATATTCTCCCAGAGTGGGTTTCACCCCCACAACCCAAAGATGTGCAGGGTGATGGATTGACCCTGCCAAATTGCCGCTTAATTGGGAAAAAAAAAATCAAACTGACAGAAAAATGTAACTATCTAATATTCCTTTCCCAACCACCCCCTCCCTAACCACCCCCACTCTTTATCCACGCTCAGGCAAACAACAAAGGGGAAAGATGAGAAAAGAATAAAATATTAATACAAATAAAACAATTAATAGATCCTTGATGCACTAGGATGGCTTCCAGTTAATCTCTTTCTGGAGTTCAAGCTTTTGTTTCGGTACTTCTTTCGTATAGGCTTGAGATGGTTTACTCTGGCAAGGTTGTCTGCCTTCTCTGCAGATTCAGGATTATGTCAAGTTTACAGTAAAGATATGTCAGGCATTCACTGGTTTTAGAACAATAAAGCAGTTCTGTACTTCAGCAGCGAGAGAAACTGTCCCATTCATTTCCAGGGTCTAATCACTTCTGCCAAGCTCTCTCAGGAGCTTCGCGCAGGAATCAATCACTGACTGTTGCCAGGCGGCACACTGTCACTGGCCAACCCCACTGGTTGCCAGTTAGCTAATCAAACCGACTTCCTCCAAAAACGGTCCTTAAGATTCTCTTGGTGCCGACGAATCTGTTTTCCCCTTTCCAAAATACAAAATCTAGGAACACAATGTCCTGACAAGCAAGCTGCTTCAGCTCAAGACCTCTGCTCAAAGGCACATTCTGAGTACGGGTCCGCAGTCAAAAATAATAAAATATAAGAAAATGGGAACAAAGGAAGTAAACAGAAAGAACTCTTACAATGTCCAAGCTCACCAGTACACAGGTGGCAAGAAAATTAAGAAAACTAAAGAAATATTCCCAACTGCTACCAAATTTTGACCAAAGAATCTGAAATACATCAAATTTTACCTTTCGATTAGCATCAAGGCTGGATGCTGGAATCTGCAGCGTCACCTGATATTCGGTCTTCTTCTCCATCTCTTCAGCTATATAATTTGCTTCATGGACATAATGATTTGCTTTGGCAATCTGCTCCTGCAACTTCATGAGACTGTGGTTGAGCATCGCCTCTCTGTAAGGATCAGAGAACCATTGTAAAAAGCAGAACACCAGTCCTAAATGGCAACCTACAGCACCACTATTATTACAGGGTGCAGGATGCAAAGATCTGCAAAACATTTTTAAAATATAAATTTAGAGTACCCAATTAATTTTTTCCAATTAAGGGGCAATTTAGTGTGGCCAATCCACCTACCCTGCACATCTTTGGGTCGTGGGGGAAAAACACAGACAAACACGGGGAGAATGTGCAAACTCCACATGGACAGTGATCCAGGGCCAGGATTCCAACCCGGGTCCTGAGCGCCATAGTCCCAGTGCTAACCGCTGTGCCACCGGCTGCCCGCAAGTTCTGCAAAACTACCAAAAGCCAGGCAACTGACTTTAATGCTTTCCACTATCCTTGCGTAACCAAAAGTGAGTTTGAACTCAGGAAGGGTGACAGCATTTATATCAAGGATGGAATCAGCATCTTCAATGAGACGAAGGTGAATCCCACCCCTACCCCTCCAAAAATGCTCTTCCATAATGGAAAATACAGAACATGCCAATGACTCACCTCTCCTCTGTCCACTGACGTAGTCGCTGTTGAGTGCTGGGGGAACCGAATGAGAGGCGCTCCATACTGCGGTAATGTTTATCGGGGGACAAACGTCTGCGCAACTGCTCCAGTTCCCGTTCGTACATCAGACGCTGCTGTTCGAGTGCCGAGCGCTTCTCCTCCTCATGTTGGCGTTCCAACCTCTGCAGCACTGACTGCATTGCATCTGTCAATATGATAAATCAGATATCAGTACAATGCTCAAAGTCCTGCCGCCGCTGGCTTGCACAGCCTCAATTCCTTTCAAGAATATGTAAGAAACTGGTTTCATACAAGGTATGCGGAAGAGATGTTGGATATGAAACTAATTTCCTTTAATTCACCGAGAACCTTCTCATCCTTACAAAAGCAAAATGCTCTTGGAGCTGGAAATGTTCAGCAAGTCTGGCAACAGCCAAGAGTTAACGTTTCAAATTAACAACCATGCATCAGAACTTGAACCATCTACCTGAAACATTAACTCTGCTGCGGTTTCAGATGCTGCCAGACCTGCTGATTATTTCTAACACAGTGATGTTTTACCCTCAGATACATCTACACCAATACCTCTAAACTCAATACTAAAATTACCTAGCTTACCTGCCAGACATTTTGCAGGGTAAAAGCTCTCAACTCTCTGTTAACACCAATATTATTCTCTCAGGAGATAACTCAATTGTGGAAAAAAGAAATTAATCCTAGCTTATCATAAAATTCTTACATTGCCGAAGGCCATTCAGCCTATCGTGTCCACACCGGCCCTCCAAAATAGCACTCTACATAGGGCCACTCCCCCAACCTATCCCTATAACTCCAGTTAACCTACATATCTTTGGATGCGATGGGCAATTTAGCATGGCCAATCCACCTAACCTGCACATTTTTGGACTGTGGGAGGAAACCGGAGCACCCAGAGGTAACTCACACTGACGCGGGGAGAAGGTGCAAACTCCACACAGTCACCCAAGGTTGGATTCGAACCCAAATCCCTGGTACTGTAAGTCAACAGTGTTAACCCACTCTGCCACCATGCCGCCCCATGCTAGTTGGTTGGTATTTGCCTTTCTTTCTATGCCCAAGATATTACTGGATCATATGTTTGGAGATTATCTAATTCTTTCAAGGATAATTTCTTCCAAAGCCTAACCAAACAACTCTCACCTTTGCAAAATGAATTCACTCCATGATGAACAGTTAAAAGTATCTATGTGTCAATATTTATGGCATCAGTTCTACACTTTTCCATTCCTGAAGCTCAGTTCTGTCTTCAATGTTGAACATTCAATTTCCTCCCCATAAAACCCAAGTACATCAAAGAACTGGACACTTTCACCAAACTCAAAGATGTTCCAAAAATCTTTTCCATTTCCTCAGATGAAACTGCATCTTAACAACTGCTGCAATCCATTTGCCTCTGGATCCTCCCACATTGAGTTGCATTGTATAAATGGTTATTGCACCCACAACTTAAAAATGAGATCAGACAAGACATAAAAATGTTCTGTGGTTGTGAAAGATGCTAGACAATTCAAGTCTTTCATTCTTAATAGTATGAAGTCTCACAACACCAGGTTAAAGTCCAACAGGTTTATTTGAAATCACAAGCTTTCGGAGCGCTGCTCCTTCATTTCTTTTTGTTTCAAATTTAGAGTACCCAATTATTTTTTCCAGTTAAGGGGCAATTTAGCGTGGCTAATGCACCTAACCTGCATATCTTTGGGTTGTGGGGGTGAAATCCACGTAGGCACGGGGAGAACATGCAAACTCAACATGGACCCAGGACCGGGATTCGAACCTGGGTCCTCGGCGCCGTAGGCAGCAATGTTAACCACTGTGCCATCGTGCTGCCTGCGCTGCTCCTTCAATAGGTGAACTTTAACCTGGTGCTGTGAAATTTCTTACTGTGCCCACTCCAGTACAGCGCCAGCATCGCCACATCATGGCTTTCATTCTTAAAGAACTACAGAGCTGAATTGATATTTCAAGGCCAAGGGTGGTAGTGTACAATGAAACTATAAAATAACTACTTCCTGCTTACCATTGTTTCCAAGAGCCTTCATAGTGACCTCCATCTGTGCAAACTCATAGCTGTAATTGCTTTCACTGGACCCCTCACTGGCACTGTCCCCATCTCCATCCAGTTGCTCACTACTGGAACTTTGCTTCATGGGACTCTCCTGCCCGTCGTCCTCCTGTGCTGGTTTCGGTTTGGTTTTTGGCAAATTAATTCTGTTAAGAAAAATAAAAATTACAAGGTTGTTTCACAGTGAATGGAATTAGAAAAGGAGTTTGGAAATTTGTACTCCAAATATGTTGGATTGGCAGCTGTTGCCTATCTTACGGCTTTGCTTCTGCCACCGTGAATAATAAATCCTGGCAATACAGTCAAAGTTCCTGCTGCACCTCATTTGTAATTCAGGACAGGCTGTCTCTTGGTAAATCCCAGCCCCTCCCTAGTCTGAATCCTGGAGGATGCAGTTGAACAGGTTTCACAGGATTTGGAATACGCAATGAACATGTTTACTCACTGCTTTTTGCATCAACGCAGAAATATTTAATATGACAACCCCCCCGGGCCAAAAAATACATTTGATTTAATTGTAAATATAAGAATGGCTTCATGAATCCCAACTCACTTATTGAAGCTCCTTGGGTCGTTGCAACGCACAACTCAAATATTGTGACCCAGTTTACATTTAAAAGAGCACATGATAACAGAAGAGAAAAATTTGAGTGGTTCAATTTTGAAACCCTGCAAACTTACCTGAAAAAATGGTTGTTTCCCCAAAGGATTCGATCACCATGGTGGAGCTGCACATGGCTAGTCAACATGGAGCCATTCACAAATGTTCTGGGAAGGATTACAACCAGAGGTTGTGACACACTGGTTAAGCAGTCAACAATAATTTCAACGACAGCAACTTGTACTCATATGGTGCCTTTCACATACTAAAATGCCCCAAGGTGCTTTCCAAACTATGATACAGAGTCACATAATGAGGTATCAGGGCAGAAGACCAGAAACTTGGTCCGAGGGATAAGGAAGAACCTTAAAGGAGAAAAACAAAGTAGAGAACAAAAACAGAAATGCTGGACAATCGTAGCAGGTCTGGCAGCATTTGTGGAAAGAGAACAGAGCTAATGTCTCACGTCTGGATGACGTTTTTGTCAAAGAGATGTTTAGGGTGGGAATTCCAGAGCTTTAGACCTGAACAACTGAAGGCACAGCCACCAATAGTAGATTTCTTAAAAACATGGCAGCTCAAGAAGCCAGAGTGAAGAGTTAGGGTCTGGGAGGAACCTAATGATGCCTCAAAAGGATTGTAAAGCCTTACACAATTTGCAAACATGACTCAAGTGTTTATCGTTGGGACTTAAAAACAACAATTTCCTTCGCCCAGGTGCAACTGTCTAGCCCACTCTATCAGATCAGGAATAATGATAGGTCAATTTTATTTTTAAATCAATCACATGAGATTGACTGGAAGAATCTCACCTGGAGTTTTGCTTTGGTGTGAGAATGACTCGTCTCTCTGGAGAGATATCAATGATACAGTGTTCTGGAAGTATCCCCATGCCACACAGTTGGATATCCTGGGAATCATCAGACCCGACGAGCGTGTGATTCTGTCGGATGAAAAAAAAGTAACAAAAGATCAAATTCCCCCTCTCCCACACTACAAATCAGTTCTTCAACAACCAGAATACTTGTCTTAGATTCCAACCGTAGCTCATGAATTGCCAACGGTTCAGGTTATTATAATTTCATAGATTTCACAGTGCAGAAGTGGAATGTACTGCCTGAAAGGGTAGTGGAAGTAGACTTGGTCGTAACTTTCTAGTGAATAAATATGTATGACAAGAATGTTGCCGAGGGCTATGCAGAAAGAGCAGGGGAGTGACACTAATTGAATATCTTTCAAACAGCCTGGACAGGCACGATTAGATGAATGGCAGCAAGATTCTCTAAGGATGTTCCAGAATGAGTACAATCATATACTTACGCTATCATACCCTAATTTCAACTTGCTTTACATGACCAGCTACATCTCCAGTGCTATATTGCTGAGACAACAGTGCAGCGTTTCTCGGAGAAACAAATCATTTCACACAAATTGGGGGAGGATGCACAAAAACATGAAGATGCAAGCAACAAAAATATAAATGTTTCTGCTGTCGCCTGCTTACAATTCAACATGGCTGCTCTGCTTTCCCCCAATGTCTGGCATTGGAGTAGCACAACTGATGCCAGAGATGGAGGAAGTTTAAAGATATAAATGTAGAAAGTCAGAGAATCACAAGCATTTTTTTCCAGATCATTCCAGTTTGTTGGATGTAGGAAGTCAGAGAATCACAAGGATTTTTTCCAAATCATTCCAGTTTACTGGATAATTATTTATGAATAATGGAAGTCACCATAGTCCCTTTGGACCGCAGGCTGCTCTCCCCGCTTTGCAAGGGCGAGCCGACTGGTGGCGATCTAACAACACCTCAAGAGAGAGGCAAGGTTGAGAAGGCAGGGTCTTCATGAATATCCTCAGGCGACATTGAAACCACGCTGCTGCCGTCGCTCCGCATCACAAACCAGCTGTCCAGCCAACTGAGATAAACGACCCCCATCTCAGTCGGTAAATGCACCACAGTGTGTGGCGTTACACTGAAACTTTCTACGTTAAATTCTCAGCCAGTACTGGGATACCAGGATTGTTTTTAAACACCACTGAGCCAGAAAAAAGGGGAACAAAAATCTGTCAGGCTTGCAGCTCATTCAGATAGGTACAGAAGTAGGTCATTTAACTTCTCCAGCTTGTTCCACCATTAATTGAGATTACAGCTGATCAGTGACCTAACTCGATACAATATTCGGCTACTGCTAGGAAATACACATGTATGGACGGATGCGATTAGGCCCAGGCTCGGTTCTGAGGTCTTCGGTCAAATAACCTGTCCATATTTAATGGACATCTGGCACTTAGCATGGCAGTGGGCTGCCAGTGACCTTTAAGAATAAGTAGGAATAATTGAAATGTTGAAAATCCATAAAAAAGTGTATTTTTAAATGTAAATCAAAACAACGGAACAGTTGCTTTTTGTCAGTTGTGCATAGGTAGCATGCAGTAGCGGGAAGAGTTCTGTATAAACAGCGGCCGAGGCAGACTGTTCGATGTTGCAATAGAAATTACAATATTATCCATAAGTAACATCATTACCTTTAAATAGTAAACAAGCAGCTCATTTAAGGCTGGATCTGCATTCAGATTCACCAAGAAACACTTGTCATCTCCAACTTTGATTCCAGAGGACTGGAGAGAAATGCCAAGCCTTTCCAATTGCTTCTGACGCTCCTGTAAACACAGTCAGCAGGTGATATAAAGAAATCTCATCTTACAATAATCAGTGGAGGATACCAGAGCACCACATTCACCACAGTATGGCTTCAATAATAAACAGCTAAGAAAGAAGCAGGAAACTATGGAAGCTCAAGTCATTGTTATTCTGAGGTAAATGCACCCCTGATCTGTTTTAGTTTAAGGCCCAATTTAAAAAATCAACTCATTTAGTTACATTTCCATTATCCACATACTCAAGCTTTAACTTTTCAGAATCTTGACTTCCGGTGGCGGCTATGAAGGAGTAGGTTGTACATTTGGTGGCTCCCGCTCTTTGGACCTTTTTCCCCGAATTTTTGTCGGATTTGATTCAGAAAATTGATGCTGGACACAACTGGGAAGAGGTATCCTACATCAGTGATTGGAGAGGCGGACCAGGAGTGCTCGCAAAGGAAGAAATAGGTGAACAGAGAAGGCCTGGGCTGAAGCTGCAGCGGGAGAAAGCACGGCAAACAACCAAAGTCCTGGCTCGCCGACCCAGCGGTCGACGGAGCAGCTGATGCAGTTCATACAGGAGGGCTTCGCCAAGCAGAAACAGGAATGCTTGGACCTGATTAAAGAATCGATTGCGCGGCTGGAACGTAGACTGGATGCTCAAGATCGGGCGATCCAGAAAGTGGAGAAGGCACTGACTGAGCAGGAGGAACACCAAACAGCAGTGGAGTTGGAGGTGGGGAAGCTGAGAGACCAGCAGAAAAGGCTCCAGGAGAAGGTGGAGGATCTAGAGAATAGGTCCCACTGGCAGAACTTGAGAATCATTGGTCTCCCGGAGGGGTCCAAAGGAGCGGACGCTGGGGCATATATAGCGCGGCATGTTCGAGAAGTTAATGGGGGAGGGGCGTTTTCCCGACCCTTGGAGGTGGACAGGGCTAGTGCTCACGAGGAAGCCGCGTGTGGGGGACACCCCGAGGGCGATGGTGGTGAGATTCCACAGGTACCTGGACAAGGAGTTCATTTTATGGTGGGCCAGGCAGACACGGAGCTGTAAGTGGGAGAACAGCATCCTGTGTATATACCAAGATCTGAGTGCGGACGTGGCCAGAAGAGCAGGGTTCGACCAGATAAAGTCGACACTTTTCAAGAAGGTGAAGTTTGGACTGCCGTATCCAGCCCGTCTTTGGTTCACTTACGAGGAGCAACATTTTTGCTTTGAGTCGCCCGAGGAAGCGATGGACTTCGCTAGAAGAAAAGGGCTGGCAGTGGACTGAGGTGTTTGAACTTTGCTGCAGAGTACATGTTAAAAAAAGTTTTTGTTTTAGGACGTCATCTGTAACGCCTTCTGTATTGATTTGGGGCCTGCCGCATATTTGTGTGAGTTAAAGTTTGCATTTGTACTGATGGGGGATGGAGGTATGAATTTTAGATGTGGCGTTTTCTTTTTGATTTTCTTTGTGTTTCTTTTGGGCAATTCGGTTGGGATTGTTTTCTTTTGCATATGTGTGTTGGGGGGGGGAAGGGGGGGGAACCACACACAATAGGTGGGAAAATGTCTGGCGGCATGGGCGGGGGCCACCAAGCTAGCTGGGCCGGCTGACTCACAGAAGCGCGGTGGGGGGTGAGCAGATGTTATGTTTGTTGAAGGGGGCGGTTTGCATAGTGCTGTTACTGGGGCGGGAACTGTTCTGCTGACGGGGGAGAGACTTTTGCTGGGGAACAAGAGGGAGGTCGGGGGCGGAGGCTGCCTAGGGTGCGCCTGCGGATGCGTGGGGCGCGGGCTGGAGACTGGCCCAAGAAAGGTGATGGCTGATCGGCACCGGGGGGGGGGGGGGGGGGAGGAAGCGAAGAGCCCCCAACCAGGCTGATCACATGGCATAAGAGGGATAAATGGGCCGGTTAAGAGGGCATGCGTGTCGCTTATTGTTACAATTAGGCTTCAATGAAGTTACTGTGAAAAGCCCCTAGTCGTCACATTCCAGCGCCTGTTCGGGGAGGCTGGCATGGGAATTGAACCCGCGCTGCTGGCCTTGTTCTGCATTACAAGCCAGCTGTTTAGCCCACTGTGCTAAACCAGCACACTTGAGGGGATTGAAGGCAGACGTGGCAATGTTGCAGGAGACTCCCCTTAGAGTAACCGACCAGATTAGATTAAGGAAGGGATGGGTCGGACAGGTTTTTCACTTGGGACTGGACTCTAAGACCAGAGGGGTCGCGATCCTGATTAACAAGCGAGTGTCATTCGAGGCGGATGTGGGAGGCTGTTACATCATGGTTAGTGGGAAGCTGGAAGTGCCGCCGGTGGTGCTTGTGAATGTGTATGCGTCAAATAGGGATGACGTGGAGTTCATAAGGAGAATGTTGGGGAAGATCCCGGACCTGGATGCGCATAAATTGGTCATGGGGTGACTTTAACACAGTCATGGGCAGCACGGTGGCACAGTGGTTAGCATTGCTGCCTACGGCGCTGAGGACCCGGGTTCGAATCCCGGCCCTGGATCACTGTCCGTGTGGAGTTTGCACATTCTCCCCGTGTCTGCATGGGTTTCGCCCCACAACCCAAAAAGATGTGCAGGTTAGATGAATTGGCCATGCTAAATTGCCCCTTAATTGGAAAAAATAATTGGGTACTCTAAATTTATTTTTAAAAAGTCATTGACCCAAGGCTAGACCAGTCGAGCTCAAATACAGGCAGGGTGCTAGCAATGGCAAAGGAGCTAAAGGGGTTTATAGAGCAGACGGGAGGGGGGGGGGGGCAAGGAGGTTTGGGCGGCTGAGAGTGAAGGAGTTCTCCTTTTACCCACACGTGCATAAAGTGTACTCCCGGATCGACTTCTTTATCTTGAGCAGGGCTTTACTGACGGGGGTAATGGACACCGAGTATTCAGCGATCACGGCCTCGGATCATGCCCCGCACTGGGTGGAACTACAGGTGAGCAAGGAGGGTGACCAACTCCCACACTGGAGATTGGATGTCGGACTGTGAGTGGTGTGCGGGCGGGTGAGGAAATGTATCCAGAACTATCTGGAAGTTAATGATACGGGGAAGTCTCGGCTGTAATGGTCTGGGAGGTGCTGAAGGCGGAGGGTAGAGGGGAGCTGATCTCGATACGGGCCCACAGGGAGAAGGCAAATAGAGCAGAGACAGACCGACTGATAAGAGAAATACTTCAGGTCGACAGGAGGTATGCGGAGACCCCAGAGGCAGGGTGAGGGCTTTTAAGGGAACGACGGAGGCTACAGGCGGAGTTTGGCTTGTTAACTACAGGGAAGGCGGTGGAGCAGCTGAGGAAGGCGAGGGGGGTGATATAAGAATATGGGGCGAGATTCTCCCCTACCCGGCGGGGCGGGGGGTCCCGGCGGGACGGAGTGGCGTGAACCACTCTGGCGTCGGGCCACCCCAAAGGTGTGGATACCTCCACACCTTTAGGGGCTAGGCCCTCCCCGGAGTGGTTGGCACCCCGCCGGCTGGCGTGGAAGGCCTTTGGCGACACGCCAGCCGGGGCCTAAGGGACTCCGCCGGCCGATGCAAGTCCGCGCATGCGGGGAGCGTCAGCGGCTGCTGATGTCATCCCCGCGCATGCGCAGGGGGGGTTCACCTACGCGTCGGCCATCATGGAGGCTGACATGGTCGGCGCGTAGGAAAAGGGTGCCCCCACGGCACAGGCGAATCCCGCCCATGGAGAGAAGGCCAGGAGAATGCTTGCGCAGCAGCTCAGAAAGGCGGAGGCAGCGAGGGAGATCGGGAATGTAAGGGACAGGGATGGGAACCTGGTCGGAGATTCAGCAGGGGTTAATAAGGCATTTAAGGAGTTTTATAGCAGGCTGTATGAGTCGGAACCCCCGGCTGGGCTGGAGGGGATGAGCCAATTCTTATGGGGGCTTAGGTTCCCGAAGGGCTGGTAGAAGGGCCGGTGGCCCCAATCTGGTTGGAAGAAATAGCAGATGGGCTGAAAGCCATGCAGTCGGGTGAAGCCCCGGGACCGGACGGGTACCCAGTGGAGTTTTAGAAAAAGTTCTCTGGGATACTGGGGTCGTTGCTGATGAGGACATTTAATGAGGCAAGGGAGCGAGGGGCGCTTCCGCCGACGATGTCACAGGTCATGATCTCATTGATCGTGGACCCGGAGCTATGCGGGTCCGACAGACCGATCTACTGCCTAAATGTAGACGCCGACCTGTTGGCCAAAACCTTGTTCTCTAGGATCGAACACTGCATTCCGGACGTGATTGGGGATGACCAGACGGGATTCGTTAAGGGTAGGCAGTTGGCAGTCAATGTTAGAACGCTGCTAAATGCGATTCTGATGCCCCCAGAGGGTAGAGACGTAGAGGTAGTGGTCACAATGGACGCAGAGAAGGCATTTGATCGGGTGGAATTGACCTATTTGTGGGAGGTGCTGGGGCGGTTTGGGTTTGGACGGGGCTACATCGACTGGGTTAGGCTGCTGTATCAGGCGCCCGTGACGAGTGTACGGACGAACAGGTTGACATCGGGCTATTTTAGGCTGCACCGGGGGACGAGGCAGGGATGCCCCCTTTCCCCACTGCTGTTTGTGTTGGCCATAGAGCCGCTGGCAATTGCACGAGAGCCTCAAGGGGCTGGTCTGGGGAGCGGTGGAACACAGAGTCTTGCTATACGCAGATGACCTGCTCCTATATGTTTCTGACCCACTAGAAGGGATGGAAGAAATTATGAGGATTCTGGGGGAATTTGGCCGGTTTTCAGGTTATAAATTGAACATTGGGGAAAAGTGAGATGTGCACGATCCGGGCAAGGGAGCAGGAGAGGAGATTGGTGGAGCTGTCATTTAGAGTGGTAGGGGGAAGCTTTTGGTACCTCGGCATCGGGAATGAGAACGGCTACACAAGTTAAATTTGACCTGACTAGTAGACCAAATGAAGGAAGATTTCCGAAGATGGGACATGCTCCTGTTGTCACTGGCTGGAAGGGTACACAGTGAAAATGACGGTCCTCCCGAGATTCCTGTTTGTGTTTCAGTGTCTTCCCATCTTTATTCCACGGACCTTCTTTAAATGGGTCAATAAGGTGATCACTGGCTTTGTATGGGAGGGTAAGACCCCGCGAGTAAAAAAGGGGATGCTGGGGCGCAGCCGGGGGGAGGGCGTGCTGGTACTACCGAACATTAGTAATTATTATTGGGCGGCAAATATAGCCATGATTAGGAAGTGGGTGGTGGGGGGTGGTCGGTGTGGGAGCAAGTAGAGGCGGCATCATGCAAGGGCACTAGTTAGGGGACATTGGTAATGGCACCTCTGTCGTTCCCGCTGGCATGGTACTCCACCAGCCCCATGTTGGTGGCAGCTCTGAGAGTCGGGGGGCAATGGAGGAAATATGTGGGAGCATCGGTCTGGTCTCCAATCTGCAATAATTACCGATTTGCCTCAGGGAGGCTAGATGGAGGGTTCCGGAAATGGCAGAGAGCAGGGATTGAGAGGATGGGAGATCTGTTTATAGAGGGGAGCTTCCCTAGCCTGAGGGAGTTGAAAGAGAAATTCGAACTGATGGGTGGAAATGAGTTTAGGTACCTGCAGGGGTGAGACTTCCTGCACAGGCAGGTCTCAACCTTCCCCCTCCTACCACCAAGGGGGATACAGGACAGGGTAGTTTCCAGAATGTGGGTGGGAGAAGGGAGGGTTTCGGACATTTACAAGGAAATCATGGGGTCAGAGGAAACGCACACTGAGGAGCTGAAACACAAATGGGAAGAGAAGTTAGAGGGAAGAGGATGGTCTCTGGGCTGATGCGTTGAGTAGAGTCAACGCGTCCACAACATGTGCCAGGCTCAGCCTGATACAGTTTAAGGTCGTTCATCGGGCTCACATGACGGTGGCCCAGATGAGTCGGTTCTTTGGGGTAGAAGACAGGTGCGCAAGGTGTGCGGGAGGCCCAGCGAACCATGTTCATATGTTCTGGGCATGCCCGAAGCTTAGGGGATTCTGGCAGGGGTTTGCGGATGTCATGTCCCAGGTGTTTAAAACAAGGGTGGCACCGAGTCCAGAGGTGGCGCTTTTCGGAGTGTCGGAAGATCCGGGATTCCAGGAGGAGAGGCAGACGTTCTGGCCTTTGCCTCCCTGGTAGCCCGGAGATGGATACTATTAGCTTGGACGGACTCAAAGCCCCCGAAGTCGGAGACCTGGCTATCGGACATGGCTAGCTTTCTCTGTTTGGGAAAAAAAATCAAGTTCGCTCTGAGAGGGTCAACGTTACGGTTCGTTCGGAGGTGGCAGCCGTTCGTCGACTGTTTTTGGAGAAAATTAACCATCAGCGGGGGGGGGGGGGGGGGGGGGGGGGGGGGGGGTTTCGTTTAGATTAGGGTGTTGGAAAGGTGGGACCTGAAAGGGAGGAAGACGGCTTTTGCACTATGTTTATAGTTGTACGTACACTGTTTTCTTCTGTTATTGTTATAAAACCATAAATACCTCAATAAAATCTTTATTGAAAAAAAAACTTTTCAGAATATTGCTGGTTCCGTACAACAAAGAGTAACCGATAATTGTTCACAATTACCATCAGCAACCAGGAATTAAATCAAGTAATCCAGACGTCATGAAGAGCAATTGGCAGAGGATCGGGCTGTCGAGGGGGAGTGAGTTCAGGTATCTGCAGGTTAGGGACCTTGCGCGAAAGGTCTGGAAGGGGTTCCCTAGATTGCCGGGATACACCCTGCTGGAGCAACAGCTGCTTCCAGATGTGGAAGGGGAGGGAAGAATTAGGGATATATACAAGTAGCTGGGGAGCAGGGAGGTGAGCAGTGGTGAGGATCAAAGAGAAATGGGAAGCAGAGTTGGGAGGGGAGATCAATTGGGGAGTATGGAGTGAGGCACTGCGAAGGGTAAACGGGACCTCCTCTGGTGCGAGGATGAGCCCGATACAGTTTAAGGTGGTGCATGTGACTCAGGCGACAATAAGTGGGTTCTTTCAGGGGTAGCAGATGAGTGTGAGAGGTGTGGGCGGGGGCCAGCAAGTCACGTGCACATGTTTTGGGGTTGCGAAAAATTGGGAAGATTCTGGGCGGGAATGTCTGCGGTCTTAGCGAGGATAGTGGAGGAGGTGGTGGACCCAAATCCTTTGGTGGCAATATTTGGGGTTTCAGAGAAGCCGGAGCTCACGGAGAGGGGGTAGGCCAATGTCATGGCTTTCGCCTCTCTGATTGAACGGCGGCTAATTTTGCTGGAGTGGCGGTCGGCATCGCCACCGGGGGTAAGCAGCTTGGTTGGGTGACCTGTACGACTTCCTGCGATTGGAGAAGATAAAGTATGAGTTAAGGGGCTCTACAGGGGAGTTTGAGAAAAGGTGGGGGATGTTTGCGACAGTGAAGAGCAATTGGCATTATACGTTATCTGAATCACTTGCTCAGATTACCTACTGCTTTGGAGTCAATCACAAAAGTTGCTAAATCACAAAGTGCATCAGTGCAGAGACATGAGAAAGATGATAATCTGATCCACAGGGTGATCAAACAAACTTTGGGATAAGAACTAGAGTATGACAGATCCAATACTAATACAAGCAAGGAGGAACTCTGTAACATCTGATCTTAAAACAACATGGAAATGGGTACATAGATAAAACTGTTGATCTGGGTAATTGAACATCAGATAGTCAAAATCAAAATAAACAGATTAGAAAATGCAAAAACTGACTCGATAGAATTCAGTTTATGTGACTGTAAAATCAAACTGATAATAATTAGACGCTTCATATGGCACAATGTCAATCGTTGTAAACAAACGGAAAAAACTGACCCTCAATTATTGCACCATGGCCATACTGAAAGTAGCAAGTGTCATGAATTTGCCTGGCAACAGCAGTAAAACAAATTTAACAAAACGTAATAAGATGCAACCTGCCCAGCAACAGGTAGAAATCTGCCTAGGGACAGTAGCGGCCAGTATGAGTTTACATCACGGTAGCACAGTGGTTAGCACTGCTGGCTCTCCGCGCCAGGGACCCAGGTTAAATTCCAGTCTTGCGTGACTGTCTGCTTGGAGTTTGCACGCTCCCCCAGTGTATGGGTTTCCTCCGATTGCTCTGGTTTCCTCCCACAATCCAAAGATGCGTAGGTTAGATGGATTGGCCTTGTTGAATTGCCCCTTAAGTGTCCGACATTCTGTAGGTTAGGTGGGGTCATGGGGTTACAGGGATAGGGTGAGGGGTGGGCCTACGTAGGGTGTTCTTTCAGGCGGTTGGTGTAGACGCAATGGGCCAAATGGCCTCCTTCTGCACTGCAGAGATTCTATGGATCCTATTAAAAAGGTTGGATGAGATGAGTCTCGCCCAGAAACAAGATCAGAAGACATAGATAAGAATCAAATGTGAATAGATTAGGAGTAGAAACAGATTATCTAGACCAGGCATTGTCAAACTCAGGGATGCGACCCGAATGCGCACTGACGATCGGGCACGCACGTGCAGTGCGACCGCTTTTTTTTTTTAAACTGTCGCAGCTTTTTGTTTTACAAGTTCGGGGCGGGGGGGTTTATTCATTTACATTATTCATTTAATTTTATTTTTTTTTCAGTTATTTTATTCATTTTCTTTTTATACACAAGTTTGGGGGGGGTTTTATTTGATAAACTTTTACAGGAAAAAAAATGCAGAACTTTGGACAGATGGAGACTCCATACTTTCAGAAAAACGGAAGGCTTCACCTTCATCCAACAGGTTCCATTGGAGGGGTGTGTACGAGGACCAAAGGGACCCAAAACCATTTCCGCCATTTTTGTCAGCAGCAAACAAGGTAAGAGAAAATGGTGGGTCGCCCAGGTCAGCCGGCGCGGGTTGCGAAGGTCGGCCGGGTAGGGTCCCGAAGGTTGGCCGTCTGGTAAAAATGGGTCCCCGGAAAAAAAGTTTGAAGAACGCTGATCTAGATGAAGGGAAGATCAACGAGGTATACATAGGGCAGAAGCCAAATACATAGAAGTCCGAATCAAAGTGGGACAAGGGTATAGCTGGCTGGACCCCCAGAAGCAAGGCAAGCCAGTTAGCACCTAGCAGGCGAAACAGACAAGCCAGTTTCCAGCTAACAGCCTCCAAATCTTAGAGCCAAAACAGTGCAGAAAACCTTTGTAAAGGTAGTTTGAATATCTTTTCTGGACCAGGACACGACATTTCAAAGACTTGATTATCATCCCTGTATTGTATGGTGTTTTCAGCATCAGCACACAATGGTTATATGTCACTGAGGCTTTTTTAAAGTTCTGATGTTGTCGTGTCATATTCCTGAAGATAATTACAATGGGGAAGAGAGTTAAAATCCCACCATGGCAGCTGGTGGAGTTAAGTCCAATTAGTTCATAAATTCAATTAATCCTGAAAGTGAATTTTACAGTCTTGCAACTCTTATGTAAAGAGGTTTTTCCTGCTGTGAACCTGCATCCACTGTAACCTGGGTTTACACTATCCAAGTTAACTTCCTGTAGGACCTGTGCAGCAAACTGCAAAAGAGTCCAAATCTTATCAGTCCAGTCAGGATTCAAACTCATGTCCCAGAGGTGAAATTGCAATGTACCACCTGGTCGCCAGCAAGATTCACCTTGTGACATCTGTTATTCACTAAAGGAAAGGTCATACTGCACAACATACCTGTGCAATGGCTTCCGTTTTCCGAAGTTTGTCTTCCCATGTAACAGTCATTTCCTGAATTAGCTTTTCAGACTCTTCCAAACGATCCTTCAGCTCTGGGGCTTTCATTGCCTGGTATGAAAAATCCAATATTCGTCAGTAAACAGGCAGTAATACATGATTAAGTCAGAACAAACAATTCTAAATAGGCATTTAAAAATAAAACACATCAAGTCAGTACATAATCATGGGGGGGGACCTTTTTGGGATCAGGATTGAATTACCTGAGAGTGTGGTGGAGGCAGATACAATCAAGGCTTTCAAAAAGCAATTGTGTGAGCACCCGAAAGAGTAAAAAAGGTGCAGGGCGACAGGGAAAGGGTGGGGGAGTAAGGCAAGCAGAGTTACACTGGTAGAGAGCAGACACAAACACCTCCTTTTTGGCCGAATGACCTCCTTTTGTGCTGTAACCATTCTATTATCCTGTCACGCAGCTCAGTCTTTCACACACTTACACACTTTCTTCCCCAAATTTCATTAAACACTTCACTTCGAGTCTGACAACCTCAATCAGCTCAAGGTAATATTAGCACATTCTCCCCGTGTTTGCATGGGTTTCGCCCCCATATCCCAAAGATGTGCAGCGCAGGTGGATTGGCCACGCTAAATTGCCCCTTAATTGGAAAAAATGAATTGGGTACTCTAAATTATATTTTAAAAAACTCAAGGTAATATTGTTGGGCTCGACCCCAGACTATGAACCCTCTTCCAACTTTCATCTGCCTGATAGAAAACTGTCCCGCCTGGCATTTGGGATGCAGCGCAGCAGAAAATTGGGATGAAGGCGAGACAACAAAACTTTCAAATTGTTGTTGGCTAAACAGAGTTGAAAATAAGTACAGCAGATGCTGGCCCAGCAATTAAGTAGATTAACTGGAAGTTCATTGAAAACTTATCATTTTTATGTTCATAATAATCGAATTCAATGAATCCCAAGGACAAAGTGTACAAATCGCCACCACCATCCCAGGAAACCAAAAATAACGCTGAAGCAGTCGCAGTATATATCACAAATAAGTACAGGTATCTAGTGTGTAATATAATCCTAAATTCAGATAG
Source organism: Scyliorhinus canicula (assembly GCF_902713615.1). Lineage (NCBI taxonomy): Eukaryota > Metazoa > Chordata > Chondrichthyes > Carcharhiniformes > Scyliorhinidae > Scyliorhinus > Scyliorhinus canicula. The sequence goes on from NC_052146.1 coordinate 298,891,954, forward strand.
TATCGCAAATCATGAAAGAAGTCTTCAAATCATCACCTGAATTCTTCAATAGTTTAATGGCTTTGTAATCTCTCCCAGAAGTCTACCCGTTGCATATTCTGGGAGGGTTGGTCTTTAGAATGCATTGACAAAGAAAAGGAACGTTGTATTATTTGAGTTATCACTCAGCAAATGCCTGATCACAGCAGAGACTAAATCCTGTATTAGAGCTTTATGGCTTGGATTTTATGGTCAGTGGCAAAACAGGGACACTCGTGTTGATTCCTAAGAAAGATGCCCACAAAGAACTAACAATCTCTTTAGCGGGAAGTTCCCTTCCCAATGGTAATTTAAATCTGGCTCCTAATCATGCCGTGCAGCAGCAGTGATGTCACTAACCAAGTCGACAACTAAATTGAAGCATTCACACACAGAAAACCAAGGAGCAGAAAGCACTTAAAATCCGTCACTGTTAATTACAATTTTCTGATAATGAAATAAATGTCAGGTTGTATTAAGATAGAACTAAAGGGTAGATGTTTAAACAATGAAAAAAAATGTTGTCTTTAAAAATGTGGAATGTTTACATCATTTGTGAAATTTGATATTCCACAAATATAAAATTAACTTTTCAGGACCAGGAAGAGTGTTCAGCAGTTAATACAAAGCTATCAGGTCATTAAAAATGTTGATGCACTTCATTCAACATGCAAATTTCTCAAGGGTTTTTACACTGAGACCAACAGCATTTGAATGGAGGATCTCATGAATTGATGATAGCAAGGGAGGCAGCGGTCTGTGGGAACTTTGCCAGTGCACCTTATGAAGGATCCCAGATTCACTGACTGCAACTTGTGCATTCCCATGTTATTCTGCCCATATGCAACTGCACAAATTGCTGTCAGTTCCAGTGGAGTAATGATGGCAAATGCTGATGCTTTAGCCCTCATCATGACATCGAAATCTGGAACAACAATTCACTGATTAGGCCTCAACTGGAGCACTGTCGACTATTCTGGGCAGCACCTTTCAGGAAATACTTAAGGACCTTAGAAAGGAGGCTTACAAGGATGTTACCAGGGATGAGGGACTTCAGTTATGATAAAAGGTTGGAAAAGTTTGGGCAGTTCTTCCATTCATAGAGGTTTCCGAGACGAAAGGTTATGGTCGGATAGACACACCGGGGAAAATCAGTCCCTCTGACAAAGTGGGTAAATAACCAGGGGCTAGATTTGAAATAATTGGTAAAAGATCAAGGGGACAATGAGGAGAAATGTTTTCACAAGCTTTCTCCACTCGAGAACACACTGCCAGAAAATATGGAAGCTCATTCCATAACTGATTTAAAAAGGGAGTTGGACAGGTACTTGAAGGAACTTATAGGTTAACGGACAAAATGCAGAACTAAGAATGACTGAGCCATCACAGATATGACAGATTGGATGGCCTCCCACTGTGCTCTTGGTTTCCATGATTCAATCAGAAAGTAACAGAAGTACAATCTCCAGCAGAGGTCGCTGCAGTTCTGCATTTTCCCTTCCCGTTTCCAACTTTCCCTCACTCTCAGTTGAAAACAGCTTTTTAAAATCGATATTGATCAGGATTTGGACCTGGGACCGTCCGCACAGTGCACTACTGACTGAGACATACTGAATCAGACAACTGCTTCTAGATTAGGAGTTTTAACATCCTGAATTTTTATGTATTCATTCACAGGATATGGGCATTGCTGACTAGGCCAACATTTAATGCCCCTCCTAATTTCCCTCGAGAAGATAATGGTGAGCCGCCTTCTTGACCTGCTGTAATCCATGTGTTGTAGGAGGACCATCCACAGTGCTGTTAGGGAGTTGAGAGACAGTGAAGGAATGGTGATAAAGTTCCACGTTAGGATCGTATGTGGCTTGGAGGGGGAACTTTCAGGTAGTGGTGTGTTCCCATGCATTTGCTGCAGCACATTTGTAGACAGTACACACTGCTGCCACTGTGCATCAATGGCAGAGGGAGGCCTCAGGTTCGATCCCGGCTCTGGGTCACTGTCCGGGTGGAGTTTGCACATTCTCCCCGTATTCACGTGGGTTTTGCCCCCACAACCCAAAAATGTGCAAGCTAGGTGGATTGGCCACGCTAAATTGCCCCTTAATTGGAAAAATGAATTGGGTACTCTAAATTTTAACAAAAAAATAAAAATCAATGGCAGAGGGAGTGAACGTTGAAGGCAGTGGATGGACCGCTGAGCAAACAGGCTGCTGTGTCCCGGATGGTGTTGAGATACTTGATTTTTGTTGGAGCTGCACTCACTCATCCGAGTAGAGAGTATTCCGTCATTCCTTAAATTGTGCTCTGGAGGTGGTGGATATGCTGGAGAGTCAGGAAGGGAGTCACACGTCGTATAATTATTCCCAGCCTCTGAACTGCTCTTCTAGCCACAGTATCTATGTGGCTGGTCCAGTTCAGTTTCTTTACAATTTGCTGAAGACTGACACTTGTCTGGGGACCTCAAGCGAATACCAAGATGAATCATCCACTTGGCACTTCTGGCTGAAAATGGCTGTAAGACTTTCAGCCATATCTTTTGCACTGCTGTGCTGGGCTCTTCCCCTCCATTGGGGAGGGGGATATTTTGTGCAGACTCCTTCTCCAGATAATTGTTCAACTATCCATGGTCATGCACGACTGGACACAGCAGGACTGCAGAGCTCAGATCTGATCCGTTGATTGTATAGCTAATATCGAATGCCAGAAAGCATTTAAAATCGTGCCCAACATTTACTTATTTCATCATCCTCTTTCACAGTTTAGCTGCACATCCTACTACCTATTCCTCGTGGACTGGACAAGTGCGGTTTAAAATGGGAGACTCCCATCACATCATACCTCTGCTCTGGAGAGCTGCTCCCGTAGTTTATCAACTTCTTCACGGAGTTCCCGGATGATTCGGGCGTTGGGATCCTCATTCACCACAGCATGATTAATTATGCTTTTGGCTCTGTCTGCATATCTCAACGTTGACAGTGTTTCATCGTAATTGTCCGCTGCAGGGCTGACTGTTGCGATCATTGCAGTTTTGCTATTTCCACCAAGACTATCCTGCATTTTTGTAAAAAGCAACAAATTAGACTATATATCTCAATTATCCCCCCCCCCCCCCCAAATCTGTGTAATGCACCAAAATAAAAACTGTCACTTCCTTACCCGAATTGGATATTTTATAACATTGTGAAGTCACATCTCTCCATTTAAAGGTTAGAAAACATAAAAAGTTTTAATTTCTAACTGCGTAAGTGACTGCTTTGTAGAGAACAGGTGGAGAGAGATCAGAGAATGTTGGGGAAAGGATGCTGTAGGGTTGAACCATATCACGAACACTCCTTCCGTGGACAAGGCCTGGAGTGGGCCTTGAACGCCGAGCCTCTGACTCAAAGGCCTCCCCTACCAGCCTCCCCGAACAGGCGCCGGAATGTGGTGACTAGGGGCTTTTCACAGTAACTTCATTTGAAGCCTACTTGTGACAATAAGCGATTTTCATTTTCATTTCAAGGCAGGGCACAATCAACTGAGGCACAAGATAGCCTCCTAAACTCGTTTTGTATCTTTATAAAAGTGCTGGATGGATTACCAGGCTGTGTGAATCTGTTGAAGGGTTTTATGAATGCTCCTTCCATTGCCAACAGGACTTGAACCCGGAGCTTTGGTCTCAGAAGCAGAGGTGCCATCACCAGAGCCAGACGATCCCCATGGTGGGCAGTCGAACAAGGAAGACTATCCAGCAAAGAACAAAGAACTGTACAGCACAGGAACAGGCCTTTGGCCCTCCAAGCCTGTGCCGATCATGCTGCCCACCTAAACTAAAATCTTCTACATTTCCGGGGTCCGTATCCATCTATTCCCATTAAAGAACAAAGGAATCAAAGAGCACTAGGATCCATTTCTGATCACTACTCGGTGAAGGCTGTGAAAGTGTGTGGACATCACATGATGACAGAATTAAATTTGATTATAATAATAATCTTTATTGTCACAAGTAGGCTTACATTAACACTGGAATGAAGTTACTGTGAAAATCCCCTAGTTGCCACATTCCGGCGCCGATCGTGTACATAGAACCTAGAACAGTACAGCACAGAACAGGCCCTTCGGCCCTCGATGTTGTGCCGAGCATTGTCCGAACAGAGTGAGAATTCAGAATGTCCAAATTACCCAACAGCACGTCTTTCGGGACTTGTGGGAGGCAACCGGAACACCCGGAGGAAACCCACCCAGACACACCGCACAGACAGTGGCCCAAGCCAGGAATAAACCTGGGACCCTGGAGCCGTGAAACAACAGTGCTAACCACTGTACTAATGTGCTGCCCCCCTGCCACAGTGTCAAGTCACTTAGCAATACAAAGTATCAAAGCTCACACAAGGAACAGCTACTTGCTAAGGAACCAGGAAGAGCCACTGCTGAAGTATTATATCCAGTTTTAGTCAGCACCTTCATTATGGGCAGTTTTCCAAAACAAGATGCAAGATTAGTCTGCACCAATCAAATTTCAATTAGCATCTGATGACCAAGAGAATGAGGCGATTACTTCCACCCGAGTCCGGGTTTCATCCAAAAACTTAAGTGAAAAGTCAGTGAGCAAATCTGTGGTTCCAGCGAATGAAGAATAGAATTCATGTGGGAACCATTTCATTATTTACTCAAAAAACATTTTTTTAAATGTTAAATTAATAAAAACGACAATGAGAAATACAACTCAGATACAAACATATGGAGAAAAGGACAAATTGTCAGTTGCTCCCTGGTTGTCAGTGTAGCACTAGTTTGCCCACAGACAGTATTTGGATACATTCGATGGATCACAATTTCTTTTTAGCACTGTGGGGTGGGGAAACACAACAGAACAAATTTTCTTACTATTCTCTCCAAATATCAGCCTCTTTATTTTAGAAAAAAATCACCCAATAGAATGGAATTAGAGATATTGTATATCAGTGTCAGAAGTGTCAATTCCTTTCTACAAACGGTCAAAGTTCTTTTCAAAATTTGTCTGGTCTCCTCTATTCAGGCAAATAAACCAACCTGCTTTGATAATATCCAATTGATTACTCGGAAGAATTAAGTGCGGCTCGTCTCTTCCCCTCCCCCATCATCCTTTTTTCTCTCCTCCCCCTCCACCAACAAGCAACTTAACTAGCAATGGCAAACATAACCCAAAACAGAAAGAATAAGCTAATGTACAGGTGAAAGAGTGTAAACTCTAAAAGGTGGTTGGTTTAGCTCACTCAGCTAAATCGCTGGCTTTTAAAGCAGACCAAGCAGGCCAGCAGCACGGTTCGATTCCCGTACCAGCCTCCCCGGACAGGCGCCGGAATGTGGCGACTAGGGGCTTTTCACAGTAACTTCATTGAAGCCTACTCGTGACAATAAGCGATGTTCAGGTACGTGTTTGGTAAGAATCAGGAAGGGTGATTCAAGCTATGGTCACTTTGAAGGTGTTTAGGCTCGGGAGGGTAAATTGCCTACTCCCGCTCCTAGGTCAGGTGTTCTAGGGAGGTGATGCTCTGGCTGATTTCGCAATCCAACTCTTGGCCTGCAACGTGTAGGTAGATGAGGAACATATCAGCCATGATAGAATGGCGGAGCAGACTCGATGGGCCAAATGGCCTAATTCTGCTCCTACATCTACTTATTTCCTTTGCTTGAAGGAGGCACCGTACAATAAATAACAAGACGAAGACTCAAATAACTGAATAGATATTCAGCTTTTATTAAATCAAAAACTAACCTCTTCCTCAGGGCAGTACGGTGGCGCAGTGGTTAGCACTGCTATCTCACGGCGCCGAGGACCCAAATTCGATCCTGGCCCCGGATCACTGTCCATGTGGAGTGTGCACATTCTCCCCATGTCTGCATGGGTCTCACCCCCACGACCCCAAAAAATGTGCAGGGTAGGTCAATTGACCACGCTAAATTGCCTCTTAACTGGAAAAAAAGAATTGGGTACTCTAAATTTATCTTTAAAAAAACCTAACCTCCATCACCAGATTCTTTCCACTTTTGTTCGAAGGTCAATGTCCGTGGCACAGTACCACAGAGACCACACCCAAGTCGCCACTGACCAAACGGTACTCTACAAAGAAACCATGGGCAGGCGATTCAATGTGGGAATAGCAGGGCTGAGCCTGATCCTATTATCTGCAAATGTCAACTTCACAGCAGACACAAGTGGATAATGTTGAGGAAGCTCATTTGTTGAAATCCACTGATTACCCACCGGCCAGAAATCAAAAGAGAGAATACTGGATGCAATACATTTAAACCAAAGGACCCCAGGTTGCCACATGTTCTATCGAACCAGAGCTGCAAACATGACAACTGTCCACATTCGAAGTTTACCCCAAGGCAAAGTTGACCATAAATAAGCTTCTATTCAAGCCCCGTGACCACACTTCTTAGTTTCTACATCGCCTCTTTCAGAAGTGAAATGCTCTTTGTCTCCTCATACCATATTCCATTCATTATGAGGACAAGAACCATCAAGTAGACAGCTTAATGCAAGAGTCATGTGGGCTGGAAACATTAACTCTGTTTCTCTCTGCACTCCACAGATGCTACCAGAGCTGCTGAGTTTATCCAACATTTTCTGTTTTCCTTAAGATGCCAACGGGGGGGGGGGAAGGGGGGGGGTTTCTCTTCTTTCACCCACACCAACATCTCCCTAATCTCTCACAGAATTGATTGGCCAGCACTCTGCTTTCAAACTATTGCCACATTAAGAATACAAACATGCATCTGACCACTTTGCAGGTCTTAATTATTTTTGATGGGGGGGGGGGGGGGGGGGGGGGGGGAGAGAGAGAGAGAGAGAGAGAGAGGGGAGAGAGAGAGAGAGAGAGAGAGGGAAGGAGGGAGAGGATAGAGAATTAACCAGGTGTAAGATATCAGTTTACCTTAAGCAGCCAGGTCAGTACAGAATCCCTGTAGGGAACAAACTTGTTCTTGTTTTTACCAGCAGCCTGGTCCGCCAAAGCAGAGATTACCAGGCCGAGAGTCGTTAAGGATCTGGGGGATGCAAAAGAAAGTTAGCACAAAGAAATATTACATTAGCAAGAAAATAGTGGTTGTGGTCACCTATCCTTAAAAGATAAATCCAATATGCACACGGACCATAAAATAAAATTATACTCGAGGGGGATTGTCTTTCTCTATTAATTCATTATCCATCCCTACTTGTCCTTTATATGATGAGCCACCTTCTTGAGCTGCTGCAGTCCATGTGGTGCAGGCACACCCACAGTGCTGTCACAGAGGGAGTTCCAGGTTTCTGACCCAGCCATCGTGAAGGAATGGTGATACAGTATAGTTACAGGTCATGGCACTGTATGACTTGGAGAGAAATATGAAGATGGTGGTGCCCCCTTGCACCTGCTGCCCTTGTTCTTCAGATGGCAGGTTTGGATGGTGCTGTTAAAGGGCATACCCATATTATCAGAGGTATGCAAAGGATTAACTTGGTTCAGTTGGTCAGTACATTCTTACCCCTGAGTCGGAAGCAATTGGCTCAAGCCCTGCACCACAGTTCAACTACATAACCATAGCTGATCTCCAGTTCTCCAGCGGTGCTTCATTTTCAGAGGAGTCATACTTTGAATGACCACTTCCATCTGCTTGTTCGGATGGCTCGTCAGGCATTAAGGATTCCAAGATATTAGTCAAACATTTACAAGATGAGTCAGGATCTGGCCTGTATCAACTGCAACTATTTCAATGGCGGCTTCCCATTAATTCACCATAAACTGCAGCTCATTCAAAACTCTGCTTCCCACAACCTATTCATCATCCAGTGTTTCTTGCTAACTAGAATGGTTTTCAGTACCTTTATAATTCTCATCCACCTCCACAAACCATACAAACACTCCTCGCCCCAAAATTTTCCATTCTCTTTTACTCTAGCTTGTGCACCCCATCCCATTTCTTCCCTACCTGATGCACTGATCCCATCACTGGCTGTCATGCTTCTAGCCAAACAGAGGCCCCACTCTTTGAATTCTCTCCTTTAGCTACTCTGCCATTTCTGCTTTAAGACACATCTCACTGACCATTTTAGATTTCCTTCATAATAGCTCTTTCTTTATCTTGGTGACCATTTTGCAGTTGTCCGTGAAGCCATGGACAACTTTCTACTTTAAAAGGCGCTGCAAGGTGTTTGCCACTGCTGCAATTGCACATACCCTCTGAAATCAGTAAGACGTCTTACAACACCAGGTTAAAGGTCCAACAGGTTTGTTTCAAACACTAGCTTTCAGAGCACTGCTCCTTCCTCAGGTGAATGAAGAGGTTTACACCCCCCCCAGAATTCTGTTTTGTCTGACACACCATTGACACCTCATTCAAATGCAAGTTGATTGTTTGAGGAGTATTTTTTCTTATATGAATCCAAACTGAGAAGTTGCCACCACGGTTAGATATTCACAGCTAGTAAAAAGGAATTCATGTCCTTACGGAAGCAAACGTAAGAGAAGATCAACAAGTCATGGATCGGAGAGGTTTTAAAATAGTTCACAAATCCAGGGATGGTGGGGTTTAAGTGTGGTTACTGGGTTGCAGGGATAGGGTGGTAGCTTGTTAGGGTGCTCTTTCAGAGGGTCGGTGCAGACTCAATGGGCCCAATGGCCTCCTTCTGCACTGTAGGGATTCTATGATTTTATAATCACAATAGGAGATCTCTCGCATTATGAGAGAATTTTATTTTTAAACTGAAGGAGAAATTCAGCAAACAACAAAGGTTGGAACAAATGCTGGGCTAACAAAACAACTGTTAACTATAAATCGTCACCTCAAGGTACACAGTTAGATAGAGATTAAGTAAGCAGGAGCCTGCTGGAAACCACAATGCGATAAGCACAGGGATTTCAAAACACAGCAGTCAAGTGGCAAGCCAAAGACAACTAACGGTGTTTAAAAACAAGTGACTTCACAGACCGATTATTCAACACAATGCAGAGTACGAGGGCCGGTAGATTCAGTATGCATCAGTCTGCCAGATCACACAAGGAACCTCGAGTTTCTCCTGCAACAATTACAGCTCAGGGTAAAAATGTACTTGTGCAAACTTTTTCAGGTATCTTTTGGGATTAGCAATAAAGCACAGAAGAGGAACTAGCCAACTTGCAAGTCAAATACAAAGGTTTTAAGGTCCAGTTAGAATAATATGTCCCTATAAAACATTACAAGTTAAAAAAAGGTTTATAGGGGCAGCATGGTGGCGCAGTGTGTTAGCCCTGATGCCTCATGGCGCCGAGCTCCCAGTTTCAATCCCGGCTCTGGGTCATTGTCCATATGGAGTTTGTACATTCCCCCAGTGTTTGCTTGGGTTTCGCCCTCCACAACCCAAAGATGTGCAGGCTAGGTGGATTGGCCCCTTAATTGGAAAAAAAAAGAATTGGGTACTCTAAATTTATATTTTTTAAAAGAGGTATAGTGGCAAAAGATATAGCAAGGGTGAAGATAGATCTAGGCCACCATACAACCTAATTAATAGTCACTGTCCTAAAAGGTCTAATGGATCTCATGTTTAGATATTAGTTTATCCAAAGCTGATGACTTAAGGAATAGTATCTTGTCATCTAATCCAATTTAATTTTTAAAAGCACAAATCAGTAATTAGATACAGGTTAAACATTTCACCTGCAACATCAAAAGAACTCACTTGTTAATGTTGCTTCCTTCCTTCAGTCGATCCCCAGCAGCTCCAGATTTTGCTGCCCTCTCACTGCCTGCCAAGTCCACAAGGCTCAATTACTCACCTTCTCACCTGAAGTCTATATAAAAGAAAACATTGGATTTATTCAAATCTGCCTCCACTGCAATCGCAAAAATTCTCCATTCACTACAAATACTTTTTGCTCTTCCCAACATGCTGCTAGATCTAAAACCAAGAATTCTATTTACCTGTTTTATGCCCTTATCTTACTTTGTCACCTTTATGATCTTCATCTACACATAGAAGTTCTTTTGCTCCTCTAATCTAACATCTTACTTTCCCCCATTCTTCTGTTTATTGCACATTTCTATCCATTTCTCTGAATCACGACAGTGAAGGAGGCGGCCATTCAGCCCATCGAGTCTGCACCGGCACTCTGAAAAGAGAACTCACACCCCACACAATGCCCGTACCCCCACCTAACCTTTTGGACACCGAGGGACAACTTAGCATGCCCAATCCACCAAACCTACACATCTTTGGACTTTCTTTCATTTGCCTATACATGCCCTCGTCTTTCACGGTCCTCATCACAATTTGCCATGCCTCCTTACTTTGCAATCAGCAACCTTCAACATTATTCCCTTAATTTCTACGTTCAGATCATTTGTGTATAGAGTGTGCCAAGCAGAGCTTTGTGCTACATTGCTCATCAGATCTGCACAATCAAATAAATCTTTCTTCTATCTCATCTAACCATCTCTGTATCCACGTGACTCACTGCCATAACTCTATACAATACCTCATCAAACACTTTTCAAAAACAAAATAAACCACATCCACTGAACTTCTTTTTCTATTCTTCATCACTGTTCAAAAAATTCTGCAAGGTTGGGCGGCACGGTGGCACAGTGGTTAGCACTGCTGCCTCACGGCACCGAGGACCCGGGTTTGATCCTGGTCCCGAGTCATTGTCCGTATAGAGTTTGCACATTCTCCCCATGTCTATGTGGTCTGACCCCCACAGCCCAATGATGAGCAGGGTAGGTGGATTGGCCACCCTAATTACCCCGTAATTGGAAAAGAAATTAATTGGGTACATTAAATTTAAAAATAAAATTCTACACGGTTGACCAATGCAATCTGCGTTATAAAAATAGACCCTGACCAGTCTGATTATCTGCTTCAGCGAGTACCAGAAATTCCACCCCTTGCCGTCAAAATTCTCATCCTAGCTTTCAAATTCCGCATGGCACCATCCTAACTAATATCCTAACAGACGGGGGACCATCAGATGGATCAACAAATGATTGATTTAATAAAGTATATACAGAGAGTGAGATAAAACCTACCATGTTCCAAGACTCCAAACTCCTAACTAACTGGAACCCTGCCTGCGCTCCGCCCCCAAAGTTTCCACGCTCTGGCCCCATTGGCCAACTGGGTCGCATGACCGTCCGAGATTTTGTCCCCCTTAAAGGGGCACGCTACCAGACTAACCATGCTTTAACCATACTTTCTCACAAGCACCTTTTGCTCCTCTAATGAGTTCTTGCTTCCCCATCCCAATGGCCACTTATTGAGCCACTGTGCACTCTGGAATTCTGTGCATAATTTAAACCATCCTGCCTGCTTTCAGAAGCCGTGTTTTCCACATAATCTTCATTTCCCCTTTTTGCATTCTACACGTCTGCAACTCCTTTACATGAAGCACTCTGTCAACCTCCTGCACATGAGCTGCACCACAGAAATTCAAGTAGCCATCATAGCACATGCCCTCACCCCAGACTGAAGATCATATAATGTGTGTGTAAGAATAATGTTGAATACTGCGTGGGACCGACTGCTCTCTTCGTTCATGTTCGTGGCAGCAACTGTTCGAGACTTGTTCCCTTCTGACATCAAAGATTCAATGTCCTGTTGAATAAGAGAACCATGTTTTTAAAATATATTAATATTTTTCTTCCCCACAGAACATTTTTTGTTATTTTGTTTGAGATCACTGATTCCTAATCAACTTTTCATAGCCCCTATTATCAGACTCTTAGAGGTGTAAATGAGCAGCACAAAATGACTTGCCCCCAAGTATACCAACAATACAACCGTTTTCTTTCAAGACAGGGGAAAATAGTATTTGGAGTGAGAGTACTGTAGATTGCACTTTAGCTATTGATTCTGCATTTTTAAGAATTTCAGTAATTTTATGCCAGAGGTATATCAGTGACTCAAACCTATTCAGAGGAAACTGGAGAATGTTTGGCTAGTACCAGCAAGTCGAGTGCTGTCTCCATTTCTTTTCATATTTGGCAAAATTTCAGCTATTTTAATGTATTATACTTGAACATGCATCATGCTAGTGTGTGCGCAGGTGAAAAGAGTCTGCTGTCCTCCAGCAAAAAAGTCAATTGGGTGGAATGAGGAAAATAAATGAATCACTTCATTCAGCAGTGGTGCTGGCAAACCCATTCTTCTCTATGCTGGGCTTTAAATCCTATTTTATAAAGTGGGCAACAGCAAAGGCAAAGTATTAGACTGTGAAATCATTGATGATCTTTGGTATGTTTTTGCAAAAGAGATAGTGGTTACCAGTCCGTACAGCAAATTACTGATTTCAGGGCAGCACGGTGGTGCAGTGGTTAGCACTGCAGTCTCACGGCGCCGAGGTCCCAGGTTCGATCCCGGCTCTGGGTCACTGTCTATTTGGAGTTTGCACATTCTCCCCGTGTTTGCGTGGGTTTCACCCCCACAACCCAAAGATGTGCAAGGTAGGTGGATTGAACACGCTGAATTGCCCCTTAATTAGAAAAAATGAATTGGGTGCTCTAAATTTTAAAAACAAATGACTGATTTCAGCAGATTAATGTCTATTCAGTGAAGCCCAAGAATGCAAAAGGTGAACACCGATACCATGAAGAGAGAAACCATGGACTTCGGATATAATCCATTCTTACCCAGAATCTCTCCCTAATCTTTCCCCCATTGGGCTAAACTGTCTTGAGCATTATTTTCCGCTCGCGTTAATACTCTCTTTTACTCTCCTCAACCTTGGTTGGCAAGAATAATTCCATTCAGAACCATCCTTAGAAAAATGTAATTCTTTCTACCCATTGAACTATGCTGCTGCCAAAGCATATTGAACTGACGTATAGAAACGCACAACTATATTTACCACTATCATGCTGGCGTGAAAACTGTCATGAAGTAGAGTGGACTGTTACATAGAACATAATTTTCCTATTTCAAATGGAAATTTGTTTGCAGTCTTTCGAAGGGTCGTTGGGCCGAATGGCCTCCTTCTTCACTAAAGGGATTCTATGATTCAGGTTGTAAATAAGGGCTGGTTTAGCTCAGTGGGCTAGACAGCTGGTTTGTGATGCAGAACAAGGCCAGCATCGTGGGTTCAATTCCCGTACCAGCTTACCAGAACAGGATCCGGAATATGGCGACTAGGGGCTTTTCACAGTAACTTCATACTTATGACAATAAAAGATTATTTGTATGAAAAATTAATGAGAGTCCCAACTATGCAGCAAACTCTGAAATGTCACTGTAAACTACAATGTGAAAAAAACAAGAATAGGGCATTACTCAGGGAAGACCTTTTGATCAGAATTCAAGTAGCCCCTGTCAATTTCTTTCAGGTGCTGGCTATATTTTCAGTATCGTCAGCTTTGGTTTCAGATTTTCATCCTTACGTAATATGAACTAAACTTTCCATTGAACTTTATTAAAATAAGCTAAATTAAAGCACGAGAGGAATGAAGGCGATAGATTTATTGCCCATTGTCACCACCCCCGCGGTGATGAGCCTTTGAACCCGCTACAGTCCTTACAGCAACATGCCTCCAAATTACACTAGACAGGGGATTCCAGAATTCTGATTTAGAGATGAAGTATCAGAGAATGGTACAGTACATCATCGCCATGTCTGTGCTAACTTGGTGCAAGAGAAAACCAGTTCATCCCACTGTCCAGCTCTTTCCCCATAACCCATGATTTTTTCTTTTCCTCTTAAAGTGCTTGTCCAATTCTCCTTCGAAAGGCAAATTGAATCTGCTTCAGCCACGCTCTTGAGCAGTGCAGTTCACTTCGCTCAAAGGGCTTTGGAATTTTCTGCACCATAGGGCTCTGAATGCTCCATCGTTGAATACATTTCAGGCCGGGATAGACAGACATTTGGTCTCAGGGAATTAAGAGGTATCATCCATGATCGTATTAAACGACAGAGCAAGTTCCCCGGGCCATAAGATCTACATCTGGGCCAATTTCTTGTATTCAAGGCCATTAAAAAAGCTATTTTCTCATGTTGCTGCTGTTTCAGTGACCTCTGGTTATCGAGCCTTCCACCAGTCTCATTGTCAAGGCCTCTCACGATTTTGAACACCTTCATCAAATCTCCTCTCAACTGTTTAATCTCGGAGAACAACTCAAGCTTCTTCAATCTAGCCTGATACCTGAAGTTTCTCTTCCCTGCAGCCATCCTCACAAATCTTTTCTGCACTCTTGTCTCTTTGAGGTGTGATACCCAGAACTGGACACAATACTCCGGTTGAGGTCGGACCCGCATTTTACAAAGGTCCAGCATAATGTCCTCCATTTAGGACAGGGGTGGGCAAACTTTTCCGTGCAAGGGCCACATTCAGAAATTCACAATTCACAAAGGGCCGCATAGTATATTAAGTAAAATAATTACTTCACCCGGTTATGATTCTGGGCGCCTCATGTAGAACATAGAACAGTACAGCACAGACGGCCCTTCGGCCCTCGACGGTGTGCCGAGCAATGATCACCCTACTCAAGTCAACGTATCCACCCTATACCCGTAAGTAACCCAACAGGCCCCCCCCCCCCCCCCCCCCCCACCCCCCATAACCTTAAAAACAAAAACTTGGTGGGCCGCAGAAATACCTTTGGCGGTAGTTTGCCCACCCCTGATTTAGGAGGCCCAGAATCCTACTTAATCTGCTCTGCCATCTTCAACAATTTTCACACATATACCCCCTTGGTATGTTCCTGCACCAATTTTAGAATTATAATCTTTGGATTAGAAGGATTGACAATATATGCCAAGTCAGAAATGTGAGCGGCTTGGGAGCAAATCTTGGGAAGTTCCCATTGCTGCTCTTATTCTACTTGGCGTTTTATTAATAAGGGAGCAAATGATGTTTGAGTAACCCTGGTTTAAAAAAAAGATCAGCCAGAGAAAAATAATGAAAACAAATAGTTATGCAAATTTCAAATCGCAATAGTCTTCAGCGTATTATAAAATTAAAGAACAATGTGTGCTTTTTTTGATTGACAGAATATTCTGCACGTAAATTCTATGATTTAAAAATGTGAAAAGCTCTTCCATCCATTTAATTCGACAAAAATAATAGCAAATAAGACCTCAAGCAATAGATCAGATGTGTATAGAAAATGAATATCATGTCAGCAATTAAAAGGGCGATATGTGGCACAGTGGTTAGCATTAGGGACTGCTACGCTGAGGACCTGGGTTCGAATCCCAGCCCTGGGTCACTGCCCGAGTGGAGTTTGCACATTCTCCCCGTGTTTGCGTGGGTTTCACCCTGCACAATCCAAAGGTGTGCAGTTTAGATGGATTGGCTACGCTAAATTGCCTCTTAATTGGTTACTCTAATTTTTGTTTTTTAAACGTTGGCAATTAAATTCAACGGTACACATTTGAAATTTTAAGCCCCAAATTTTAACTGTTCTGCCCAAGATCGCAAGAAATTACAGAGAATTGTGAACACAGCTCAGTCCACCATGTAAGCAGTCTTCCATCTACTGACCCGGTCTACATTTCTCACTGCCCTGGGAAAGTGAACAACATAATTAAAGACCCCTCCCAATCTGGTTATTTTTCTTTCCAACTTCTTCCATTGGGCAAAAGATACAAAAGCTCGAGAACGTGTTCTAACAGTTTCAAAAACAGCATTTGTTTCCTGCTGCCAATAGACTCTTGAATTAAATTGATCTTTCAATGCATTTTTCCTTTTTTACAGTTGTAATTATTTTTTGTATGGTGTACTTATGTATATAGATATATGGAGTGATCTGCCAGGTTTGCACGCAGAATAATACTTTTCACTGTACCTTGGTACAATAAATAACTGGTGGCAAAGTTTTGCATAAAAAGGTCAATTTCCCTTAATAGCTACTACAATTGCTACCACAAACCAAAAAGGTGGTTATACCAACCACCTTAAAATGTTACTTCTCCTATATTTAGTTTACATCTTTCTAGGTCCTGTTTCAAGCAGTCTTACTAATTAGTTTCCTTACCTTGTAACTTGTCACAGCCAGTTTGGACAAGCCATCCACATATGGACCCAGAACCTTGTGCTCTCTCACCTTTAAAGTGTGTCGACTCCTAAAATGCAGAGTGCAAAGAAAGATTAGTGAAACAAGTCAAAAGAAACTCGGTCGGTTCACAAATTGGACTTGTAGCTCTGGTGTTATACCTGAACAGGGCTTACTGATGCTACATTCAGCCAGCACTTTGAGCAGCCAAAGGAAGGTACCAAAATGGTACCTTCATTGCTTTGCAAAGCAGTACCCTAATGTTGATCTTCAATTGTCATTCAAGAGATCAAAGTTCTCTCAAACTTGTCTGATGTTTTCTCTCTCGCATAGTTCAATCTCTTGAAGTTTCTCGATCACTTCAAAGGAATAGGTTTAGTTGCATGGTGGAGAATATAGTAATTGAAATGTTGTGGCTGACCACATGTTCTTAGAATATATTCTGTCATACGTATTTGCATGCACATTCATTGCTTCACCACAATTTTCAACTCATGAATTATACGATGATGCAGATTGAAATGAAAGGAAATGCCCATTATTTTATCCCCTCCAGCAGACAGGGTAACCTTGCCCACTATTCATCTTCCCACACCCATCATCCAACCACTAACTTAAATTTCTTCTAATCGCCAGAGATACTTGTGGCGTAAAATACATGGCTGGTTTAAACCACACACTCCAGTCAGCAATAAGCAGAGGTGTGTTGTAACAGCTTCCAAGGAATCAGCTGCTCTGCTGAGCTATGAGAAATTCCAGAAAGGCAGGATGAGCTTATGCAATATGGCCAATGCCTAACTTAGATTGGAGGAGGCTGCATGGGCTGCAGGCTGAAAAGTAAACCCAGATTGGAAGATATTGGTAGTGGTCTTGGCTGGCTTCGGGTAAGAAATTATATTAGTTTCTGCTGATTTCCAAGCATCACAAGAGTGTAGAGACATAATGAATCTAAATAAATTAACATTTTTTTTGGTATTCTTTGATAAAGATATTTCACATTTGCTTTATTTGCCTCTTCTTGAGATCTCTGTACACTGCAGGGTAATCGATCTAACCCATAACCTGGTCCCAAAATCTGAAAACAGGCATACCCAGGGCAGCCTTTGGAGAATACAGCATCAGATTCGGTCTCCCATGTGCCTCTCCCAGTGATTGCATCATAATTCATGTTTAATAGGAAAAAAAAAAGCCGGGATTGACCATCTTTTTTAATAAAGTTTTTTTGTTTAAACTTTCCTTAATAAAATCATTGGCAAGAAATAATGTCAAGACAACATGTCACATAAGCCTTATCCAGGGCTGCATGGTGGTGCAGTGGTTAGCACTGCTGCCTCACAGCACCAAGGACCCAGGTCGATCCCGGCCCCGGTTCACTGTCCGTGAGGAGTTTGCACATTCTCCCCATGTCTGCATGGGTTTCACCCCAACAAACCAAAGATGTGTAGGATTAGCCACACCAAATTGCTCCTTGATTGGAAAAAGACATATATTCAATTGAAATATGAAGAATAGTGGGAAATTTTATCCATGATTCAAGGTGACAAAAATTATTTTTAAATGCTGAAAAAAAATCAGAACAGAATGAGGCCTCACTTGAAATGTCAGAGAATGACATCAAACTTCATCCACACAGGGGGAAAAATAAAAAAGATTATATGTGACCCATTCCTTGGAGGAAGGAGAGGGAGAACGAGAATTTAAATTTACCACATAGAAGAACTGTTAACAGTGATTGAATGTTAGAGAAATTATGAATTATTGACATGGTGTATCGGACAAATTCAGCCATTGTTTACAGACATATCTATTGCTGTGGCAAGAAATACGGGTAAAAAGATGTTACAGCAGAATAGCACATTTTGTGTTAACGTGTTCATGACAAAATTACTTTCACTTATAGATTTATACATGTTTACTTTTCATCTTTATCTTCCCCCACTTACCCTTTTGGATCAAGGAGATCCCGGACTTTCTCATTGTAGATCTCCATGAACGACACTTCGACTGTGAAGCTTTGCTCCTCATTTGCCTCTTGCAATGCTCGTTCAAACAGCTTGCTGCACAGTCGAGGGATCAAACCTGGCTTGTCCTTTGAACCCATCATTGTGTACGATTTCCCTGAGCCTAACCAAGGTA
Source organism: Scyliorhinus canicula (assembly GCF_902713615.1). Taxonomy (NCBI): domain Eukaryota; kingdom Metazoa; phylum Chordata; class Chondrichthyes; order Carcharhiniformes; family Scyliorhinidae; genus Scyliorhinus; species Scyliorhinus canicula. The sequence goes on from NC_052146.1 coordinate 298,910,069, forward strand.
GTAAATAAGGTGTACAACATATCAGAATTAATCCAGTTTCATTTTTGGAAATACCATGGAGAATTCGATCAGTGTGAAAGGAACAGTTATTATAAACACATGTGCCTTCATATTTTCATCAGTTCAGGCACCATCTATTTGACAGAAGTAAGACCAGATAAAAAAAAGACAGCCTGCAAAGCTTTGTAAAATTATTTTTCTATCTATTCAAAGGTTTGATTGCAAGAAATGCAGCTGGAACTTCATGTGAAAGCTAAGGTGTTCTGCCAATTATTTGTCAAATATGTTTTGTAAGTTAATTTAGTTTAAAAGAAATACATCACTGTGGTATCTTACCTGTTTGTCCATAGGCAAATATACAAGCATTGTATCCTTGGAATGCATTTTGCAGCAGATTTTCACCAAGGCACTTGAACACGATGTCTTGACCTGGAGTAAAAAAAAATGGGACGAAGAAGAAAGGAACAATACAGCAGAGTTACACAGGAACGAAGAAAGGGTTGTGATAAGAAGAAATACAAGTATGAATTAGTGAAGTAAATATATTGTGGCAGAGGACTGGAAATCTTAAGTAGGTATGGCCAACAGTTCCATTGGAAATAAAATATAAATTTTACACCTGCCAGCAGCAGTTATTGTCCCTCTGGAACTCAATTATCGCGATCCTTGATGTGAAAGTATATGTTCTAAATCCTGGCCTCCTAGCAATATCTTTCAGAAGACATTACTCCAAATCCCACATTATCCTCATAGAACCATGGAAACGTCATGGTGCAGAAAGAGCCCATTGTGTCTGCACCAACTATAATATAGAAAAAAGAAACTAGCCGCTCATTTTAATCCCATTTTCCAGCACCCGGTCCTTACAGGTTACAGCACTTCAGATGCAGATCCAGATACCTTTCAAGTGAGCTGAGCATTTCTTTTTTTTGTGTGAGGTTTTTAATGAAGATTATTTATTTACATGCTCACCCCAAATTCTAACACTACAGCATTCAACCACGCACACACAGTTGAGGAAAGTACAGTTAGAGAGAGCAATGCACTTTTACAGCTTATAAACAAAGGAGTGTAGTTCAGAATTCACGTGACAGTTTTGTTCTGGAAAACACAAGATTGTGGGCCTGGTGAAGAAGACATCTTCCCTCCTGAACTGTATGCGCATTCAACAGCGAAAGCAGTTTCAGGATTCTGCCAATGGGATGGACTCCCTGGAGGTCACCAAGTTTGCTGCGTAAGCCTCAGTACCGGAAGATCAGTTTGCTGCACTGGTGGATTCTGATAGGAACAGTCTTAGAGGTCTTTCCATGTCACAACCTCTGTTTCTTTTTTTAAGCACTGCCCTTCGAGCTGCTACTGTATCCTATTGCAGACAAGACTTATGGGATTACAGTTCCTTTTCCAAATATTGGTGTGTTTTTTTTTTTAAAAAGAGAATTTCATTTATAACACAGCGTGTACAATATCAACATGAAAGAGGGATGTTACAGAGTGCAATGTTAGAGAGAAAGGGAAAAATAGCAGAGAGCAAAGACAAAACAGGTACCAAAGGGAGATCCACAAACTCCCATAGGGCAGATATCTAGTTGTGTCTCCTTGAGATAAGAGCTTATGTACAGGTGCACCCCCCCCCCCCCCCCCCCCCCCCCCCCCCCCCCCCAATCTCCTTTGTCCCCTGGCACTAAATCGTGGAACAGGCTGGTGAATAGCTTTCACGCATTGCGCAGTTTTGTCGCCACATTATAGGAAGGATGTGATTGCACTGGAGCGGGTTTAGAGACGTTACACCAGATGTTGCCTGGGTCGGAACATTTAAATTACGAAGGGAGGTTAGATAGGCTGGGATTATTTTTGCTGGAGCAGAGAAGACAGAGCGGACCTGATTGAGGTGTACAAAATTATGAGGGGCATGGACAGGGTAGATAGGGAACAACTGTTCCCCTTAGTTGAATGATCGGTTACGAGGGGACACAAGTTCAAGGTGAGGGGCGGCAGGTTCAGTGTGGATTTGAGAGAAAACATTTTTACCCAGAGGGAGGTGACAGTCTGGAGTGCACTGCCTGGGAGGGTGGAAGAGGCGGGCTGCCTCACATCCTTTAACACGTACCTGCGTGAGCACTTGGCACATCTTAACATTTGAGGCTATGGGCCAAGTGCTGGCAAATGGGATTAGGATTGGCAGTTCAGATGCCTTTCATGTGGTGGTGGAGACTCGATGGGCCAAAGGACCCTTTCTACACTGTATTTTCGTGTGATTATTTCCCCGATATAGGGATGGTTCTGTCCATCCATGGGGTCCGCCCACCGCCGCATGAAATATCTCCAAATGTGCAGAACACACTAAGCTGTGTAGCAGTGTGTGCTGCGAGGAGGATGCAAAGAGGTTGCAGGGTGACTTGGACAGGCTGGCTGAGTGGGCAAATACTTGGCAAATGCAATATAATGTGGGTAAATGGGAGGTATTCCACTTTGGTGGCAAAAACAGGAAGGCAGATTATTATCTGATTGGTGGCAGTTTAGGAAAAGGGGAAGTGCAACGAGGCCTGGGTGTCATGGTGGAACAGTTGCTGACGGTTGGCATGCAGGTACAGAGGGCGATGATGAAAGCTAATGGCATGCTGGCCTTCATAGCGAGAGGATTGGATTATAGGAGTAGGGATGTCTTGCTGCAGTTGTACAGGGCATTGGTGAAGCCACACCTCGAGTATTGTGTGCAATTTTGGTCTCCCAGTTTGAGGAAGGACATTCTTGCTATTCAGGGTGTCCAGCGAAGGTTCACCAGACTAATTCCTGGGATGGCAGGACTGACATATGAAGAAAGACTGGATCAACTGGGCTTGTACTCACTGGCGTTTAGAAGAGCGAGAGGGGATCACATAGAAACATATAAAATCCTGATGGGACTGGACAGGCTAGATGCAGGAAGAATGTTCCCGATGTTGGGGATGTCCAGAACGAGGGGTCATAGCCTAAGAATAAGGGGTAAGCCATTCAGGACTGAGATGAGGAAGAACGTCTTCTCTCAGAGAGTTGTGAACTTGTGGAATTCTGTTCCACGGAAAGCTGTTGGGGCCAGTTTGTTCGATATATTCAAGAGGGAGCTGGACGTGGCCCTTGCGGCTAAAGAGACCAAAGGATATAGAGAGAAACCGGGGATACTGAATTTGCATGATCAGCCATGATCATATTGAATGGTGGTGCAGACTCGAAGGGCCGAATGGTCTACTCCTGCACCTACTTTCTATGTTTCTATTTTATTTTTAAAACAGTGGTGGGAAAATGATCCTGGAACGAGAGACTAGACTTTCAACACTAGCAATTTAGCCATCCCCTTATGGGTGTTAAGGGCCAGAAAAGTGACCTTCGTAAACAACAGAGCTTGCTCAGTCCAAGGCTTTTAAGAGGTAGCCAAAGACCAAAAGGGGCACACAACCCGACCACATTCAAAATAATATTCCATTGTGCCAGCTTAATGCACGCAGACACATGCACAACCACGCACATATTTAAAGCAACAGAGAATGTCACTCAAATAATTTCAAAGTGAGATGAAAAGCCCCAGTGCAAGGCTATCACAAAGAGTACACGGCACATTTTGGTACAATACCACAGCATTTCACCTTGCTCTGCCACGCACTCGCAAATTGTTGTGAGTGCAACAGTTTCCTGACCTCAAAGATTAACAGGAGTCGGTGAAGGAGCAAGAGGATGAAGAGCCAAGTTGATAAGTCCAGAGAGCAAGTCAAGTCCAATTCTGACACCACACACTTCCGACACCACACACCCCCAACACTGGCTTACATCCCTCCGTGGTCACTGGCTCACATTCTCAAACAGTGTGACAGGCCGAGGGGCCTGAACAAGAAAGAATAACTAATAAGTAGAACTTTAGTGCCACAAGCAAAGCTTTTGCCTCTGAGAACTATAATGAGGCTCTCAATTTTACACCTGTAACATAGGTGCAGAATAGATGCAACATACCTGCATACTTCTCCTTAACGGACTCATCCATTGACCAGAAACAGTGATCGTATGCAAACACCTAGATACAAAAAGGGTAAGAACTCACCATCCCTTTCCAATAGCAATTTAAAGGAAAAATACTTGGGAGACTTTTGTAAAATGAGATTAGATATGATGCATACAGGACTATAAAAATCTGCAAATTAAACATTTTATTTTAAATAAACAGAATGCATTTCAGTTGGAAGTTATAACTCTGGATTTTCATTCCAGTACTGATGAAGGGTCCAAACTGAAACACTATCATATCTCTCCTCTCTCTCTTAAGCTGATTAAACTGCTCTGTTGCACACGTTTTGTAGTTCTTAATGCAATGTCCACAATTATTTTCTTTTCATTCCAAAATAGCCCATCTTGGCTACAATTCCCCACCACTTTAATAATCAATTTGATAGACAACAGGTCAATTGAATCAGATTGCTCTCATCTTTTATCGAGAGAACTATCTTCAGTTATTAAATAAGAGGCGTGTTCACAAAAATCACATCAGAAGTTCAGAACAAAATTTTCGTTGTACAGTATTAACAATTGCCACTAGAGAGCTCACAAACTTGAAGCCCTAGCCAAAAAGTTAATGTCAGCTTGAGTATAAATACATTTTAAACACACATCTAGTATAATTTGCACAAGCAGAACCTCAAGGTCATCATATAGACCTTACAGACTCTAACACCATTTATCCTGTCCACATCATAAAACTGAAAAACATTTTCTCCCTTACATTGCATTATGTAAAACTGTCAACCTCAAGTAATGTCAGAAAACCTTTCTTAAATAAATTTGGAGTACCCAATTACTTTTTTTTTTCCAATTAAGGGGCAATTTAGCATGGCCAATCCACCCCCCTGCACATCTTTGGGTTGTGGGGGGTGAAACCCACGCAGGCACAGGGAGAATGTGCAAACTCCACACGGACAGTGACCCAGGGCCGGGATCGAACCCCGGTCTTCAGCGCTGTGAGGCAGCAGTGCTAACCATTGCACCACCGTGCCGCCTCAATGTCAGAAAACCTACAGAGAAATAGCCATTTAGCTTACCAAAGCTAGGATACCTAAAAGCAAATACAAGCGGGAATTAAAAATAAATAAATTTAGAGTTCCCAATTAAATTTTTCCAATTAAGCGGCAATTTAGCGTGTTCAATCCACCTACCTTGCACATCTGTATGTTGTGGGGGCGAAACCCATGCAAACACAGGGAGAATGTGCAAACTCCATATGGACAGTGACCCAGAGCCTTGGATCTCGGCGCCGTGAGACTGCAGTGCTAACCACTGCGCCACCGTGCTGCCCTCACAAGTGGGAATTTAATATTTGGATGCAGGCATTCAACAATATATCACCCGAACTTCAACCAGTATCCAATCTATACTAGTCACATAGGCATGAAATAACAGGTAACCTTACCATCCATCAACAATCCCCATCATTATACACTCTACTCTCACTTAATTCCCCCAGTAAGTTTTTTAAAAATTTAGAGTACCCAATTTTTTTTTTTCCAATTATGGGCCAATTATAATAATAATCTTTATTGTCACAAGTAGGCTTATATTAACACTGCAAAGAAGTTACTGTGAAAAGCCCCTAGTCGCCACATTCCAGCGCCTATACACAGAGGGAGAATTCAGAATGTCCAATTCATCTGACAGCACGTCTTTTGGGACTTGTGGGAGGAAACCGGAGCACCCGGAGGAAACCCACGCAGACACGGGGAGAACGTGCAGACTCCATGCAGGCAGTGACCCAAACTGGGAATCGAACCTGGGACCCTGGAGCTGTGAAGCAACAGTGCTACCCACTGTGCTACCGTGCTGCCCACAATTTAGTGTGGCCAATCCACCTTTGGGTTGTGGGGGTGAGACCCATGCAGACACGGGGAGAATGTGCAAACTCCACACGGACAGTGGCCGGGGCCAAACCCGGGTCCTCAGCACCATGAGACAGTAGTGCTAAACACTGCGCCACCATGCCGCCCCTCCCCTAGTAAGTTTAAAGATTTGGTATTTAGATTGGGATATCGGGCACATCATTTTTTATGCCAAAATATTCAGCAACTCAGGATGGACAATAAATGCTGATTTTGCATGATAATTATTTTTTTTAAATATGGCACAGAATGCATAGTAACCCTCCATCTCTCTACTGCTTACCAGCAGCAAACACAAAAGAAACACAAATTTCAACCTACCTTTGGCTGGCTCCTATTGTTGAATCATGATATCCATATTTTTGGAAGAAAACCCCAAATGGAAAGAAAAAGGGAAAAAAGTTTTGATTATAGTTTGCTATAAAAATTAGCTTAAAATTACAGAATGAAAACGGAGCACAGAAGGCAGCTGAAATGCTTTCAGTCTTAAGGCAGTATTACTCTTGAGCTGACCACAAGGGAGTCATGGAAGAGGAAATCAATTTTCATCACTGGCAATGGCGCCAGCAGCGTGGGTTCAATTCCCATACAAACCATGGAGGCCCCACCTTCCCCCTCACCTGAGGTGTGTTGATCCTCAAATTAAACCACCTCCCTCACAAAGGGGAAAGCAGGATATTGTCATCTGGGACTATGGCAACTTTACTTTACCTATAGAGGATGTAGTAAACTACAAGAGCAAAGTTTAAACTAAAACCAGTGATCAATCCCCCCCAAAAATGAAGCCAACTTCCCAAAAATATTTTGTTCAATCAGTATATCCTATTTAAATCATTTATGACTTGGGTTATTTTGTTACGTCCTTGAAAAACATGACAGTGTTACTTTGATAGACATGCTGCATTTCCCATTGAATATTTTAACAAAGGTCACAGTTTTTTTTTATTCCCTTGAACAATTATGTGGTTTGCTAAATATTCTGAAAATCATTCACAAAAATGTGCAACAAAATGAATCTCAAAAAATTTATGGATGAGTGATAATTATTCCTGTTCTGTCCAGTCCTGGTTTTCATTATTGCTTGCAAATACTTCAGTGATGAACAGAGGGCCCCAGTGCACTCTGTGATTTATACTGCATTTATACCAAGGTAGATTAACAGCAAATAGAATATGCACCTTGAATGTTAAATTGCGCAACACATTTGGTTGCAGAAAAAGTACTGTGTTGTGATAGCGGATCCATGGAGTTTTTCTAACGCATAATGGCGACCTCAGAAGGGAAAATGCAGAGAACCTTTAGTTAGGTAACAGAAAAAATTACGAGCTTTGCCCATTTAGAAAATAGTCCATGTCTCTATTCTTCCTACTAAAGTGCACAATCTCACACTTTTCTACATTGTATTCCATCTACCACTTCTTTGCGCATTCTCCTAGCCTGTCCAGGTCCTTCTGTAACCTCTCTTGCTTCCTCAACACAACCTGTACATATCTTTGTAACATCTGAAAACTTACCAACAATGCCCTCAGTTCCACACTAAATTGCCCCATAATTTGAAAAAGAATCTCAAACCTGTTGGACAAGATCAAGGGCCGAGTCTCCTGGAACCCTACCTGCCTCACTCACAGCAATATCCTCAGGTCCATGACCAAATTCAAGTTAATTAGTCTAAAGGGTGTGACTGCCTCCTGAAACACAGTGTCCATGTACCCCTCCCCCTCCCTGATGTGTCGCTGCATCCGAAGCTCAAAACCCAGCTCATCAACACTGAGCCAGAGTTCTTTAGGCAACCAACACTTACGACACGTGGTCACTGGCAGCCCTAGCTCCCACATTATGCAGGAACAACCGATCACCTGGCCGTGCACCCTATTTTATTTAATTCGGCTTTTAAAAATTTCCAGCTAGTTTTAGTCTTTCTAGTCTGTAAAATATTTCTCTACATACCTTTAATCTGAAAGCAATTTCGAAGAGCTCATACAAATTAGCAGATACTTGCCAGCTAATGAACTTACCGTTTTCCTATGACGTCACTCTTGGATCATTTTTCTAAACTTAGCTGGCTGCTCAGATGGTCACTCTCAGCTCTGCTCTTTTTAAATCTCTGCTCTGAACCACAACTTCCGCTCTTTTTAAATCTCTGCTCTGACTCTCAGCTCCCGCTCTTTTTAAATCTCCACTGCGACTTTCAGCTCCCGCTCTTTTTAAATCTCCGCTGCGACTTTCAGCTCCCGCTCTTTTTAAATCTCCGTTCTGACTCTCAGATCCTGCTCTTTTTAAATCTCTGCTCTGAATCACAACTTCTGCCCTTTTTAAATCTCCGCTCTGACTCTCAGCTCCCGCTCTTTTTAAATCACCGCTCTGGCTCTCAGCTCCCGCTCTTTTTAAAATCACCGCTCTGGCTCAGATCCCGCTCTTTTTAAATCACCGCTCTGGGTCTTAGCTCCCGCTCTTTTTAAATCTTCGCTCTGACTCAGCTCCCGCACTTTTTAAATCAGCGCTCTGACTCTCAGCTCCCGCACTTTTTAAATCTCCAATCTGGGTCTTAGCTCCCGCTCTTTCTAAATCTCCGCTCTGGGTCTTAGCTCCCGCTCTTTTTAAATCACCGCTCTGGCTCAGCTCCCGCTCTTTTTAAATCACCGCTCTGGCTCAGCTCCCGCTCTTTTTAAATCTCCGCTCTGACTCTCAGCTCCCGCTCTTTTTAAATCACCGCTCTGACTCAGCTCCTGCTCTTTTTAAATCTCCGCTCTGACTCTCAGCTCCAACTCTTTTTAAATCACCGCTCTGACTCAGCTACCGCTCTTTTTAAATCACCGCTCTGACTCTCAGCTCCCGCTCTTTTTAAATCACCGCTCCGACTCCCAGCTCCCGCTCTTTTTAAATCACCGCTCTGGCTCAGCTCCCGCTCTTTTTAAATATCCGCTCTGACTCTCAGCTCCCGCTCTTTTTAAATCTCCGCTCTGACTCTCAGCTCCCGCTCTTTTTAAATCTCCGCTCTGACTCTCAGCTCCCGCTCTTTTTAAATCTCCGATCTGGGTCTCAGCTCCTGCTCTTTTTAAATCTCCGCTCTGACTCTCAGCTCCCGTTCTTTTTAAATCTCTGCTCTGACTCAGCTCCCGCTCTTTTTAAATCACCGCTCTTTTTAAATCACCGCTCTGGGGCTTAGCTCCCGCTCTTTTAAATCTCCGCTCTGACTCTCAGCTCCCGCTCTTTTTAAATCACCGCTCTGGCTCAGCTCCCGCTCTTTTTAAATCACCGCTCTGACTCTCAGCTCCCGCTCTTTTTAAATCACCGCTCTGGCTCAGCTCCCGCTCTTTTTAAATCTCCGCTCTGACTCTCAGCTCCCGCTCTTTTTAAATCACCGCTCTGGCTCAGCTCCCGCTCTTTTTAAATCACCGCTCTGACTCTCAGCTCCCGTTCTTTAAATCTCCGCTCTGACTTTCAGCTCCCGCTCTTTTTAAATCACCAATCTGACTCAGCTCCCGCTCTTTCTAAATCTCCGCTCCGACTCTCAGCTCCCGCTCTTTCTAAATCACCGCTCGTGGTCTAAGCTCCCGCTCTTTTTAAATCACCAATCTGACTCAGCTCCCGCTCTTTCTAAATCACCGCTCTGACTCGCAGCTCCCGCTCTTTTAAATCTCCGCTCTGGGTCAGCTCCCGCTCTTTTTAAATCTCCGATCTGGGTCTTAGCTCCCGCTCTTTTTAAATCTCCGCTCTGACTCTCAGCTCCCGCTTTTTTTAAATCTCCGCTCCGACTCTCAGCTCCAGCTCTTTTTAAATCACCACTCTTGGTATTAGCTCCCGTTCTTTTTAAATCTCCTCTTGGACTCTCAGCTCACGGTCTTTTTAAATCACCGCTCCGACTCTCAGCTCCAGCTCTTTTTAAATCACCGCTCTGGGTATTAGCTCCCGTTCTTTTTAAATCTCCTCTCCGAATCTCAGCTCCCGCTCTTTTAAATCTCCGCTCTAACTCTTAATCCCGCTCTTTAAATCTCCGCTCTGACTCTCAGCTCCCGCTCTTTTTAAATCTCCGCTCCGACTCTCAGCTCCCGCTCTTTTTAAATCACCGCTCGTGGTCTAAGCTCCCGTTCTTTTTAAATCACCGCTCTGTCTCAGCTCCCGCTCTTTTTAAAATCACTGCTCCGACTCCCAGCTCCCGCTCTTTTTAAATCTCCGATCTGGGTCTTAGCTCCCTCTCTTTTTAAATCATGCTCCGACTCCCAGCTCCCGCTCTTTTTAAATCTCCGCTCTGACTCTCAGCTCCCGCTCTTTTTAAATCTCCGCTCTGACTCTCAGCTCCCGCTCTTTTTAAATCTCCGCTCTGACTCTCAGCTCCAGCTCTTTTTAAATCTCCGCTCTGACTCTCAGCTCCCGCTCTTTTTAAATCTCCGCTCTGACTCAGCTCCCGCTCTTTTTAAATCTCTGCTCCGACTCAGCTCCCGCTCTTTTTAAATCTGCGCTCTGGCTCAGCTCCCGCTCTTTTTAAATCACCGCTCTGGCTCAGCTCCCGCTCTTTTTAAATCTCCGCTCTGACTCTCAGCTCCCGCTCTTTTTAAATCACCGCTCTGACTCTCAGCCCCCTGCTCTTTAAATCTCCGCTCTGACTCTCAGCTCCCGCTCTTTAAATCACCGCTCTGACTCTCAGCTCCCGCTCTTTTTAAATCTCCGCTCTGACTCTCAGCTCCCGCTCTTTTTAAATCTCCGCTCTGACTCTCAGCTCCCGCTCTTTTTAAATCTCCGCTCTGACTCTCAGCTCCCGCTCTTTTTAAATCTCCGCTCTGACTCTCAGCTCCCGCTCTTTTTAAATCTCCGCTCTGACTCTCAGCCCCCTGCTCTTTAAATCACCGCTCTGACTCTCAGCTCCCGCTCTTTTTAAATCTCCGCTCTGACTCTCAGCTCCCGCTCTTTTTAAATCTCCGCTCTGACTCTCAGCTCCCGCTCTTTTTAAATCTCTGCTCTGACTCTCAGCTCCCGCTCTTTTTAAATCTCCGCTCTGACTCTCAGCTCCCGCTCTTTTTAAATCTCCGCTCTGACTCTCAGCTCCCGCTCTTTTTAAATCTCCGCTCTGACTCTCAGCTCCCCCTCTTTTTAAATCACCGCTCTGGGGCTTAGCTCCCGCTCTGACTCTCAGCTCCGGCTCTTTTTAAATCTCCGCTCTGGCTCAGCTCCCGCTCTTTTTAAATCACCGCTCTGACTCTCAGCTCCGGCTCTTTTTAAATCTCCGCTCTGACTCTCAGCTCCCGCTCTTTTTAAATCACCGCTCTGGCTCAGCTCCCGCTCTTTTTAAATCACCGCTCTGACTCAGCTCCCGCTCTTTTTAAATCACCGCTCTGACTCAGCTCCCGCTCTTTTTAAATCTCCGCTCTGACCCTTGGCTCCCGCTCTTTTTAAAGCTCCGCTCTGACTCTTAATCCCGCTCTTTAAATCTCCGCTCTGACTCTCAGCTATGCTCTTTTAAAATCTCCGCTATGCCTCTCAGCTCCCAATCTCCGCTCTGACTCAGCTCCCACTCTTTTCAAATATTTTTCGCTAATGTTGTCTCTTAAAACTCTTGAAACCCAGGAATTGAATTGCCCAGCTGAGCCAATTGAATGAGAATATATATCAATACATCCTTAAATTATAAAAGCTGAAAGTGACACAGAGAAAACCATTAAAATTACAGCCAATGTTGTCCGATTAAACATCTAGGTCAAGAATACGAGCTCTTCATAAATTATGCACTTGATTGAATCTATATGTTTACTTTCTAGTGCGTGATAAAGGTGCGGATGGATTATAGGAAAAGAACCAGAACGCCCACATTGTCATCACAAATTTTAAAGGCTTATGTTGTGTAAAGTGTACAGTGAAATTGATTGGATAGATTCTTAAAAGAGCCAGCACAGGCATAATGGGCTGAAAGACCTTATTCTGCGCTGTATGATTCTATGATTTTCAGTGCATTTTAGTACGGAAGAAAGGCCACAGCTGTTTTATTCTCATGTATTAAGCCACGCCATCAGATTCTGGTCTTAACCAGCTACAGAGAAGGCTGGCAAAAAGAATTCTGAAAAGAAAACCACAGCTGCTGTCACACAAGCGGCATCACAAGAACGTCAGGAGTTTTTGAACTGGGAATAACAAGTATATGAGAGAATGTAAATAAGCGGGACAATTTTTCTTTCTCCAAAAAACTAAAAAAAAACCCGGAACTTTCAAATGTTAAGTTAATAATTTACAAGACTGGTATCACCAACTCCGAGGCAAATAAAAAGCAATTTTGTTATTGAGTAACTACGGGCCACCAGCCAACTATGCTATGGCGGCAGGTCCACTTCTCTCTCATCTTTGAAACAACAATTACATCAGCAGGAAAAAAGGAATAATGGGTCACAGTCTATGCATATTTCATGCTTTTTTTAGATTAAAAAAAACAGGGGAACTTGTGCTGTTTACTGTAGGAGCTACAATGCAAAATGCATCCGATAGTCAGGTCTCAGAGCCAAACAGGACATTGTTATTGCACAATTAACCCAGTCATCATCAAGGCTAATTGAATACAGAATGCAGAAATAAGTGGACTATCTGATCCTAATTTTCACATACATGCTAGACAGAAGGTTTCTCACAATAATCATGACTATTAGAGCTTCCCACAGCATTCAATGGTCAAACCTATTAACATTAGATCTACTGGACATTAAGTAATTGGGAGAAGCTGTTTGTAAATGTGCGTGTATTAATTAATACCACCCTGTGACATGGCTTATTTTACAGCATCAACTTGGCTCAGTTAATATGAGACTCACCTCTGAGTCAGACATTGTGAATTCAAGCCCCACTCCCAAGACATAACCACATGACACATGCTAACATTACAGTGTAAATTTGCATTGTGCTTTGGATGACAGAGTAAACTATGGCCACATATCGGAGGAGTTCAGGTTCTCATTAGACATACCATCATAAAATTCAAACATAGCTGTCAAAATACTGATTAAATAAATGGCTATTGATATTGTTTATGGGATTTTTCAGCGCACAATTATGGCATGATGAAACATTTATTTATTATTCGATTTATAAAAACACTTTGTCAGATTTGGGTTCCTGCAATCGATTTGCAAAGGAAATGGAGTTAAGGTTATTTTCTGCAAGGAATGGAAAGCATAGGAAGAAAAATGAGAATTAACGATGAGTTTGAGGAACAGATCACCTGCTCACCTGAACAGGTTCACAACACTGGGCCTCACCAAAAATCGAATTTCATAATATGCGCACACTTTAAAAACTCTCTAATATACATGGGAGAATAATTGCATTTGAAGTGATATGCTTGTAGTACTTCAGTTCTGGTCAAAATAAGTGGAATTTGTATACTGCACGTTATGTTGATGCTTTGAGGGACAAGGATATGAGTCGTTCATCCTGGAGTCATTTTCTTTTGTGTATGTGAGGTAGAGATTAACCTTCCATCAGGAAAATAGCTTAATCAGTTATGTTCTTCAGCTTCCTTTTAAAATATTGTATCTGAAACTTGCCCTTTACCTCCTACTCCTATCCTACTCAAGAAAACAAAAACAAGCACCAACTGTTAGCACACTTGCACAAAACAGAGCCTTGTACTCCAAAGCATTCCTAGAATAGCTCATAATGATCATGTTCCAAAAGAGAACTTCATATTTTCTGCTGATTCACTTAATAACAAAGGATTGCAGAAAACTCACTTGTCAGTCAGAGCAATGAGCTTGGAAAGACATTGCATATCGTGACACAAGTGCTGTAATGGGAATAAAGAATCCAGGTCTCTAGATTTCACTTCCATTGCCCTGCAAGGGAAAAGGACTTCAACAAATTCTACTAAGTTATAGCTTTTGCATAGTAAAACATAAGGTGCAACTACTTGCTTCATCAAATAGTTAACTCCATTTATCCCACTCATGCACTCACATATTCCTTCCAAGGGTGTTCTATTCTGAGCTGCATGCAAAGGGCAGCTCAAGTCAACTAAACACTCATTTATTTACTACCTTCTTCCTCCACACAAGCAATGATGAGTTACACTGGAAATTATTCCTTAAGCAAATCTGATGTTCTGATGGTTGAAAACACACACTATGAGCCATAGTGCAGTTCTCATATAAGTTATATCACATTACTTGCCCTGCAGATATTATGTCCTAAAGAGGGTGTTGGTGTCCTTGGACTTCCATTGGATTTGTCCATGATTATGCTCTGTTTGGCCCCATTTCAAATGCCATCAAGTCCTGAAGGGAGACTTGAACCCAGAGCTTCTGGGCAAGAGAAAGGGATGTTACCACTGCCACACAAGATCGACTGCAGAAGGTTTACGGCACAAAGAGACCACTTTGCCTATCACGTCTGCACCAGCCAATAAAGCACCAATCTAATCCCACTTCCCAGAACTTGGCCGATCGCCCTGCAGTTTACACTTCCCAAACTACTGTTAAACCAGATCAGCACACAGCATAGCAATTTTCAACTGCCAAAAAAAAGCCATAGGATATTTTGAAAACATGAGCAATTATACATAATTGCTTGGAATAACTCACTAACATAGGGTTGGAAGCACACTGAGCTGCTAAAATGAAGGTTAGCCATGTGTATTTAAAAGCAAGGCTACCAATCAAGAACAGATACAACTGAATATATTGGGGATTGGCGGTTTGAGGCCAGGGGGTAGGAGGAAGGGAGGGAAGGCAAAAGAACCAGTAAGTCAAACACGTATCAGGAGTTCTGTAGAAAGGTCATATGGGCTCAAAACATTAACTCTGTTTCTCTCTCCACAGATACTGCCAGACCTGCTGAGTTTATATAGCATTTTTTGATTATTATCATGAATCAGAATTCCCAGTCACCCAAACCTGAGAAACAATGCTTCAGTGAAACAATTGCCAGGACCAATCAGGAGCCTCTTGATGGGCGGACGCTGCACTGAGACTCAGGGAAGAGCTCTTCAGCCACTGGGAGGAGGCGGTTGAGGAGTACCCTCGTGTTCACCTTTCCCATGGCGGAGAGTAGGAGATCCCTCTGTAATTTCCGCAGTCGTACCCGTCTCCTTTCTTGAAGATGTTAACAAGAGTGCAAAATGGAAAAAAAAGCCGTGTGTTTTATAAACCACATCAACTCCTGCAAACGGCCATTCTACACTTAATTTTTTTTATAATCTAGCAATGGGTTTCCATATAATTGCGCACAGATAGTATATAGCCTTTATACAATTGGCACAGGTCCTAAAATGGTCTGAAATACCTTTATTGTAATTATAAGACTGTTTTCCCATTTCAATATGTTAAATAACATGTGACACACTATATTTATATCGTGATTTTAACACAAAACGCATAAAGAAAATAAAAGTTGAACCAGTAAGAGAAAGATTACAAAGGGTGATCAAAAGCTGGGATCAGGGGCAGCACGGTGGCACAGTGGTTAGCATTGCTGCCTACGGCGCTGAGGACCCGGGTTCGAATCCCGACCCTGGGTCACTGTCCGTGTGGAGTTTGCACATTCTCCCCGTGTCTGCGTGGGTTTCACCCCCACAACCCAAAGATGTGCAGAGTAGGTAGATTGGCCAAACTAAATTGCCCCTTAATTGGAAAAAATAATTGGGTACTCTAAATTTATTTTTAAAAAGCTGGGATCAAAGACCAAGTGAAGAAGAAAACAAATTAACAAAACTCCACAGAATAAAACTGAGACAGCTAAAGAGTTTGTTTCCTTGTACAGGAAATGCAGAAAGAATACTGAACAGAATTACTTTAAGTCAGTCTACTTGAAGGTAGGCTTAAGAGAGTCACCCAGTTAGGTACAGCTAAGGACACACTTGAACAATCCCAATGGGGAAACCCTACCCAGTGTGACAATAAACTATTGTAAATCATTATGGTCACTGCTGACATTAAATTTAGCACATCATTTGTCTTCAATATTCTGTCAAATAGACGGAACACCTCTCCTTTAAGGGTTCTCAAACCCATTGCAGATGACAGCACAGTGACCTCAATACAATTTGTCTATTTGCTAGGGTGTGCTATTTTGAGTCCAGAAACAAGTCTGTGCAAATACTGAAATGATGAAATTAAGTAGCAACTCATGCTCTTGCACACAGTTTGTCACATGAGAAAGTTGAAGAAAGCACAAATTAAGGGTGTGGTCTTTACTAGTGGGTACTAATATCAAAGTGAAATGTCAATTTGTTCATTTGAATCCAGTCCCTCACATTTTGGTTTAAAAATGTGATTGTTCTTGATATACTCCAATCTTAAAAATAAACAGTCCCTGAAAGAACCCAGGTTTCCAGTCTGTGACTAATTTAGTTTAATCTCAGCAACGTGGTAGCATGCTTTTTTAATTCGTTCAAGGGATGAGGTCCTTCCTGCTGAGAAGTAGCAGAATTATTAGAAAATTATTTATTAAAATTTATAGAATAATTAGGAATCTGGAGTCACACGTAAACCAGGCCAGGTAAGGATGGCAGATTTAATTTCCTGAAGGATATGGTGAACCAGATGAATGATAGAGCAGGCTTGAGTGGCTAAATGATTGTCTCCTGTTCCAATTGGACAATAATTCCTTGGGGTCTGATTCTTTTCTAAATATGGGACTTCTGAGAATTATAGAATTAGGCCACTCAGCCCATAAAGGGTGCTGATATTTTCTCTCCAGGTAAGGTACTTTTCCTATTAATCTCACTCTTATAGGCAGCACGGTGGCACAGTGGTTAGCACTGCTGTCGCACGACGCCGCGGTCTCAGGTTCGATCCCGACCCCGGGTCACTGTCAGTGTGAAGTTTTCATTTTCCCCATGTTTGCGTGAGTTTCGCCCCCATAACCCAAAGATGTGCAGGGTAGGTGGATTGGCCCTTTAATTGGAAAAAAAATGAATTGGGTACTCTAAATTTATTTTAAAAAAATAATCTCAATCTTATTCCCAATAGCCTTTTGCATTCCTCTTCTTTGAGCAATTATTTATTTCCTTTGAAAATAAATGATGGATTTTAGCACACCTAACATTTTTCGTGTAATAGAATATTTTATAATGTCCTCTTTACTTAATTTCAAGCTCTTAAAATCATACTCTTTTGTTGCTGATCAGTGTCACTAACCCATTGTTATTATTCAACATTGATGATAGTTTCATGGTACCATTAGAGGTTAGCTTTCAATTCCAGATTTTTAATTTAAATTTTAACAACTGCTGTTGTTGGGATGTCCCCAGAAGATTAGGCTGGGCCTCTGGATTACTAGTCCGGCAACATGACCACTACACCATCATTCCCCCATACTGGAAGTGAGGTAGCTATAAGTATGATGACAGCTCCATTATTTTTGGGACTCTTGAACAGACTCCATTAACAGAGCACCTATTTTGACAAATCTGCTAACAATGTTTTACGCTGACAACAAATGTTTAATTTTACTGTACTGCAATATTCATATTTTTATTCTTGCAACACTAAGACAATTTATAGCACTAGTTCGCATCAGCATATGCTGAATCTTTCACGATTATGCCTGGCTCCCATATTGAACTTTTAAATGAAAACGCTATTGCTGCATTTAAACATCGACTTTGTAGCACAATCACAATTTGACTGGTCTGTATGTGCCTGTTCCATTGGTCCATGGTAAGCATTCCAGTTAATGTAATATTGATCAGACGGTCATCAGTGCCAAATCCGACCCCGACCCCCCCCCCCCCCCCCAGCCTGATCCTGGCTCAGAAAGAAACAACGTGCATTTATATAGTGCCTTTAATGTAGTCAAATGTTCCAAGGCACTTCACAGGAGTGAAAACAGGCAAAATCTGACACCAAGCCAAAGGAGGAGACCAAAGTCTGGTCAAGTTATAGGTTTTAAGCTGCATTTTAAAGGAGGAGGAGAGCAAAGTGGACAAGCGGAGGTTTGATTAGAAAATTCCAGACTTCAGATCCGAGAAGGTTGAAGGCAAGATTGAGGTGAAGGAAATAATTCCAAGCTGCCGCTCAGATTCATATTTTGTTTTGACACTTCAGCATTGGGTTAAGAGGTATTGATTTTAGTATTGCCTTTCCAAGTACTGCTATCTCCCTTTAACATTCCAGGCTGGGAGACATGATTTGCTCTTTTGCACAATAAAGAGACTTACAGAACTCATATAGTCCGAAAGGTGCAGCCATCTGGGATGGCCACTTCCAGAGTACAAATTGGATGTTTGCAAAGACTGTAGGGAAACATGGACAATGCTAAGAAAGCAGGCAGGCACAGAGCCTGGATGCGTATTGAGAAGGCAAATCCCAGGCGAGACTGAAACTGTAGGTCAATTAGCATATTGATGGTCCATCTCCGGGAATAAAGGAATAACATTCAAGATACTATAGCAGGCATCCCGGCGCCAGAAAGACACAAACAAAGCACGGCCAACGGCCATCAAAGACACGCCCAGCCATCAGGGTACCCACCCCTTTATTGGTCAAGATCAATACCAGTGATCAAGGTGCGACCCAATTAAGTGTGGCCAAGTTCAAGGCCCGCCCAAAAGCGCACGAAGCCCCCTTTGGGTATAAGAAGAAGCCCCCAAAAGAGAATTACTCTCTTGGACTCGGCTCCCGTAGCAGAGAGACCCGTCCACCAGCTGCACCAGAAGCAAGTAAGTCCAAGGTCAACGCTCGCCAACAGACGGACGACCATAGCTGTTCTCCTGTTACACCTTCGCACCCAAGAGCCTCAGATCTGAACAACAGCCATTGTTCCTCTAACTGAGTGGGCACCCGAAGATAAGTATAGGCGTTAGCGTTAGAGATAGTTTAGTTTATGGTATTTTGTGCATGAGTAGATATTACTGTGTGTGTAAATAAATAGTATTGACTTTGAACTAACTAACTGGCGTATTGGTTCTTTGATTAGTATTCGGGTTTGAACCTTGTGGCGGTATCAAAAGATACCTGGCGACTCTAGAGCAAACATAATTAGGATTAAGGACGGCAACCATATTGACCATATTTAGAACCAGATAAACAGAGCAACAAAGGGCACTTAATGTCATCTTTCAGCTCATTCTGGACTTTAAAAGATGTAAAGAAAGAACAAAGAAAAGTACAGCATAAGAACAGGCCCTTCGGCCCTCCAAGCCTGCGCCGACCACGCTGCCCATCTAAACTAAAATCTTCTACACTTCCGGGGTCCATAGCCCACTTTTCCCATCCTATTCATCTATTTGTCAAGTTACAAAATTGACTAACTTTTTTTTTAATCAAAAAATGCTCAGAGAACGTGAAGCATAGGCAAGACATCTGATGCCAGTGGAAGCAGAATTCGCGAAAAGAGGAAAATGTGAGATAAGATTTAAAAAGAAAAAAATGAAGAATGCAGCCAGAGGATGATAAACTGACAAATAATTAAAATAATGGGCCGGATTTTATATTTGTCCAGCAACAATTGAAAAGTATCTGTTTTACCTTTGCTGATACTCTCATCATATTTACACAATGGTAAGGCAGCACGGTGGCGCAGTCGTTAGAACTACTGCCTCATGGCGTCCAGGTCACTGTCCGTGTGGAGTTTGTATATTCTCCCCGTGTCTGGGTGGGTCTCATCCCCACAACCCGAAGATGTTCAGGGAGGTGGATTGGCCACGCTAACTTGCTCCTTATTGGGTACTCTAAATTTATTTATTTTATTTTTTTTAAAGAATATCTACACAATTGTGGTTAATAAAACTTCAAGCCACCAGAACAGGCTTTGAATTTTCCAATTGCCGAAAATTTTAATAAGATTGCAAAGCAGATTCCACAGGCCAAATAATGATTCTGCACCAGGCAATGAAAGTATTATGCTCCTGACTCAACATTTGTGACCAACACCTTACAAGCACCTGGTTCCTTGTCAAATCAGCAATTAAGAGGCAAAATAGCCTCTCATTGACAATCTGCTGATTCTTATATCCTGTTGCATTTGTCAAACATTTTTTATTCATTTATGGTATCTGGGCGTTGCCTACCTCAATTTATCTGAAGACACTCCTTAACACCCACATCTTCAGCCAAGTCTTTGATCATCTGGCCCAATACAGGAACACAAGAATAGGAGCGGGACTGGATAATTTGGACTTGGACCCCGCTTAACTATTCAATTAGATCATGGCTGATCAACTACCTCAAATCCACTTTCCTGAACTTTCCCCATATCCCTGCGTTTCCTGAGTACCTAAAGATATATCGACTTCTGTTTTGAATAGACTCAACGTCTGAGCATCCATGGCTCTCTGGGGTAGAGAAATCCAAAGATCTACAACATTGTGAGGAAAGAAATTTCTCCTAATCCAGTCTTCAATCGCCTTATTCCGAGACTGTGACTCTGTGTTCTGGATTCCTCAGCCAGGGAAACATTTCTTCAGCATCTACCCAATCAAGGCACTTAGGAATTGTGTAAATGTTGTATTTAATGCGGTTCAGTGTCAGAATTTGTTCTTTAATATTGATGTAAAGAGCCTTGGAATGTTTTATTACACCCGCATTATAATATAGACAGAGGCGGATTTACAATGAAACATACCGTGCCGAAACACAGGGTCCTGACCAACCAGGGGGACCCGCGCCAGCTGATGTTTGTGGGCACCAATCATTTGCTGATCGGCTAGCGAGGTGCCGATTCAAGCCTTAAAAGCACGAGGGGATGACGAGTGAGGCAAGAGACTGTCCTGAAGACCCAGGCAAGCGAGGGCGGGGAAGAGAGAAATAAATGGGAGCATGGGGCACCACAAAATGTGAATCCACCTCCGAATATAAATGCAAGTTGTTATGCGTGTAGTTGTAATGAATCATCATCGGAAATATTCAAAATTAAAGCATAAGATGCAAACATTAGGATTTTGCCGGAATGGTCACTGTATATACAGTTGAGAAATTAGGCTCTGGAGCTCAACAGGTTACAATTTGAACCACTGCAGATTTTCTAAATGATAAAGAATAGCAATTGCATAGTGACACTGATCAGAAAGACAGCAACAAAAGAGTATGATTTTAAGAGCTTAAACATAATTAAATTGGAAATTCTAAAGTATTTTATTACACAGATAATGTTAAGCATGCTAAAGTCCATCATTTTGGAACAAGAGTGAGATTAATAGGGAAGGTTACGTAATAGGACAAAAACTATCAGCACCAACTTGAAGGGCTGAGTGGCCTATTTTTATAATTCAAAGTTGTTCCATATTTTTTTTTAAATCAGATCCCAAAGAATAATTATCCAATTGGAACAGGAAACGGCCATGTAGTCACTCAATCCTGCTATATTATTCAATGAAATCATGACTCATCTGTGATCTAATTCCATATCTTTGCTCCACATCCCTTTGGTTAACAAAAAGATCTATCAAACAGATTTAAAGTAGCTCAATTTGTGCTTGTGGGGCAGAGATACAAACTTCTCCCATCCTTTGTTTGTAGATGACTATCTTAATTTCACTCGGGTGGTCTTGCTCTTAATTTTGAGCACATGAACCCTAGCCCTGGAACTGCCAAGCAACAGAAATAGTTTATCTCCATCTCCCCCCGTAACCCCTGTAATGTCTTGTAAACTTTGAAACATCGCCCACTCGCCTTCTAAATTCCAAGGAATACAACCTTAGTTTCCAGTGATATTAACAGATTCAATAGCATAGGCAAACATTGAAGAGGTCACTACGATTACCAGGATCATTTGTATTTTTTGAGTAATTGACAAAAAGCATTGAAGGAAGCCAAGCTTGGAACATAGATTTTTCAGATGAGACCCCTCTGGCTGTCAAATCAACCTAAAATTTCCCTTGGCATTTTCTTTTTTTTTTGCAGAGGAACCAGCAGTTGGTTATTCCCAACTCCAGGCCGACATTCCTTCATTAATCATCACCATCAAAAATAAATTAGCTCTTCATTTGTCTCATTGCTGTTTGTGGTCATTGTTGAAACCACGGTGGCTCCCATGTTCATCTACTTAGTGGTTACATTTATAAGTAACTACTGTGCATGTGAAGCTCTACAGGATGGTTCACAAACACAGGTAGGTGCTCTAAAAATGCACATCTTGTCGTTCTTTCTTTTCTTGAACAGTATGCAACAAGAAAGGCTATAGACGCAAAAGCGTCTGAACAATGCAATGTGGAAACTCCCTTAATACATTTGTACGATAAAATACTTCGACATTCATCCGAACACCAAAGCTTAGAGATTCAGAGCAGTCACTGTGTATGATCCTGAAAGCTGAGACTAGCTGAAATCCCCACTTCAGTAAGATCTCATATCTAGAATCTTCCGAACATCTGGGAATATCTCCAAATGGCGAGTTGAAACAAGGAAAATTATTCATACTGTATAATTACAGCATTCACTGACTTTCATCCAAACTGTGACTGGTCTTCACAAACCTGAAACTTTTCCACAACAGCCCCTATAAAAATGTCCATCTCTGGGCTGTGGGTGGAAAATAGTTTCAATTATTCAGGTCCGTTTTCAAATCATGATTTCTACTTTTAACAGTGCAGTACTGTGGGCAGGTTGAAAGGGAAGCTTCAGTGCATTGGTAGGTCAGATATTTATGTAGGAGTAAATAAAATTCCAAAGCTCCAGGCAATGTTCAGTACACAGAGCCAAGGTGGAGGCAGGGCAGAACCCAAGAGCTCAATCCTAACCTGAGCTCTGTTGAGCATGGGATAACAGGGGCCTAAGGGAAAACTGGCAACTTCCAGAGGAGGGACAATATTGTTCTTGATATCTTCTGATAGCCAATACAAGCAATGGGAGCTGCTTGAAAGATCGTGTTGTGAACTATCCTTTCAATTGCGAGGGAGCCAACTGAGATAAACAAAGTAAATCTACAGCAGAAAACTCAATCAAACAAATGTCCAGAAAGTAAACTAGAATATACTTCAAAAGTAACTGAAATTATACTTGCTACAACAACGCCAGATTACTGAAACCAATATTTGGTTCTCATTAAGTATGATAACTCTCCGATTATTGGAATGCAAAAGAAAATTAACTCTGATTTAATAATAATAATCTTTATTAGTGTCTCAAATAGGCTTACGTTAACACTGCAATGAAGTTACTGTGAAAATCCTCTAGTCCCCACATTCCGGCGCCTGTTCGGGTACGCCGAGGGAGAATTCAGAATGTTCAATTCACCTAATAGCACATCTTTCAGGACTTTTACAAATTCTGATCATTTTAAAAGTTCAACAGGGTGCATTTTTGACACTGTCACACGATAACGGTTGGGTGGCACAAAGGTGCAGTCGTTAGCACTGCTGCCTACGGCGCTGGGGACCCGAGTTCGATCCCGGCCCCAAGTCACTCTCTGTGTGGAGTTTGCTCAATCCCCTCGTGTCTGGGTGGGTTTCACCCCCACAACACAAAGATGTGCAGGGTAGGTGGATAGGACACACTAAATCGCCCCTTAATTGGAAAAAAATAATTGGATACTCTAAATTTATTTAAGAAAACAAATATAGGAGTTTTACAACAATATCAACACCAAGGCACTTTTGATTAAATGTTACGCTTTCATTGAAGAATCTTATTGTAGTAATCAACTAGCCAAATCATCACACTAACAAAATATCGACCTGAAACATTAACTCTGGTTTTCTCTCCACAGATGTTGCCTGACCTACTATTTCCAGCATTTTCTATTTTTAGTTTAGATTACAATTGTTTGATTACATTTGATTCCTCATGTGAACTGTAATCACCGTATCTCTTGAAGATACGCTTTTCACAGTAACTTCATTGCAGTGTTAATGTAAGCCTACTTCTGACAGTAAAGATCATTATTATAAAAAGATCATTATTACAAGTTCCAATCATTTAGCCCCCACTCTGTCAGTAATCTTGGATATTGTACGTCCAGTGAAACAATGCTCAACATTAGCCAGCAGAATGGCTCGGGCTTTAGCCTAGTTAGTAATTAGCTTCTTGCTCATGCCCAACATATCTAAATAAACGTGACTTGAGAGGAGAGGGTAATCAGTTGATTATTCAGCTGAATGAAGCCCTGAACAGTTCAGAATTGGAGTCTGACATGATCAGTGAAATACCTATAAATATTATATAAATTAGTTGGGATGATTACATTCAAAGGTATATTGTGCTCAACAATATGAGGGAATGGACAAATGCCTGCGGTGAAAGAACAGATTACAAAATGCCCTGTTTAAAATAACTATAACTCTGAGGACATTAATCCAGTTTCCTCACATTGGTCAGTCTCACTAACTCCTCAAAGCTGAACTTCCAATAATGTCTCATATCGCTTTTAGAAACATACATGTATAGTGTCATACAACTTTAAACAGAAGTTGGTCACAATTCATAGTAACTAGTTTACTGAAAAGGCATGCAATACAATTTGTTCCTGATTATTTTTAGGGTTATAAAATTAGCACAGTTGCTTCACAGCTCCAGGGTCCCAGGTTCGATTCCCGGCTGGGTCAATGTGTGGAGTCTGCACATTCTCCCCGTGTCTGCGTGGGTTTCCTCCGGGTACTCCGGTTTTCTCCCACAGTCCAAAGATGTGCGTGTTAGGTGGATTGGCCATGCTAAATTGCCCTTAGTGTCCAAAACATTTTAAGTGGGGGGTTACTGAGTTATGGGGATATAGTAGATACATGGGCTTCAGTAGAGTGCTCTTTGTAAGGGCCGGTGCAGACTCAATGGGCCAAATGGCCTCCTTCTGCACTGTAAATTCTTTGATTCTATGAAATAGGGCCATTCAGTCTCTCGAGCCTGCTCCGCCATTAGAACATAGAACAGTACAGCACAGAACAGGCCCTTCGGCCCTCGATGTTGTGCCGAGCAATGATCACCCTACTTAGAACATAGAACATACTTAAACCCACATAACCCGTATACCCGTAACCCAACAATCCCCCCATTAACCTTACAATACGGGCAATTTAGCATGGCCAATCCACCTAACCCGCACATCTTTGGACTGTGGGAGGAAACCGGAGCACCCGGAGGAAACCCACGCACACACAGGGAGGACGTGCAGACTCCACACAGACAGTGACCCAGCCGGGAATCGAACCTGGGACCCTGGAGCTGTGAAGCATTGATGCTAACCACCATGCTACCGTGAGGCCCCATTCAAGAAGGTTATGGCTGATCTATGTTTTGAACCACAAATTCCCATCAACCCTGATAACCTTTGATTCCCTTTGATATAAATAAACTTGGTGCTTAAAAAGATCAAATAAATTGGTTTTGTGAATGGAACATATTTGGATAACTTCCCACATTGTTAGATAGATGCTATTGGCATAAGCGAAGGCAACCTGGTCTAGCAAAGGGTTAACTCTAGGGTGCAGAGATCTTCAAAAGTATCGCCTAAATGCTGTAAAATGCCCTTACGTCCCATAAAGCTTCATCGCCACATTCTTTTTTTGGTTTGCAGAATAGATGTCCATCTGCAGACCCCGATTTTGTTCAATCTGAAGCTCAAGGTCATTACCGAAAGACCAATCTGAATGTTCTGACATTTGAGCCTTGAACCTTGAACAAAGAACAAAGAAAATTACAGCACAGGAACAGGCCATTCGGCCCTCCCAGCCTGCGCCGATCCAGATCCTTTATCTAGACCTGTCTCCTATTTTCCAAGGTCTACTTCCCTGTTCCCGCCCATTCATATACCTGTCTAGATGCCTCTTAAATGATGCTATCGTGCCCGCCTCAACCACCTCCGCTGGTAAAGCGTTCCAGGCACCCACCACCCTCTGCGTAAAAAACTTTCCACGTACATCTCCCTTAAACTTTCCCCCTCTCACCTTGAAATCGTGACCCCTTGTAATCGACACTCCCACTCTTGGGAAAAGCTTGTTGCTATCCACCCTGTCCATACCTCTAATAATTTTGTAGATCTCAATCAGGTCCCCCCTCAACCTCCGTCTTGCCAACGAAAACAATCCTAATCTACTCAACCTTTCTTCATAGCTAGCACCCTCCATATCAAGCAACATCCTGGTGAACCTCCTCTGCACCCTCTCCAAAGCATCCACATCCTTCTGGTAATGTGGCGACCAGAACTGCACGCAGTATTCCAAATGTGGCCGAACCAAAGTCCTATACAACTGTAACATGACCTGCCAACTCTTGTACTCAATACCCCGTCCAATGAAGGCAAGCATGCTGTATGCCTTCTTGACCACTCTATCAACCTGCGTTGCCACCTTCAGGGTGCAATGGACCTGAACTCCCAGATCTCTCTGTACATCAATTTTCCCCAGGACCCTTCCATTGACCATATAGTCCGCTCTTGAATTTGATCTTCGACTTCCGGTTGCGGCTATGACCAGCTAAGTCGCACGTTTGGCTGCTCCTGCTACAAAGGTGTTTTCGGGCCGATTGGAGGGCCCCAACGGCGCTGTAAGGACAAATCCCGGTGGGGGAAGGCTCCCTGAAGAGAACCAGACCAACTTTATGGTCGGTACCCGGAGTGGGGTGGTAAAGAAAGCAACAGCAGCTCCCAAAAAAAAGCGGGGGAAGAAGACCAAAATGGCGGCCGGTGGCGCACCCGAGGAATGGAGGAAATGGGCGGAGGAGCAGCAGGCCGCTCTCCTGCGCTTCTTTACGGAGCTGAAAATGGAGCTCTTGGAGTCAATGAATGCGACGACCACCAGGCTGATGGGAGCCCAGGCGACCCAAGAGGCGTCGATTCGGGAGCTGCAACAGGAGATGACTGTGAGGGAGGAGGAGGCCACGGTCCTCGTGGGAAAGGTAGAGGTGCACGAGGCACTCCACCTGAAATGGCAGAGCCGGTTTGAGGAGCTGGATACCCGAATGAGGCGGAAGAACCTGAGGATCCTGGGCCTGGCAGAAGGCCTGGAGGGGTCAGACCTCCCGGGATATGTAGCAGAAATGCTGAGCTCCCTGATGGGGGCAGGGGCCGTCCCCTCGCCCCTGGAGCTGGAAGAGGCCTACAGGGTCACGGCTAGGAGGCCAAGAGCAAATGAGCCCCCGAGGGCGGTGCTGGTGCGGTTCCAGCGACTCAGCGACCGTGAGAGAGTGCTGGAGTGGGCCAAGAGGGAAAGGAGCAGCAAGTGGGAGAATTCGACGGTGAGGGTCTACCAGGACTGGAGTGCGGAGGTGGCAAAGCGGCGGGCCCGGTACAACCGGACGAAGGCGGTGCTACATGCAAAACGGATCAGGTTCGGAATGCTGCAGCCAGCGCGCTTGTGGGTCACCTACAGGAACCAACACCACTATTTTGAGTCCCCAGAGGAGGCGTGGGCCTTTGTACAGGAAGAGAAACTGGACTCGAATTAGACCCAGGGGATACTTGGCGGCCGTAGCCGCTCGGGTACTTTCAGCTGAATTCTCTGTTTGGATTTTGAACTTTTGCTGTGGTTTTTCTTCTGATGTTTTTTCCCCCTTTGCCAACTTCCCTTAGTTATTGTTATTGTGGTTATTCATGGTTATTTATGGTTATTTATGCTGTTTGGTAGAGGGCGACTGTTAAGTACATTGTTATTTGTTATTTATCTGTTATTTATAATGTTAAGTTGGGGAGGTGGGACGGGGGGGAGAGCAGATCGGGGATATGGGCCCCTAGGGGGGGTTCCTTTACAGGCATGGACGGGGACGGGGGTGGAGCTGAAGATGGCGGGGTGGGGTGTGGCAGGGCGAAAGCGCGGGCTTTCCTCTGTTTTCCCGCGCGCGGGGCAGAGGAGGGGGGAGGGGAGGAGTGCGGGGCGTGGCTAGCAATGGCGACCTTTCCCGCGCTGGAGCGGGGCCAGGGAGGAGTGGCAAGGGGGGGGAGGCCCCCCCCCCCCGAGCCGGGGGGAGTCGGAGTGTGGCAGGAGCAGCCGGGTCAGCGTGAACCAGCTGACTTACGGGAGTACGATGGAGGGTACATCGCGGCTAGGAGGGGTCCTAGCCGGGGGGGGGGGGGGGGGGGGGAGGGGGGGTTAGGGAGGGACACCGGGTTGCTGCTGAAAAGACCAGAAACGGGAAGTGGAGGACTGGAGAGGTGGGGGGAGGGGGACATCGCCATGGGGAGCGGGTCAGTAGGGGAGGGTCGACCCGGGGCGAGCAGGGAACAGGACATGGCTAATCGGCAGGGGAAGGGGGCGGGTCGTCCCGCGACCCGGCTGATCACTTGGAACGTGAGGGGGTTGAATGGGCCGGTCAAGAGATCAAGGGTATTCTCACACCTGAAGGGACTGAAGGCTGATGTAGCTATGTTACAGGAGACCCATTTGAAGGTAGTGGACCAGGTTCGCCTGAGAAGGGGGTGGGTGGGACAGGTGTTCCACTCTGGATTGGACGCAAAGAACCGGGGGGTGGCGATTCTGGTGGGAAAGAGGGTGTCGTTCGTGGCGGAGGAGGTGGTGGCGGATAAGGAGGGTAGGTATGTGATGGTGAAGGGTAAGCTGCAGGGGGAGAAAGTGGTGATGGTCAACGTATATGCCCCGAACTGGGATGACGCGGGTTTTATGAGGCGCCTATTGGGCCTCATTCCGGGACTGGAGGCAGGGGGCTTGATCATGGGGGGGGACTTTAACACAGTGCTGGACCCCGGGCTAGACAGATCGAGCTCAAGGACCAATAGGAGGCCGGCAGCGGCAGAAGTGCTGAGGGGGTACATGGAGCAGATGGGAGGAGTAGACCCATGGAGGTTTGGTAGGCCGAGGGCGAGGGAGTATTCCTTTTTCTCCCACGTCCATAGAGTGTACTCCAGAATCGATTTCTTCGTGTTGAGCAGGGGGCTGATCCCGAGGGTACGGGAAGCTGAGTACTCGGCCATTGCGATCTCTGATCATGCACCGCATTGGGTGGATGTGGAAATGGGGGAGGCGCGGGACCAGCGCCCGCTGTGGCGGCTGGATGTGGGGCTGTTAGCGGACGACGAGGTGTGTAAAAGGGTCCGGAAGAGCATTGAGAGCTATCTGGACTTGAATGACACGGGTGAGGTGCAGGTGGGGATGGTCTGGGAGGCCCTGAAGGCAGTGATCAGGGGAGAGCTGATCTCCATAAGGGCGCACAGAGAAAGAAAGGAGAGGCAGGAGAGGGAGAGGCTGGTGGGGGAGCTATTGGAAGTGGATAGGAGATATGCGGAGGCACCAGAGGAGGGGCTGCTGGAAGAACGGCGCAGCCTGCAGGTCAAGTTCGACCTGCTGACCACCAGGAAGGCAGAGACGCAGTGGAGAAGGGCACAGGGCGCGGTCTATGAGTATGGGGAAAAGGCGAGCAGGATGCTGGCACACCAGCTTCGCAAACGAGATGCGGCTAGGGAGATTGGGGGAGTGAAGGAGAGGGGCGGGAAGGTAGTGCAGAAGGGGCAAGAAGTGAACGGGGTCTTCAGGGATTTTTACAAGGAGTTGTATCGGTCTGAGCCGCCGACGAGGAGAGGGGGAATGGAGGACTTCCTAAATAAATTGAGGTTCCCAAGGGTCCAGGAGGGGCTGGTAGAAGGGCTGGGGGCGCCAATAGGGCTAGAGGAGCTAGTCAAGGGAATAGGTCAGATGCAAGCGGGGAAGGCGCCGGGGCCAGATGGGTTCCCGGTGGAATTCTATAAGAAAAATGTGGACTTGGTGGGACCGGTACTGGCACGAGCCTTTAATGAGGCGCGAGAGGGGGGGGGTTCTGCCCCCGACAATGTCGCAGGCTCTGATCTCCCTGATATTGAAGCGGGATAAAGACCCCGTGCAGTGCGGGTCCTACAGGCCTATCTCGCTTCTGAACGTGGATGCCAAGTTGCTGGCAAAGATCCTGGCAGCTAGAATAGAGGATTGTGTGCCAGGGGTAATCCATGAGGACCAGACGGGGTTCGTGAAGGGGCGGCAGCTCAACACGAACGTGCGGAGATTGCTGAATGTAATTATGATGCCGGCAGTGGAGGGGGAGGCTGAGATAGTGGTAGCGCTGGACGCGGAGAAGGCATTCGATAGGGTGGAGTGGGAGTACCTGTGGGAGACGTTGGAACGGTTTGGGTTTGGGGAAGGGTTTATTAAGTGGGTGAAGTTGCTCTACTCGGCCCCGACGGCGAGTGTAGTGACAAACGGGAGGAGGTCGGAGTATTTCGGGCTCCACCGAGGGACCAGGCAGGGATGTCCCCTATCCCCCCTACTTTTCGCACTGGCGATTGAACCGTTGGCGATGGCACTGAGGGGTTCAGGGGGGTGGAGAGGACTGACTAGGGTAGGGGAGGAACATCGAGTATCGCTGTATGCGGATGATCTACTGCTGTACGTGGCAGACCCAGAAGGGGGAATGCCGGAGATAATGGAACTATTAGCAGAGTTTGGGGACTTTTCGGGGTACAAACTAAATTTGGGCAAAAGCGAGGTTTTGTGATACACCCGGGGGACCAGGGAGAGGGTATTGGGAGACTCCCCTTCAAGCGAGCAGGAAAGAGCTTTAGGTACTTAGGGGTGCAGGTGGCAAGGAACTGGGGGACCCTCCACAAGTTGAACTTTTCCAGGCTGGTGGAACAGATGGAGGAGGAATTTAAGAGGTGGGACATGGTACCGTTGTCGCTGGCGGGGAGGGTGCAGTCAATCAAAATGACGGTCCTCCCAAGGTTCTTGTTTTTATTTCAGTGCTTGCCCATCTTCCTCCCTAGGGCCTTCTTCAAAAAGGTGACGAGTAGCATCATGAGCTACGTGTGGGCGCATGGCACCCCAAGGGTGAGGAGGGTCTTTTTGGAGCGGAGTAGGGACAGTGGAGGGCTGGCACTGCCCAATCTCTCGGGGTACTACTGGGCGGCAAATGTGTCAATGGTGCGCAAGTGGATGATGGAAGGGGAGGGGGCAGCTTGGAAACGAATGGAGAGGGCGTCCTGTGGCAACACAAGCCTGGGGGCCCTAGTAACGGCACCATGGCCGCTCCCCCCCACGAGGTACACCACGAGCCCGGTGGTGGCGGCCACCCTCAAGATATGGGGGCAGTGGAGGCGACATAGGGGGGAAATGGGAGGTCTGTTGGCGGCGCCAATAAGAGGGAACCATAGATTCATCCCGGGGAACATCGACGGGGGATTTCAGAGCTGGTACAGGGTGGGCATACGGCAGCTGAAGGACCTGTTTATAGAGGGGAGGTTTGCGAGCCTGGGAGGGCTGGAGGAGAAGTTTGAGCTCCCCCCGGGAAACATGTTCAGATATTTACAAGTGAAGGCATTTGCTAGGCGGCAGGTGGAGGGGTTTCCCCTGCTCCCCAGTAAGGGGGCGAGTGATAGGGTGCTCTCGGGGGTCTGGGTCGGAGGGGGGAAGATATCAGACATCTACAAGATAATGCAGGAGGCGGAAGCAGCATCAGGGGAGGAGCAGAAAGCCAAGTGGGAAGGGGAGCTGGGAGAGCAGATAGAAGACGGGACGTGGGCGGATGCACTGGAGAAGGTCAACTCTTCCTCCTCGTGTGCGAGACTGAGCCTCATTCAATTTAAGGTGCTGCATAGAGCTCACATGACGGGGACAAGGATGAGCCGGTTCTTTGGGGGTGAGGACAGGTGTGTCAGATGTCTGGGAAGCCCAGCGAACCATGTGCATATGTTCTGGGCATGTCCGGTGCTGGAAGGGTTCTGGAAGGGGGTGGCAAGGACGGTGTCGAAGGTGGTGGGGTCCAGGGTTAAACCAGGATGGGGGCTTGCGATCTTTGGGGTCGGGGTAGAACCGGGGGTACAGGAGGCTAGGGAGGCTGGAATACTGGCCTTTGCGTCCCTAGTGGCTCGACGAAGGATATTAATTCAATGGAAGGACGCGAGGCCTCCAAGCGTTGAAACTTGGATTAACGATATGGCTAGCTATATTCAGCTAGAAAGGATCAAATTTGCCCTGAGGGGGTCGGTACAGGGATTCGCCAGGCGGTGGCAACCTTTCCTTGACTTTTTAGATCAGAGATAGACGTTTGGGGTCGTGGCAGCAGCAACCCGGGGGGGGGGGGGGGGGGGGGGGGGGGGGAGGGAGGGGGGGGGGAGGGGAGGGGGGGGGGGCAGCAAGGGTCGTGGGGGGACATGCACGACTGTAACGCGGGCAAGTCTGCTCGCTGCTCATGTCTGAAACTGTAGGCTGCCTTGTTTGTTAAGGTTGCCTGGGGGGGGGGGGGGGGGGGGGGGAGGACTGGTGCGCGCGAGTGGGCGGGCGAGTGAGGGACATTTGCCTAGAGGGATTGTGTTGTAAATAATTTAAAAATTAGTAGGGGTAAATGTCTGTATGGAAAAACTCTTTCAATAAAAATTATTTAAAAAAAAAAAAAAGAATTTGATCTTCCAAAATGCATCACCTCGCATTTGCCTGGATTGAACTCCATCTGCCATTTCTCTGCCCAACTCTCCAATCTATCTATATTTTGTTGTATTCTCTGACAGTCCTCCTCGCTATCTGCAACTCCACCAATCTTAGTATCATCTGCAAACTTGCTAATCAGACCACCTATACCTTCCTCCAGGTCATTTATGTAGATCACAAACAGCAGTGGTCCGAGCACGGGTCCCTGTGGAACACCACTAGTCACCCTTCTCCATTTTGAGACACTCCCTTCCACCACTACTCTCTGTCTCCTGTTGCCCAGCCAGTTCTTTATCCGTCTAGCTAGTACACCCTGAACCCCATACAACTTCACTTTTTCCATCAACCTGCTATGGGAAACCTTATCAAACGCCTTACTAAAGTCCATGTATATGACATCTACAGCCCTTCCCTCATCAATTAACTTTGTCACTTCCTCAAAGAATTCTATTAGGTTTGTAAGACATGACCTTCCCTGCACAAAACCATGCTGCCTATCACTGATAAGTCTAAGTCTATTTTCTTCCAGTAATTGCTCACTACAGAGGTCATTAATGTCAATCACATTACATCTTGAAGCCACAAATTCTGACTGAGACACAACTGGTCTTCCAACATGAGACTTCTAATCTATCATATTTGTAGGTATTTGAAGAAAGACTACTTCAATTTTTAAATTTGCATATGAAAGAAATATGATCTCAGGAGCTACATTTACACAGCATTTAATACAGTACTGGTTTCTACGATTTCTATAATATCAGATGTAACTATCACATGCATTCCTATATAACACTCAAGTGATTGACATGATGTGTTTTTTTTTTTGAATAGGCAGTCACTGTTATTATGCACAAAGAAAATCCTATTCCCGGACCGGTTTTTTCAAAGCACATGGAAACAGAACTTATTTACCTAGGCAAACCATGGGCTTAAAATATGGAGCCATTCTTCGGTTTAAACTAACCTAGTTTCCATTACTCAACTGAACATGGACAGCACAGTAGCATAGTGGTTAGCACTATAGTTAATGGGAGGAGCCAGGGTCCCAGGTTCGATTCCCGGCTTGGGTCACTGTCTGTGTGGAGTCTGCACATTCTCCCCATGTCTGAAACTCAACACCTGACTGCCTCAGTCCCTGACTCCTCCTATTAACTACATCATCTCTATCCCACTAACAAGGCAATGGAACAAAAGATAATTTGCACACATTCTGTATCACATGTAACTGACTCTAGGTTGTACCCACTACATCTGGAAAACACATTTGCGTAATTTCTGTTTCTGCTACAACAATATACTGACACAAAGAATCTGTCAATGCTGCGTTGGAAGAGGTTTGAAGAGAGAACAGCCCGGGTGGGAGGGGTCTTTCATTATGCTGCCCGCTTTCGAGAGACAGCAGGAGGTATAGACAGAGTCAATGAATGGGAGGCGGGTTTACATGATGGACTGGGCTGTGGTCACAACTCTGTAGTTTCTTCCGGTTTTGGGCCGAGCAGTTGCCATACCAGGCTGTGATGCAGCCAGACAGGATGCTTTCTATGGCGCATCTGTAAAAATTGGTAAGAGTCAATGTGGACATGCCAAATTTCCTACGGATGTATAGGTATATACCATCGACGTGGGTGGACCTGGACAGATTGTTGGTGATGTGTACACCTAGGAATTTGAAGATTTCAACCATCTCGGCACCATTGATGCAGACAGGGATGTGTACAAGAATTTGCTTCCTGAAGTCGATGACCAGCTCTTAGTTTGATATGAGGAATTTGAGGATATTCGTTAAAGTGAAAAGATGGTTCAGGAAAGTTTTGTTTTCTGTTGTTTGCACATAGTCCACGAATTCTCAATAGTCCTCTATATTCTATTTCTGTAACCCAGCAGCCAGGATTACTCAAAGTCAAAATGTCAAATCTGACGTGAACTAAAACCTGTTTAAAATGTACTGTTACTGTACACCATGGACTAATATCAACTGATTATATTACACAACATGGGATGCATAACACTACAGTCTGTTTTATAAATACCAGTGTCAGAACACAATGTTCAAGCTAAAACTAATAGATTTGTAAATAAGATAAGGAACAAGAGTCGAAAGACACCACTAGCAATGCAGTACTTAAACAATACATAAACAGTTCAAAATAAGAAAAACAAATAGACCAAAATCTTGGCGGTTTCTTTTACTAGGACTTAGTCCCTTGTCATTGTTAGGGGCCTCACGGTAGCAAGGGGCCTCACGGTAGCATGGTGGTTAGCATCAATGCTTCACAGCTCCAGGGTCCCAGGTTCGATTCCCGGCTGGGTCACTGTCTGTGCGGAGTCTGCACGTCCTCCCCGTGTGCGCGTGGGTTTCCTCCGGGTGCTCCGGTTTCCTCCCACAGTCCAAAGATGTGCGGGTTAGGTGGATTGGCCATGCTAAATTGCCCGTAGTGTAAGGTTAATGGGGGGATTGTTGGGTTACGGGTATACGGGTTACGTGGGTTTAAATAGGGTGATCATTGCTCGGCACAACATCGAGGGCCGAAGGGCCTGTTCTGTGCTGTACTGGTCTATGTTCTATGTTATAGGAATGTAGGAAATAGAAGCAGGGACAGGCCAGTCAGCTTCAAGCCTACTTTGCCATTCAACTAATTCATGGCTGATCTTCCATGTCAATGCCACTATCCCAAATGCCTTGATGTCTTTAACATCTAGAAATCTATCAATCTTAGCCTCGAACATACTCAATGACTGAGCCTCCACAGCCCTTAATGGTAGAGAATTCCAAAGATTCACCACCCTGAACGGCTGAAGCGAAGGTGAACGCAAGTCGACAATGCCAGCGAAATCCGTCCGGGAGAAGCAAGTGACAACACCAACACCAGACCCATTCGCATATTGCCATCTGTAATTGTTTCTCTGGCACCCAAATGTATATCTACTGCCCCAGTTCTTTCTTCTCTCTCTCTCTCATGCTCTCGCTCTCTCTCTCTCTCTCCCCCACCTCCTCCTCCTCCTCCTCCTCCCCCCCCCCACCCCACCCCCAACAGATGCCTACTTATGTGTCGTAAATAATACTGTCAGTTGTACAGAGTTGCTGCTGTTGAGCTGGTGCATAATACCTTACCAATTATTTAATTTTTTATTTCTTTTAATTTTTTTTGTGGTAAGTTTTGCGTGTGCCCTTCTCATATATCTTATTCTGTGTACATGACGGTAAATTTACTTTGTTCAAAAACCCAATAAAAACATTTATTAAAAAAAGATTCACCACCCTCAGTGAAGAAATTCCTAAATAGTAATAATGATCTTTATTATTGGCACAAGTGGGCTTAGATCAACACTGCAATGAAGTTACTGGGAAAAGCCCCTGGTCACCACATTCTGGTGCCTGTTCGGATACACTGAGGGAGAATTCAGAATGTCCAATAACAAGCACATCTTTCGAGACTTGTGGGAGAAAACTGGAGCACCCGGAGGAAACCCACGGAGACATGGGCAGAGAGAGCAGACTTCGCACAGACAGTGACCCAAATTGGGACTTGAACCCGGGTCCCTGGCGCTGCGAAGCAACTGTGCTAACCGCTGTGCTACCATGCCCAATGGCTACCCCTGTGCTGAGACTATGTTTCCTGGTTCCGGACCACCCCACCCCTTCCAGCTAGGAGCAACACCTAACATGCATAGCGCCTGTTGAGCACTGTAAAAACATATGTTTCAATGAGATCACCTCATATTCTTCTGGACCCCAGACAGTACTGACCCAATCTCCTCAATCTTTCCTCATTTGACAATCCCTCCAGCCCAGTAATTAATGTAATCAACCATCGTTGCACACCCTCTATGACAAGAAAATCCTTCCTTAGTTAAGGTGACCAAAACTGTGCACAATGCTACAGTTGCTGTCTATCACGATTCTGTACAATTGCATCAAGACATCTTTACTCCTGAACTCAAATCCTCTTGCAATAAAGACCAACATATCTTTCTAATTGCTTGCTGCATCTGCATCTTAGCTTTCAGTGGCACATGAACAAAGATACCCTTTGGACAATAACTTTTCTCAATTTTGCACTAGTTAAGTACAGTACCCTGAATTTGTTTTTCCTATCAAAAGTAAATAATTTCATATTCTACCTGCCATTCTTACCTATTCATGTAGCCTGTCTAAACAGAAACTAACTAACACAGAGCCTTTCTTTTTCCATTAACCTTTTTCACCACCTTGTATGGTATTGGATGTATGCAGCAAAAATTAAAAATTATATTGGATTGTCCTCCTTAGATGTTAAGCATGTAGGTCATGTGATACTATTGCTCTTAACACTCCTTGCCCCATTAAATCCCATCTTGCCCAGTTCACACATACAAATCAAGGCTGACCGTATACAAGCCGAATTCTTAGAACAAAGCTCCCTTGATGGCCGAACAATTTGAATGATTTTGAATTTGTTTGTACCTCGCAGACTAATTGCCAGCAATTGAAACAGCCCCTTTAGCTGATGAGCAGAAGCTCACATACCTAATATTCAATATCCCTCAGAAGATCATTTTAATCAGCATCGAGGCCAAGTTTCTGAATCTTTGATCATCCGTGTTAAAGAGCTGGTCTGCATTTCAATGAGCACCAATCACTATTTTGCACTTCAACGGAGGGGGGTCAGTTTCCACCTGATCTCCAGCTGCTCCAAAATTAAACATAAACATGCAGAAATCTTCGCTATGTAACACAAACAAATCCTCTACCATGCTGCTAGGCTCATTCATATTGAATTCACGTTCTTACTGTCCCATTTCCTTTGCAGCAAAACAGTTCCTCATTTAACTCTGTTTCTCTCTTGGTATATGCTGGCAGACCTGCTGAGTTCTTCCAATATCCTCTATTCTTGTTTCAGGTTCTAGCATCTGCAGTTGTTTGCTTCTTTTCCTCATTATTTAGTTTAACTCACTGAATCTCAACAATAATAATCTTTATTAGTGTCACAAGTAGGCTTACATTAACACTGCAATGAAGTAACTGGGAAAAGCGCCCAGCCACCACACTCTGGCACCTGTTCGGGTACACAGAGGGAGAATTCCGAATCCAATTCACCTAACAGCACGTCTTGTTGGAGGAAACCGGAGCACGGAGGAAACCCATGCAGACACGGGGAGAACGTACAGACTCCACGCAGACAGAGACCCAAGCCACGAATAGAACCCGGGACCCTGGCGATGTGAAGAAACCGTGCTATCCACTGTCCTACCATGCCGCCAACGTGGAAGCTCCACATTGGACAAGGTACTCATGTCATCTTTGTCTCTGCACTTAGTTGCAGAAAAGGTTTAATAATTATCCAGCTGCAAAAAGATTACTGTTCTATGAGCTTTGTTGCAAGCTGTTTTTTCCAATTTGTTTTAAGCACCCTGGCTGCTCCTCCATACTTCCCTTTCCATTCTCCACTCAAATTCTTTCTTCAATTAACATGAATATTTATCCAAGGTAATTTTTTTGGATTCTCTATACATTTGTATGCCACTTCTGGGGCTCACAGCACAAGACAAGGAAATTCATTTTGCAAATGGCTGCTATCACACACTCTGACCAGAATAATAGCTAGACTAATTAAGCAAGCTAAGCTCGGAACACCAAAACTGTAAGGACATGATTTTCCATAATCTGAAGTTGTTTTGTTTTTTGGCCATCAGCTATAGGCATCAGTGATGGGAGTTAAAAATAGCTTTCTTTCAAAAGATCCAACATTGGGGCTGGTTTAGCACACTGGGCTAAACAGCTGGCTTGTAATGCAGAACCATGACAGCAGCGCGGGTTCAATTCCCGTACCGGCCTCCCCGAACAGGCGCCGGAATGTGACGACTAGGGGCTTTACACAGTAACTTCATTGAAGCCTACTTGTGACAATAAGCTATTATTATTATTACATTGTAAATTTATAGAATGAACCCCTTGTGTTTTTAAGTACACCATTTACTGCATTCATCTACATGAGCTCGCTGCGCAATTTTTAAAAACTGATTAAACTATGTCCACTTACAGGTATCCATATAAATGTAATTAATACAAGTTAATCATAGAATTAGAATTTGGACAATCTTTCATGGCCAATCCACCCAACCTGCACATCTTTGGACTGTGGGAGGAAACCGGAGTACCCGGAGGAAACCCACGCAGTCACGGGGAGGATGTGCAGACTCCACACAGACAGTGACCCAAGTCGAAATCGAACTTGGGACCCTGGAGCTGTGAAGCAATTGTGCTATCCACAATGCTACCATGCTGCCCTTAAGAAGTTAACCTACACTCCATTATTCTACCCTAATCCATGTACCTATCCAATAGCCGCTTGAAGGTCCCTAATGTTTCCGACTCAACTACTTCCACAGGCAGTGCATTCCATGCCCCCACTACTCTCTGGGTAAAGAACCTACCTCTGACATCCCCTCTATATCTTCCACCATTTATCTGAAATTTATGTCCCCTTGTAATGGTGTGTTCCACCCGGGGAAAAAGTCTCTGACTGTCTACTCTATCTATTCCCCTAATCATCTTATAAACCTCTATCAAGTCGCCCCTCATCCTTCTCCGTTCTAATGAGAAAAGGCCTAGCACCCTCAACCTTTCCTCGTATGACCTACTCTCCATTCCAGGCAACATCCTGGTAAATCTCCTTTGCACCTTTTCCAAAGCTTCCACATCCTTCCTAAAATGAGGCGACCAGAACTGCACACAGTACTCCAAATGTGGCCTGACCAAGGTTTTGTACAGCTGCATCATCACCTCACGGCTCTTAAATTCAATCCCTCTGCTAATGAACGCTAGCACACCATAGGCCTTCTTCACAGCTCTATCCACTTGAGTGGCAACTTTCAAAGATCTATGAACATAGACCCCAAGATCTCTCTACTCCTCCACATTGCCAAGAACCCTACCGTCAACCCTGTATTCCGCATTCATATTTGTCCTTCCAAAATGGACAACCTCACACTTGTCAGGGTTAAACTCCATCTGCCACTTCTCAGCCCAGCTCTGCATTCTATCTATGTCTCTTTGAAGCCGACAACAGCCCTCCTCACTATCCACAACTCCACCAATCTTCGTATCATCTGCAAATTTACTGACCCACCCTTCAACTCCCTCATCCAAGTCGTTAATGAAAATCACAAACAGCAGAGGACCCAGAACTGATCCCTGCGGTACGCCATTGATAACTGGGCTCCAGGCTGAATATTTGCCATCCATCACCACTCTCTGTCTTCTATCAAGTTCATAGCATTGACTTGACTAAACCTTTTGGTCTATAAAACAAAATACATGTTTGACTCCAACATCCTTTCTTCGTAAAAATGTTTCTACTGGTAAATTTTTGTTTTAAATATGGGGTTTTCTACACGAATGTTGGGGAAACTAATTTGGCAACCCTATCTCACCATCCAGTGAGTGAACTACATTCCCAGCTGGTTGCCAGTAATGGCCAGGGATGCAGCTTTTCACAGTGGATTGGAGATAGGTAACTTTGAGACACATCAGATTTTAGAAGTTGCAAGATGGATGGTGCTGTGGACACCATGCTACACTATCGTCTATGTAGGAGGTGAAGCTGGTAAATATACTACAATATATCTGGAACAATGATCAGAAAATTCAAATTTAATTGGGACAAGAAAATAATGACAAGTAGCACGACTATAAAGTATTAGAGAAAGGATTTCTTTTTAAATTTTAGAGTACCCAATTATTTTTTCCAATTAAGGGGCAATTTGGCATGGCCAATCCACCTATCAGCACAGGGGCAAGACCCACACAGGCACGGGGAATGTGCAAACTCCACATGGATAGTGACCCGGGGCCGAAA
This sequence comes from Scyliorhinus canicula, assembly GCF_902713615.1. Taxonomy (NCBI): domain Eukaryota; kingdom Metazoa; phylum Chordata; class Chondrichthyes; order Carcharhiniformes; family Scyliorhinidae; genus Scyliorhinus; species Scyliorhinus canicula. The sequence continues at coordinate 298,950,043 of NC_052146.1, forward strand.
ACGGGTCCTCGGCGCCGTACAGCAGCAGTGCTAACCACTGCGCCGCAATTGCATTCAATTTATTTCGCTAACATAAATTCTTCTTTAGAGCTGCTTTTGTTCCTCATTTTGAAATTTACGACACCACGCATAGGGTTCTAAATAAATCGTTATTGTGATGGGCGGGAATCGAACCCGATCAACTGCTTGAAAGGCACTATGCTCACCTCAATACCCCCATCGCTGCATCTATTTCAGGAAGGATAACACACAATTATTCTTGTATAAACTTATTTTCTATTTTTGCATCAGAGGTCAGAATTTTGTTTTCTTTTCTTATGACTAGCAGCAGTTGCCAAGGTTGACAGGTACACCTAAAATGTTCAGTTCATGTTGACAACATGACTGAAGGATTAGGAATTATGGTGAAGCTGCCACAAGCACTAACCCAAGTTGAGTAGAAAATGACACAATAAACAATTTATTAATGACGGGAAAAATTAGTGAATTCCTACATTGTCTTTGAGACATTAGTGCCATCACAAATAAAACATCTCTTCAAACCCTAACATCGTGTGAGATTGTGTGGTTCAAGTTTTTCTTTTGAGTGCCAAACAATCTTGGAAATCTAGCACCACTGCTAGTTCAATGGTTTGGTTTCAAAACTTTAATGGAATGCAAACTCTATCCCCAAACATATCTACAGTGCTTGGTATGCTCAATGAATTAAGCCATACATTGCCAGGTACAAGTTTGGGGAAGTCCAAATTTGTGCAGGAATACTGCTCCACTTCCACAAGCTAAAATTCACATAACAGTGGTGACAAATTAAAGATCTACAAAATATGGCTCTGAAAGACCGATTTTCTGACCATACAACTGAACATCTGAAAGGTAGACACATAACTAAAGAAATGTCTTTACATTTGTAACCACCTCCAACCCTACAATCTTCCTCCCCCTCGGACTCGATCTTCTGTGCATCCTCCTTTCATATTCCCCAACTGTGCTGTTATTTCCCACCATTGGCAGCCATGCAGTTAACCTACCAGTGAAACCATTGTAGTATAAGAAATACTTTTGTCATCTGTGTTAATCCTAAAACCTGTGCGTAATTGTTAAACTAAAGGGGGAGTAAAGGAGTATTGTATTATAATCCAATTTTTCCTTGTTTAGTAAATGTTTTTTTTGTTGTTAAAACTAATTAGCAGTCTTATAATTCTGTTCTTCCATGCTTTATTAAAAAAGTAAAAGATACAGTCTTTTGAGCCGGGGTTTCATTCTGGGATCTTCCTGTCCAGTTATAACATCAGCTCGTAGCAGCTGCATTTGAGAGACTGGGTACAAAATCAGAGACAATACCTCAAAGCATCCCAAATAAAAATAAATACCCAGAAAGGACATAATTGTAGGCAATAACATCTCATTTACAATGAAGTGTAAAATGCACAAGTACGTAATTAAGTGTTTCTAAAGCAAAATTCAGACACAGCAATCATATTTAAATAAAAAGGCTAGATGGATCTACTGATTCGGTATTTGCAAGAGTTTAAGTATATTTAAACCTGGACAATAATACAGCAAAGATCAACCCCAGAGTTTTAAAAAAAAGACATAAGTCAGTCAATCATATTGAATACAAAGTGATCATAACTTATATTACAGCGCAAAGCTGACAGTGACTAAAATGTCATAAATGCTCCAGAAAGTGTGGCATCAATAACCAACCTATCTTTATTTTGGCAGCTGGTATTGTAACTAAGGCAACAGAGTTTCAGCAAAAAGCGGATGGGGAAATGGCACTTGGCACTCCTTAAGATCAGACAACAGAAAGAAAATGTAGCAGCTGAAGACTAGACCAGCAGTGACAAGCAAACAATTTAGGAGGCATCTAGTCATGCCAAGTATACCAATCCTCCCTCAGTTCATACAATTTCAATACACACAAGTTCCTCTTCATTATTCCGGCAGAATAAAGAATACCCTGACCCCAAAAGATTTAATTATGGAGTGATAAATACAAGGAGATTGTGATCGAATCCTATACTGCCTACAAGTTCCTTCTGTAGAATAAAGACAATACTGGACTGGATTGGATTGGATTGGATTTGTTTATTGTCACGTGTACCGAGGTACAGTGAAAAGTATTTTTCTAGATTATACTGCACTTATAATCTACAGCAATTCAGTGAAGGAAACCATCTGAATATTTAATGCTCCAAAGTGAAATCTACAAATGATGGGAGTGACATCAGAGTTACACACACGCAGACACACACACACATCCAGTAACTCACCACCTAAACCGAGTCTGAAGAGATAATTAATTTGTGTTTATACCCTACCACGTCCTAATTAATTTCAAGTGTAACGCGTGTTGTGTAGACATGTACAAACAGTAAATGAGATGAGTGACTGGTTGATCTGTTTATGACGGCGTTGCTGAGAGGATTCTTGGCAAACAATCAATAAAAAACTGTTCAAATAATACCAAGGTGTCTTTTACATCCATTCAAACAAGCAAACACTTTGACAGCTTTCTCTCAGTGCTACACTGAAGTGGCAACCTAGATTGCAGTCCTGCAAAGGAGATCAATTCCTCAACGTTTGACTCAAAAGAAAGTTGCTACCGACTGAAGCAAGCTGACAGTTGGAACTCAAAAAATTTTCAGCCTTAGCTCTATTGGGCAGGACATGATATGCGCATGCCTGACACTAGACTCCCAAAGCAACTGTTCTATTCTGAACTTGGTCACGCAGCAGACTCCCATGAGGACAACAAAAGTGCTTTGGGGATGTCCTTAAAGTAGCCCAGAAGAGATCAAACATACCCATTGACTAATGAGGCAGGGGCTGTTTAGCACAGGGCTAAATCGCTGGCTTTGAAAGCAGACTCAGGCAGGCCAGCAGTACGGTTCAATTCCCGTATCAGCCTCCCCGAACAGGCGCTGGAATGTGGCGGCTAGGGGCTTTTCACAGTAACTTCATTTGAAGCCTACTTGTGACAATAAGCGATTTTCATTTCATTTCATTCATGAGCCCATATGACTGACCATTCAGAAACACCAAAAACATCAAGCGGCTTCGTCAGAAGCAACAGAGGTGTGCACCCAAACTCCGAAACAACCCCAACCCTTCAAGCACCACCTTCCCACATCTGGCAGTCTACAAATCGCACATTAGACTGATCAGCCATTTCAGAACCAATCAAACCAGAGAGGAAGCAAGTCGTCCCTGATCTCAAGGGACTGCCCAAAAGAATGGAGGTTGTGCAATCTTTCAGAAGCAACCTTAAACTGAGATGCTGTCTTTCCTCAGACAGGCTTAAAGACAGGGAACTATAAGGATAAGTTCTCCCAGTGTCCTCGACAACCAACACCAAACCAAGTCGATTAGCTATTTATCATTTGTTTGTGGCGTCTTGGTATGAGCACTTGAAATAAACATGAGGAATGTCTCAGAGGACCAATGGCTGCTCTCCCCTTTGAGAGAGAGCTGACTGGTGGTGATTTAACCCATGGGTCACCAGTTCTCAGGCGCGAGGCATGGTTGAGAAGGCGAGGCCTTCATGGATAACCTCAGCCGGTACACAAAATGAGGGTTTTTTTTTAAAATCAGGAACCAAATATCTGAAGATAAATTGGAATGGTACCTTACTTCACAATCAATATCTGGCAGTAGAATTGCATTTACATTTTTAATAACAGTACATTTTGCTAACTTACCAATGTCTCCACATGTTTGAATGTACATCCCTACTCACCTGTAGTCATTGTTTTGCAGACAATGGCTCATGCAGAGCAAGCTGAATGAATGCGCTGCGGTATTAACTTTATTTCAATAAATGCAATATTTCGGTGTGGCAGTGATGCAATATGATAATCACAACTAATCTGACCGCTAAACATTTGCTTCTACCTGCAAAGTAAGATTGATTGGAAATGCTGTGAAGCATCAAGAGCTCGAAATAGCAAATTTGGCATTGTCATTTGTTCTGAAAGCAGTCATGCTGATTTTCTTTTTTTAGGTCCAATTTTAAATATGAACTGCAAGCTTCATGTCATCCAAATAAATTAAATTTATGTGAGCAAAGCTCCAAAAATAAATCAGGCTCGAATTTTACATTGTGCAACTTCCAACCAACCCCCCACCCCCGCCGTCACCAGAAAGTTGGTTCAGTCAGTAACCCTCTTGCCTAGTTTGAGTATCACTCCAAGGCTCATGACCAAATCCAAAACCAAGATCTTCTCAAACTATATATATATATATGTCCCTTCCAACAATTTTTAAAACATCACAGTGGTTGACAAACACATAAACACAAACTGTGTTATTGCCTCATGAGTTATTTCATATGATTTTTACAGTTCTGAAGAGTCATATGCACTATAAACAATTTCTGACCTGTTGAGTTTAGCCATCATTTTCTGCTTTTATTTCAGATTTCCAACATCCGTAGTATTTTGCTTCTATTTTACAGTTCTATGTTCCATACTATTATTTCTCTCTTCTGTTCGGACGTATTTAAGGTTCAGCTTCCAACAGTATTTGCACTAGGCCTATTATTTTATACCAATTTGATAATTTACTCAAGAAAATGTAATTGTTAGTATCAAAAATTCCTGTATTTTAACTGATCATTTGTGGCCAAAGCGACACGTTTTTTCATCTCCTGTCGACCAAAATAGTACCAACTCAAAACAGCTGCCCAGTTTAATTTGTTTGTTGCTCATACTGTGATTGAATTGATCTCAGGTTTGAGGGGGAAGGGAGAGTCACAAATGAAAGTTTCAAATATATGGACGGCACACTTTGAAGAGTTGAGAAATAACTTGCCTGCAGCAAACTGGGCTCAACTGTTAATGGATAAACCATTAAAAGGTACTTGTGTAGCTGTGCAACCACAGTTAACAAGATAAGACAAGGCAGTATCAAGGTTACAAGGAACAGCAAGAATCCAACAGACTGGGAGAGCAATAAAAAGCAATATAGGTACAAATGGAAAGTCATGAGGCACCACAAAATAAAACTTGCAGGGGATATCAAAGCTAGCAAATCGAGAAAGAGTGGCAAAAAGGAACACGGGCACACTAAAGGTGGATGTCGGCAAGAGGACCTTGATTAACAAGAAACAGAAACAGAAAATACTGGACAATCTCAGCAGTTCTGACAGCATCGCTGGAGAGAGAAGGGAGTTAATGTTGAGTCTGGATGACTCTTTGTCAAAACTGGATCACTAGAAGCAACTTTGATAAAGAGTCATCCAGACTCGAAACGTTAGCCCTCTTTCTCTCTCCACAGATGCCGTCAGACCTGCTGAGATTGTCCAGCATTTTCTTTTTTTGTTAAGATTCCAGCATCTGCAGTAATTTGCTTTTATCTTGGTTGAGGAGGAGATGATTATTAAATAAGTACTTTTAGTTCATTAACAGAGTGGAGAGGAAAAAAATCACTAATACAAAGGTATCAAAAAATATTTCAGAAAGAGTAACTTTGTAGATTGAACACAAATAAAATATTGGTCATGTAGAAAATAATTGAACTAGATAAATCTTCAGGGACTAAAATGGAATCCATCCAGCATGCTAAAACAAGGGAAGAGCCTGCAGATCTATGCAATCCAACAAAGTCATAATTTTCCAAAGTTTTAGGTTGAGAAATTATGGACAAAATCTTACAGCCTTGTTGAGGCAATGACATGCTGTAAAACATGTTTGAAAGTGCATTGACTTTGGCAGATCCAGCCAATGTAAAGTTCCACTCTATTTCTTTGGATTGGAAAATTGCAAAAGTCACTATTATTTATGAAGAAGTGAGGGAGAGACTATATAATTGCAGGCCTGTTGATCATCTGTAGGTAAATTAACTCAAAGACAAGAATGATTGAGTACTTGCATAATCAACTGATCAAAGGGAATCAAGATGGATTAGATTATGTCCAACTAATCTAAATGTGTTTTCTGAGAAGGTCAATAGTGTGGTGGATAAGGGAATGCCTACCTCACTAGCAAGATGTCAGATTCCCTTCGTCTGAGGACATTAGTAATGGTGGGAGTCTGGAATACGCTGCATGGGAGGGTAGTAGAGGCAGGAAACCTCAACTTTTAAAACGTATGCGGATGAGCACTTGAAATGTTAGAACATTCAAGGCTGGGGCCAAGTGCTGGAAAGTGAGATTAGTGTAGATTTAGTGTAGTTTTGTCTGTGTAGACTTAATGGGCTGAAGGACCTATTGCGCTTCTTACAACATTCTGGTAGCTTTCATGAAGGCAAGACAGAACGCCAAAATGTCTGGGTTGCAAACCCTTGACTAAAAGCCTGTTTTACATCTGGACAATAAAATAGTGATCTGGTGCACAACTATGACCTCACGGTAGCATGGTGGTTAGCATCAATGCTTCACAGCTCCAGGGTCCCAGGTTCGATTCCCGGCTGGGTCACTGTCTGTGTGGAGTCTGCACGTCCTCCCCGTGTGTGCGTGGGTTTCCTCCGGGTGCTCCGGTTTCCTCCCACAGTCCAAAGATGTGCGGGTTAGGTGGATTGGCCGTGCTAGATTGCCCGTGGTGTAAGGTTAATGGGGGGATTGTTGGGTTACGGGTATACAGGTTACGTGGGTTTAAGTAGGGTGATCATTGCTCGGCACAACATCGAGGGCCGAAGGGCCTGTTCTGTGCTGTACTGTTCTATGTTCTATTTTCTATGACCTGTCGGGCAGCACGGTGGTGCAGTGGGTTAGCCCTGCTGCCTCACGGCGCCGAGGTCCCAGGTTCGATCCCGGCTCTGGGTCACTGTCCGTGTGGAGTTTGCACATTCTCCCCGTGTTTGTGTGGGTTCCGCCCCCACAACCCAAAGATGTGCAGGGTAGGTGAATTGGCCACACTAAATTGCCCCTTAATTGGAAAAAAACTAATTGGGTATTCTAAAAAAAATTTTAAACTATGACCTCTGTCAATGATCTCTCCCTCCTTTGACCCATAGAACATACAGTGCAGAAGGAGGCCATATGGCCCATCAAGTCTGCACCGACCAACTTAAGCCCTCACTTCCACCCTATCCCCGTAACCCAATAGCCCCTCCTAACCTTTTTGATCACTAAGGGCAATTTTATCATGGCCAATCCACCTAACCTGCACATCTTTGGACTGTGGGAGTAAACCGGAGCACCCGGAGGAAACCCACACAGACACAGGGAGAAAATGCAGACTCCACACAGACAGTGACCCAGCGGGACATCGAACCTGGGACCCTGGCGCTGTGAAGCCACAGTGCTAGCCACTTGTGCTGCCTTTGGGTTTGCGGGGGTGAGACCCACGCAGACACGGGAAGATTGTGAAAACTCCACACGACAGTGACCCGGGGCCGGGATCGAACCCGGGTCCTCGGCACTGTGATGTTGGACACATTTTGAAACTTGGATGAGCCAACATTTCAGGGGGGACAAAAAAAGATGATAACAATAAATTTTAAAACGGCATTTCTGACATTTGGGACAGCCACCCAGAAATGTATTCAAATTGATGTTTTCAAAATGGATTACATTTCATGTAATCTACTAATAAAAAGTAGTTACGACCAAATTCTAGAATATACTCCTGCAAAAACAATATAATTCATCATTCTGTTCTCTTGTTCTTTCATGTCATCTCCCTAACATGTTGTGGAGATGCCGGCATTGGACTATGGTGAGCACAGTAAGAAGTCTTACAACACCAGATTAAAGTCCAACATGTTTGTTTCAAACACTAGCTTTCGGAGCACTGCTCCTTCCTCAGGTGAAACAAACATGTTGGACTTTAACCTGGTGTTGTAAGACTTCTTAATGCCCCAACATGTTAGGCATAGCAGAGCAGAATACATGCTTCAGAGTTTGTGTTTTTTTTCTCCAGTGATCCATCTACAACTGCATTTTTGATCCATCACCAACTTTCTTTCCAGTTTCTTCCCTTATTTGAGTGGTCATATTTTTGAACCCTTTCTTACAAGACTTGTTCTGCATATCTCATAGCTGCATATTGTTGATAGTCTGTATACCGCTGGCTGTCATTTTAGTGAAATCAAATGACGTGAAAGAAAATTTGACATAGTTGAGTTATGATTTTATTTCCAGAATAACCTTATAGTTTTCAAACACAGCTCCTGAAATTAGATGCATCACTATATCCTTTGTTCTGTTGCAAGAGAGGTGGAATGTTAAAAAAATTTCTTGATTTTGCTTTATTTCTTTAAAAAATCTTTCAGTATTAGTTCCCTTCTTTAACTTGGGAGGTATTTGTCTCAGTTTTCAGCAGCTTCTTGAAATATTTTCTTTGCTTGAAAAAAAAAATCAGTGATGTATTGCAATAATGCAATATCAAAAATAAATTTGTTTAGAAAGGCATGTTAACTATTTAATTTCAAACTAGATTAAGAGAACTAATTTGTTGCATTTAAAAGTGTACGCATTAGGAAACCTAAACACCATCCCACGGTAAAATTTAAAACACACAAACAGATGCCTACTTATGTGTTGTAAATGATTTTGCCAATTGTACAGAGTTGCTGCTGTTAAGCTGGTGCATAATACCTGATCAGTTACTTTTATTTAATTTTTTATTATTACTTTTTTATTTTGATATGTTTGTGTGTGCCCTTCTCTTATATATCTTATTCTGTGTACATAACGGTAAATATACTTTGTTCAAAAACCCAATAAAAAACATTTATTTAAAAAAGGGGCATAATCATCTTGTGGCTTGCATGTCATTTCAAATCAAATACTTTAATCAAGAAAGGGGTAAGGATAGAGGGTTATATTGATAATGTTAGATGAAGGCAGATGGGAGGAGGCCCAAGTAATCAATAAATGCCGACTTGGGACTATTTGGGTCCATTGGCCTGCATTTGTGCTGTATATCCTATGTAACCATCAGCAACTATGCCAACTGGAATTAAATATGTTCAACAAATAAAATGAAAGAAGGGATGTTACAGATGATTTGTTGCCACTGATCCTTACTAAAGAAAGAGTCCCAATGGAATACTCAGTCCAACTTTCAAATGCAATGTTTTGAAGCCACAGTGATTCAAGCAAGGCTCCTTTTATTCAGGAGACAGGCTTATCTGAAATGCGGAATGCAATTGCAATCAAAACATTTACAGTGCTAGTTTTCCCCACCCCAAGTTCTGCAAAGGCATGCTTCAGTTCAAAAAATATTCTGCAGGTTAGCAAATCACCAAAAGTAATCTTGATCCTCCCTTCCCCTCCACCCTAAATTGTGTCTGAACAAAAATGGAAGAAATTCTGTGCCAGACTAAGCATGATTCACTTCTAATATCACAGAATTCCACACATAGTTTTGCAAAACAGGCAGAACTACCAAGCAAACCATATTACAATGGAGCAAATAGCTCTCCATTAAGCAATTAGGACTTTTAAAAGCTTTCGCATACAGTGGTTTGTAAGTATACAGACTGCAGTGGAACTCAGTCATAAGCAGCAGGAATAACTCAGTTTCAATCTAATCTGTATCAAATCAGCAATTAATAGTGGAATCAGTAATCTGGGCACTCACTATAAAAATGCAAGCTGCTCAAGTTAGTCACAAATAGTTTTAAGGGAGTGGGATCAGGAAAAAGAGCAAGAGGTGTTAATACTAACTGTTAGTGGATGATGGAAAAATAATACAGCAGCTTGTCTTTTACCTTCAGCAAGTTTATTCTGCATCCAACTTGGTAGAGATACAATCTCTATATAATTACCCTACAGTAACTGTTCCAGCTGTCTATTTATACTCTTTTGGAGGCTGAGCCAATTAACCATTAACTATCTTTAATAAGTCAATTACTTTAACAATACAATTGTCACAGCTTGCTGGTACATTGACAAAAGATGAAAGGAAAAAAAAAGAGGCAAGGTCTTTAAAAACATGTCAAGATGGTTTGGGGTACTCGGACAGTGAAATTGACAGTCCATTTTACACCCACAACATTTTTATTTCCCAGAGGACAATATTGAGATGGGTGTAAAGCAAGCTGCTGTTGCAAGAATTGACTGTTTCACACTGTTATCAAGGATCAATTTATTCGAAGTGTTTGTACATGAGAAATAGATCAACAGCAGATTAAAAAGTAGTTTAAAATCTGCTAAAGTCAGGGCAGCACGGTGGTGCAGTGGTTAGCACTGCTGACTCATGGCATTGAGGTCACAGGTTCAATCCCAGCTCTGGGTCACTGTCTGTGTGGAGTTTGCACATTCTCCCCATGTTTGCGTGGGTTTCGCCCCCACAACCCAAAGATGTGCAGGGTAGGTGGATTGGCCACGCTAAATTGCCCCTTAATTGGTAAAAATGAATTGGGTACTCTAAATTTAAAAATTTTTTTTACTGGATGCAGTTGAGCAATGGTGGACCCAAGGATTCCTGGCTTTGAACTCTGGTTCTCTGCTCTGTTTGTGGATCTCACCGGGCATCGGGGTGGAAGAAAGAGGAAACGGTGGCAATTGGCTCTGGCGCCCTTGGACACCGGGAGGAGAATCTTGGCCTCTTTGAAAGAAGTGCCAGAGATTTGCTGCAGCTACCCTTAATCAATGATCTCATCTCTGCAGAGAGAGGGGAGCAAATTAATTCTGTGGGCCAAATGCTCACAACCTAATTGGGTACTCTAAATTTATTTTTAAATAAAATGCTAATTTTTTAAAAACATACTTAATAATAATTAATTAATAATCTATATTGTCACAAGTAGGCTTACATTAACACTGCAATGAAGTTACTGTGAAAAGCCCCTAGTTGCCATATTCCAGCGCCTGTTCGGGTATACAGAGGGAGAATTTGGAATGTCCAAATTACCTAACAGCACATCTTTCGGGGCTTGTGGGAGGAAACCGGATACTTAGTAGTTACAGCTCTAGGGCAGCATGGTGGCACAGTGGTTAGCACTGCTGCCTCATGGTGCCGTGATCCCAGGTTCGATCCCAGCTCTGGGTCACTGTCCGTGTGTAGTTTGCCCATTCTCCCGGTGTTTGCGAGGGCTTCGCCCCTACAACCGTAAAAATGTACAGGGTAGGTGAATTGGCCACACTAAATTGCCAAAAATGAATTGGGTACTCCAAATTTAAAAATAAAAGTCACCAGTGGGGGTCCCAATTGGAGATAAAGAATAATGGTTACGGAAACAAAATACTGAAACCCCATGAACCTTGTGCTTTGAAAGAAAGCTATATATTAACAGAACAAGAAGACCCTGGTGACTGAAGAGTTAACTAATGGGAGAAATTTTGAAAGGTTTGCTGCAGCTCATTATAATCATTTTTTAGATAATGAGCTTAGAGTTTATGCTTTGTTTAGGTTTCTTAGAAATAGACTAGTAGTTTTGGTTTGCCTCGCCTTGGATTGTATTTAGATGTGGTTGTATTCAAGGGCAATGGGAGAGGGGTTGGGGGTAGTTTGCTGACAGTGTCTGTAGATTTCTTTGTCGAGTCTTTTGGTTTGGTTGGGTGGCCATCTTGTGTAGACCTGTTTGCTGAGACCCAATTCACTCGGTCACCTGAAACATTAGGAGTATGAATGACTCAGTGAAAAGACCAGGGCCAGGATTCTCCCGCAACTGGCCAGATGCCCCGATGTCGGACTGACCGGAAGGTGTGGAATCCTCCGCACTTCCGGGTGCTAGGCCAGCACCAGAGGGGATGGAGCCGTGCCAACCAGTGTCGAAGGGCCGGTGCAAGTTGGCGTATGCACAGAACCACCAGCATGGTTCCACGCATGTGCAGACCGGCCGCCGTGTTTCCTGTGCATGCGCAGGGCGGTTCTTCTCCACGCCAGCCATGGCGGAGCCCTACACAGGCCGGAGCGGAAGGAAAGAGTGACCCTGGGCACAGGTCCACCCACAGATCGGTGGGCCCCAGTCGCGGGCCAGGCCACCTTGCCCCCCCCCCCCCAGGGGGCCGGATCATCACGCCCGCACCACCCCCCCCGGGGCCGGATCCCCCCGTGCCCATCTCCGCTCTGCGGGGTTCATGGGGTTTCGGTATTTTGTTGTGGATAGGTCTCTCCTCCCTTCAGTGGTGGCGGCAGAGTACTCATCGATTGTTATTTCAGACCATGCTCTGCACTATGTTAATTTGCCGCAAGAGTCTGGCCCCATCCAACGTCCGCCATAGAAGTTAGACACAACACTATTCACGGATAAGGAATTTTGTGAGCGAAACTCCATTGTCACAGAGGACGATATAATATTGAATAAAACCAACTCAATCTCACCTTCCATGCTGCGGGAGGCCCTTAAGATGGTGCTTAGGGGTGAAATTGTCTCCTATAAAGCGCATATGGGCGAAGACAGCAAGGGTGGAGCAGCACAGGCTGGTGAACTCCAATTTTGAGCTGGACTACCAGCACTCACTTAATCCTACCATGGAATTGCTGACAAGTAGGAAAAAGCTGCATGCACAGTTCGAACTTTTGTCAACTGGCAGGGCAGTAAGCCAGTTGCAACACTCAAGGGGCATGTTTTACCAATAGTTTGATTGTTTCAGGTTGTTTTAATTAATATGGAACGTTTTTAAATAAACATATTTCAAAAAAAAAGCACATGGCAAAGTACGGTACTTCACAAAAACATAATCGGAAAAAAAGACACCAAGTCAAAGGAGATAAAAGAGGTGGATTTTAAAGGAGGAGAGATGTTGCGAGAGACAACAGCATAGATTGAGGAAATAACAAGACGTTCAAGAACACGGGACCAGAAGGGGAAGATGGTGTCACAACTGATTATTTGTTGAGGAGGGTGATGATAACAATGGTTTTGAATAGGAGAGGGAACAGAGATGAAGGCTAAAATAATTAAGAATGCAGTCTTGTGCAATTTTTTCCATTGACCAAACATCAGAAACCCCACCAGATTATACAATAATTAGCATATCTCTAACCAGACAGGAGGCCCAATGGGATTACTGGAATTAAAATAAAACAAAATACTGTGGATGCTGGTAATCTGTTGAATAAAAACAGAAGTGCTGGCAGCATCTGTGGACTAAGAAACAGAGTGAACATTTCAAGTTGAATACCTCTCCCCTCAGATCACTAGAGTTAATTTATTTCACTTTTACAGTTCTGAACCAGACAGCTCGAAACATTCTCTCAGGTGCATAATTACCCAAGTTAGAACAGGTCTTGAGGAAACCTTTCACACTCTAGAAAAAAACAATTCCTCGATTTTGAATTAATAGGTTACAACAAAACATTTACTTGGAAAGGTGAAACACTAAGCTGCACTCCTTCTGCTGTAGCGGGTAAGGAGATTAATAAAATATGAAGCAAGACGTAGTACAGGTTTCCAGCCATCTATATTTGTACCACATAGTACACGTTACTTATATTGCACTGCAGTTAATGTGGTTTGCACAAATCTAAATAATGAATGCCACAACATCAGTGCAAAGTCACACCAGGCAATTCCATATTTACCCAACTATCTAAATCTAGGTTGATGAGCAATTCTTCTTTAACTCGTTTTTAAAAATATTTTTATTCTCCTTTTTCACATTTTCTCCCAAATTTGCACCAACCAACAATAAACAGTAACAAATATAATGTCAATCCCTATATCAACAACAATCCCATCCTCCCACCAAACCCCCAAACATTAGCCCGCATGTTAACGTAAACAAATAACAAAAGGGAATCAGGAATCACCCATTGTCACCATTAACACATACAGTCACCCCCCCCAACTAATGTTCGATGTTATCCAATTCTTGAAAGTGCATAATGAATAACACCCATGAATTGTAGAACCCCTCCATCCTTCCCCTCAGCTCAAACGTAACCTTCTCAAGAGTCAAGAATTCCAACAGGTTCCCTCCACCATGCCAGGGCACAGGGTGAAGAGGTTGCTCTCCATTCCAACAGGATCTGCCTTCGGGCAATCAACGAGGCGAAGGCTACAACATCTGCCTCCACGCCTGTTTCCAACCCCGGCCGGTCCGACACCCCGAATATAGCCTCCCGAGGGCCCGGGTCCACTTTCACATACATGCACAACTTTAGAGATTCTTTAACTCTTTATGAACATTCTGCTGCAAATGTACAGATCTAATCAAACATCGTACAATTTAATATTTTACCATTTACTTGTCCAGAGAAAACCGATGTGTGCACTTAAGCTACCCAATCTACTGGTATGTCACTAACATCCATGTATGACAGTATCACAAAATGCCACTGCATGCACTTGAGTATTGTTGCTCGTTATGCTCTCCTTAATTTGCTCTGTTTTAATTATGTTTGCTCAAGAGTCGCCAGGTATCTATTCGATACCGCCACAAGGTACATTAGATGGGTCATTCTTTGTACAATGTGTGCAGGAGGGTTTCCTGACACAATATGTTGACAGGCCAACAAGAGGCGAGGCCACATTGGATTTGGTTTTGGGTAATGAACCAGGCCAGGTGTTAGATCTGGAGGTAGGTGAGCACTTTGGAAACAGTGACCACAATTCGGTGACCTTTACGTTAGTGATGGAAAGGGATAAGTATACCCCGCAGGGCAAGAGTTATAGCTGGGGGAAGGGCAATTATGATGCCATTAGACATGACTTAGGATGTGTTGGTTGGAGAAGTAGGCTGCAAGGGTTGGGCACACTGGATATGTGGAGCTTGTTCAAGGAACAGCTATTGCATGTTCTTGATAAGTACGTACCAGTCAGGCAGGGAGGAAGGGGTCGAGCGAGGGAACCGTGGTTTACCAAAGAAGTGGAATCTCTTGTTAAGAGGAAGAAGGAGGCCTATGTGAAGATGAGGCGTGAAGTTTCAGTTGGGGCGCTTGATATTTACAAGGAAGCGAGGAAGGATCTAAAGAGAGAGCTGAGACGAGCAAGGAGGGGACATGAGAAGTCTTTGGCAGGTAGGATCAAGGAAAACCCAAAAGCTTTCTATAGGTATGTCAGGAATAAAAGAATGACTAGGGTAAGAGTAGGGCCAGTCAAGGACAGTGGTGGGAAGTTGTGTGTGGAGGCTGAGGAGATAAGCGAGATACTAAATGAATACTTTTCGTCAGTATTCACTCAAGAAAAAGATAATATTGTGGAGGAGAATGCTGAGACCCAGGCTATTAGAATAGATGGCATTGAGGTGCGTAGGGAAGAAGTGTTGGCAATTCTGGACAAGGTGAAAATAGATAAGTCCCCGGGGCCGGATGGGATTTATCCTAGGATTCTCTGGGAAGCCAGGGAAGAGATTGCTGAGCCTTTGGCTTTGATTTTTAGGTCATCATTGGCTACAGGAATAGTGCCAGAGGACTGGAGGATAGCAAATGTGGTCCCTTTGTTCAAGAAGGGGAGTAGAGATAACCCCGGTAACTATAGGCCGGTGAGCCTAACGTCTGTGGTGGGTAAAGTCTTGGAGAGGATTATAAAAGATACGATTTATAATCATCTAGATAGGAATAATATGATTAGGGACAGTCAGCATGGTTTTGTGAAGGGTAGGTCATGCCTCACAAACCTTATCGAGTTCTTTGAGAAGGTGACTGAACAGGTAGACGAGGGTAGAGCAGTTGATGTGGTGTATATGGATTTCAGTAAAGCGTTTGATAAGGTTCCCCACGGTCGTCTATTGCAGAAAATACGGAGGCTGGGGATTGAGGGTGATTTAGAGATGTGGATCAGAAATTGGCTAGTTGAAAGAAGACAGAGAGTGGTAGTTGATGGGAAATGTTCAGAATGGAGTTCAGTTACGAGTGGCGTACCACAAGGATCTGTTCTGGGGCCGTTGCTGTTTGTCATTTTTATAAATGACCTAGAGGAGGGCGCAGAAGGATGGGTGAGTAAATTTGCAGACGACACTAAAGTCGGTGGAGTTGTAGACAGTGCGGAAGGATGTTGCAGGTTACAGAGGGACATAGATAAGCTGCAGAGCTGGGCTGAGAGGTGGCAAATGGAGTTTAATGTGGAGAAGTGTGAGGTGATTCACTTTGGAAAGAATAACAGAAATGCGGAATATTTGGCTAATGGTAAAATTCTTGGTAGTGTTGATGAGCAGAGGGATCTCGGTGTCCATGTACATAGATCCCTGAAAGTTGCCACCCAGGTTGATAGGGTTGTGAAGAAGGCCTATGGTGTGTTGGCCTTTATTGGTAGAGGGATTGAGTTCCGGAGCCATGAGGTCATGTTGCAGTTGTACAAAACTCTAGTACGGCCGCATTTGGAGTATTGCGTACAGTTCTGGTCGCCTCATTATAGGAAGGACGTGGAAGCTTTGGAACGGGTGCAGAGGAGATTTACCAGGATGTTGCCTGGTATGGAGGGAAAATCTTATGAGGAAAGGCTGATGGACTTGAGGTTGTTTTCGTTAGAGAGAAGAAGGTTAAGAGGTGACTTAATAGAGGCATACAAAATGATCAGAGGGTTAGATAGGGTGGACAGCGAGAGCCTTCTCCCGCGGATGGAGGTGGCTAGCACGAGGGGACATAGCCTTAAATTGAGGGGTAATAGATATAGGACAGAGGTCAGAGGTGGGTTTTTTACGCAAAGAGTGGTGAGGCCGTGGAATGCCCTACCTGCAACAGTAGTGAACATGCCAACATTGAGGGCATTTAAAAATTTATTGGATAAGCATATGGATGATAAGGGCATAGTGTAGGTTAGATGGCCTTTAGATTTTTTCCATGTCGGTGCAACATCGAGGGCCGAAGGGCCTGTACTGCGCTGTATCGTTCTATGTTCTATGTTCTATATTCTAAGGTTCAAAACCGAATACTGATCAAAGACTCGATACACCAGTTAGTAAGTTTGAAATCAATGCACATTTATTTACACACAGTCAATTATACTCATGCACAAACTCTACTCACTAAACTACGACTACTACTAAAAGCCTATACTTAGCTTCGGGTGCCCACTCAGTCAGAGGAACAATGGCTGTTGTCCGGTTCTGAGGCTGCTGGCATCAAACTGGTATAGGCTAGTGGCTAGGAGGGCCTATCTCGTAGCATGCGTTGACTTTAGACTTACTTGGCTGGTGCTTGGTGGGTCTCTCGTCGCTGAGAGCCAAGGCCAAGATGAAGGTGAAGAAGAAGAGAGCGATCGGTCTTGCGGGCTCCTCTTTATACCCCAAAGGAGCTTCGTGCCCTTTTAGGCGGGCCTTGAACTTGGCCCCAATTAATTGGACCATGTCCTAATTATTTGTATTGATTTCTCCAATAAAGGGGTTGTTGCATGATCACGGGGCGGGTCCTAGGTGACCGTTGGCCTGCCTTTGTTTTAGTCTCCACTGGCGCCGGGGAGTCTGCTCCGGTACCGATTGCTTAAATGTTTCTCTTTTGTCCCAGGAGATAGCTCGTTACTATGCTAATGGCTTGTAGTATCGGTTTTGTCTGGGAGCTGCAAACTCCAATCCACAGGCAAACCTTGCACCTGCTTGTTTTAGCACTGTCCAATTTTCCCTTTACTCTTTGCAAGTGTCCATTTTGAAATCGGAACGTGGCCACCCCAGGTGGCTACAGTATTCAAACTGACAGCTCAATCCATGCAAAATGATGGAATCCTGGAATCCATTCGGAAAGGAAGACGGTTTTGTGGATTTTTTTATCTGCTGTTTCCTGACACCACCCTTTCTTATTCTATAGCCAAGGAAATGTCAAGTAGCATGGAGTATTTCACAAAATATTCCTGCGCACAGTCAGACAAATCAGAGAGTTGGAAACAGGAATAGAAAGCAAACATTTCAATGTACACTTCTTCCTGCTCCCAAGAGATTCCCAATAGAAAAATGTGAGCAACTGTATGCAGAAATTGCATTCTGGTCTGAGGTTGTGCATTTTTGATGTACATAATTTCTGATGCGTCTATATTCACTGCCATATCAAGCCCATAATCCCTGCTCTGGAGCAAAATGATTAAGCAGTTAGATCCAAGCAATTTCCTACCAAATTGTTAAAAATTTAGAATACCCTATTCATTTTTTTTCCAATTAAGGGGCAATTTTGCATGGGCAATCTACCTATGCTGCACATCTTTGGGTTTTTGGGGGTGAGACTCACGCAGACACGGGGAGATTGTGCAAACTCCACATGGACAGTGACCCGGGGTCGGGATCGAACCCGGGTCCTCGGCGCTGTGAGGCAGCAGTGCTAACCACTGCGCCAGCGTGCCGCCCAATTTCCTACCAAATTAATCAGCATTTAATTTGCACAAAATGAAACAGATGCTTTGAAGTTAGTTCAAAATCATATGCTGCACACTATAGATCTAAACAGTTTTAAAACAGCACTCTTAAATTTCACCTCTCTTCATTTCCTATGCAACCACCCCATCAACCGAATCCAACCCAAATTGTGACGCACATTACAGCATATATTATTCCTTTAACTCCGCCATACCAGAATTAATTATGCGGGAACTGCTAGGTTCAAGGACTATTTGGCTAATAAAGTTCTCCAAAATAACAACATGCTCTGACAACTTTTTAAGCAATTTGGTCTAATTAGAAATTCACACAAAACTTTCTTTCTGGTGTAATTTTCCTCTATCATTGCATTAGAAAGGTAAATAAAAGTGATGGGATCGGGATCAGGTCACGGGTAGTGAATTTCTTAGCCACTTTGGAAGAGATGCTTTTAAAGAAATTCAATGTAGAAGGTCAATTCTTCCTCCTCGTGTGCGAGGCTGAGCCTCATTCAATTTAAGGTGCTGCATAGAGCTCACATGACGGGGACAAGGATGAGCCGGTTCTTTGGGGGTGAGGACAGGTGTGTCAGATGTCTGGGAAGCCCAGCGAACCATGTGCATATGTTCTGGGCATGCCCGGTGCTGGAAGGGTTCTGGAAGGGGGTGGCAAGGACGGTGTCGAAGGTGGTGGGGTCCAGGGTCAAACCAGGATGGGGGCTTGCGATCTTTGGGGTCGGGGTAGAACCGGGGGTACAGGAGGCTAGGGAGGCCGGAATACTGGCCTTTGCGTCCCTAGTGGCTCGACGAAGGATATTAATTCAATGGAAGGACGCGAGGCCTCCAAGCGTTGAAACTTGGATTAACGATATGGCTAGCTATATTCAGCTAGAAAGGATCAAATTTGCCCTGAGAGGGTCGGTACAGGGATTCTCCAGGCGGTGGCAACCTTTCCTTGACTTTTTGGATCAGAGATAGACGTTCGCGGTCGTGGCAGCAGCAACCCGGGGGGGGGGGGGGGGGGGGGGGGGCAGCAAGGGTCGTGGGGGGACATGCACGACTGTAACGCGGGCAAGTCTGCTCGCTGCTCATGTCTGAAACTGTAGGCTGCCTTGTTTGTTAAGTTGTTGCTTGGGGGGGGGGGGGGGGGAGGACTGGTGCGCGCGAGAGGGCGGGCGAGGGAGGGATATTTGCCTAGAGGGATTGTGTTGTAAATAATTAAAAAAATTAGTAGGGGTAAATGTTTGTATGGAAAAACTCTTTCAATAAAAATTATTTAAAAAAAAAAAAGAAATTCAATGTCCTACTATTCTTATATATGGAAAAGAGCACTTGAATAATACATTGAATAAATTGATTGATTCAACTTAAGCTAACTCTTGGGAGTTTCCAAAAGTTTCACGTTCCAGACAGATTTGCCCGTTTTAATCAAAAGCCAGTAGCAAAAGCAAGCATTAGCAAGCATGTCGTTAGCCGATAAATGGCAATCAATGGCTCTGCTGTCCAAACCCCTATTGTGTAGCGCAGCAGTTTTATTGCATCAGTGTGATGTCACCATTGTGCCTCAAAACGTGGGACAAAATAAGTTGAAAATTAAGTACTGCACATAAACCAGCTGGGCATAAGCAGTCTTTTTCTTCAACTTTATGGAGTTTGCTCCACATGAATCAGTAGAGCCGATTACCAGTTGGTAAACTGTTGCAATGCATGGAGCCTTGGGCCAGTTGGGTTAATGGAGGTATTTCTGGCTGGTTTCAGCTTCTGCAGGTTAAAGGCATCAGCTGGGAAGGAGCAGTCAGTAATGTTCTTTAAAAGGAGGGCTATGCTTGCCTAATTTTAGTTAGGAAAATCTAGCGTATAATAATATAATTGATCATTTTGATATTAGGTCATCTTTGATAGGGCAGCACGGTGGCGCAGTGGTAGCATTGCAGACTCACGGCACCGGGGTCCCAGGTTCGATCCCAGCTCTGGGTCACTGTCCGTGTGGAGTTTGCACATTCTCCCCGTCTTTACGTGGGTTTCGTCCCACAACCCAAAAAGATGTGCAGGCTAGGTGGATTGGCCATGCTAAATAGCCTTAATTGGAAAAAATTAATTGGGTACTCTAAATTTATTTTTAAAAATCTTTGATGCCCATTATCAAACACATTTTTCATGCTGCAAATGTACGGGTACATAATATTGAAGGAAACACAGGTGTATGAATGGAAGGATCATTGTTTAATTTAAAGAACAGTGATAATTAGATTTTATAAATCTCTGATTTCCCATTTAGAATGACTTGAATCTGGTTACAAAAAGTGTATCAAAGTTAATGGATGATACAAGTGTCGGTGCAAGTCGAATATTAGCTAACAACACATTTTACCAAGTCTGATACAAAAGCACACACATACAATGACTTTTTTTTAAATTCCAATTAAGGGGCAATTTAGCGTGGCCAATCCACCTACCCTGCACATCTTTGGATTGTGGGGTGAGGCCCACACAGACACGGGGAGAATGTGCGAACTCCACACGAACAGTGATCCAGGGCAGGATTGAATCCGAGTCTTCAGCACTGAGGTAGCAGTGCTTACACAATGAATTCTTAAATCAGTGGCTCATCATTAAGTATGTCTGTATGAGCAATTTAAATTTCTAATAACTTTAAAAAGAAAATATTTCATTTTTAGATTAATTTTTCATCAAATATAGTAAATGCAACAGAAGCTCAAATGCAGTTAACATATTGGAGGCTGTCTGTGAACATTTGGCCAAAGCATGATATTCTGTTTTCAGAAGAGGGGAAATAGCAAGGCTCCATTTGTATAGTTAAGCAAGCATGGTGTACAATTGAAGCCAGAAACAGTGCCAAGTTGAATTAAAAGTCTTACTCAAAAGCTCATTACCTAAGCTGTTATTCTGCAGCGAGCAATTGCTATCAAGCTATTCAACAAAGAGTTATAACTTCAGAATCTGACTTACAAGCAGACCTTTCTGCGTAGTCACAAGTTGCATCAGGTGTGTGAACCCTAGCTGTTTTACCCCTTGCCCCTCACCTGAGGAATGTCTTTAGTGCAGCTCTAGCTGTCATAGAACCACAAGACAATCTGGTCTGTATGACATTAATACTTTTGCAACATTGTTTTTAAAAAAAACAAATATTTAAAATATTAAGCTACCGTAAAGGATAGCTTTTAAAGCAACTAAGGTGTCCCAATTGCCTATCAACTTTAAATATGCCTTCAGAAAGCCTTTTTCATTATATACAGCCATCCAGTTTTGTGACAGCAAGACAATGGAGGCATTAACCAACACTGGCTCATGACTACAGATAGTTAATACCAGTCAAAAGGAATTCTGCAAAAGCTGGCCGGCCACATTTGGAAACTCAGTGCCAAACCTGAAAACAATATACAGATCCAGAGCTGAGAAAAAACCCAACAGGAATTTTAATCAGCAGCTCCTTCCTCATCAGAGTAGCAAAACTGGAATTTAAGTACAAATACATAAGAATCGACTCGATAAATAAAATCCTGTATCCAGGAATATTGTAACCTGAAGAAGAACCTCATCAAGAACTCCCAACCCATCCATAACTAGAATCATGATGATGTCAGGTTTTAAATGTAAAGTGAAAATTTCCCAAAAGGTGCCACTTAAAGTGGAAAGTCTTTTAAAAATAGTAATTTTGACTGACAGTTACCTAATGCAATTTAATGTTGTAGCCTGCATGTAACAATGCTGCACCAGAATGACATAATTGATGCATAGCAACTCTACTGATTTGAAATATAAACACAAATTTAGCAATTATGTACTGTAAAGTTAATCTGTATGTTTATGGTGCATATGCCACTAGCACAGTGGGTAGCACTTTCGCTTCATAGCACCAGGCCCGGGTTCACTTCCCGGCTTGGGTCACTGTCTGTGCGGAGTCTGCACGTTCTCCATGTGTGCATGGGTTTCCTCCGGGTGCTCCGCAGAGTTTCCTCCTGAAAGACGTGCTGTTAGATGAATTGGACATTCTAAATTCTCCCTCAGTGCATCCGAAAAGGCACCCTAGTGTGGCAATTAGGGGATTTTCACAGTAACTTAATTGCAGTGTTAATGTAAGCCTACTTCTGACACTAATAAAAGATTATTATTAATTGCCGAGAATTTACCTGGTCAGAAAAAAAGTTCAGATCGCACAAACAGATGAGTGTGATAGTGATCACAACTCGGTTATGTTTACTTTAGCAATAGGCAGGGATAGGTATATACCGCAAGGCAAGAATTATAGCTGGGGGAAAGGCAATTATGATGCTATTCGGCAAGATTTAGGATGTATAGGATGGGGAAGGAAACTGCAGGGGATGGGTACAATCGAAATGTGGAGCTTTTTCAAGGAACAGCTACTGCGTGTCCTTGATAAGTATGTACCTGTCAGGGAGGGAGGAAGTTGTCGAGCAAGGGAACCGTGGTTTACTAAGGAAGTTGAAGCACTTGTCAAGAGGAAGAAGAAGGCTTATGTTAGGATGAGACATGAAGGCTCAGTTAGGGCACTTGAGAGTTACAAGTTAGCCAGGAAGGACCTAAAGGGAGAGTTAAGAAAAGCGAGGAGAGGACCCGAAAAGTCGTTGGCGGATAGGATCAAGGAAAACCCTAAGGCTTTCTATAGATATATCAGGAACAAAAGAATGACTAGAGCAAAATTAGGGCCAATCAAGGATAGTAGTGGAAAGTTGTGTCTGGAATCAGAGGAGATAGGGGAAGCATTAAATGGATATTTTTCGTCAGTGTTTACACTGGAGAAAGACAATGTTGTCGAGGAGAACACTCAGGTTCAGTCGACCAGGCTAGATGGAATTGAGGTTCAAAAGGAGGAGGTGTTAGCAATTTTAGAAAATGTCAAAATAGATAAGTTCCCTGGGCCAGATGGGATTTATCCTAGGATTCTCTGGGAAGCCAGGGAGGAGATTGCAAAGCCTTTGTCCTTGATCTTTATGTCGCATTTGTCGACAGGAATAGTGCCGGAAGACTGGAGGATAGCAAATATTGTCCCCTTGTTCAAGAAGGGGAGTAGAGACAACCCTGGTAATTATAGACCTGTGAGCCTTACTTCGGTTGTGGGTAAAATGTTGGAAAAGGTTATAAGAGATAGGGTTTATAATCACCTTGAAAAGAACAAGTTGATTAGCGATACTCAACACGGTTTTGTAAAGGGTAGGTCATGTCTCACAAACCTTATTGAGTTTTTTGAGAAGGTGACCAAACAGGTGGATCAGGGTAACGCTGTTGATGTGGTGTATATGGGTTTCAGTAAGGCGTTTGATAAGGTTCCCCACGGTAGGCTATTGCAGAAAATAAGGAAGTATGGAATTGAAGGTGATTTAGCGGTTTGGATCAGTAATTGGCTAGCTGAAAGAAGACAGAGGGTGGCGGTTGATGGCAAATGTTCATCCTGGAGTTCAGTTACTAGTGGTGTACCGCAAGATCTGTTTTGGGGCCACTGCTGTTTGTCATTTTTATAAATGACCTGGAAGAGGGTATAGAAGGATGGGTTAGTAAATTTGCAGATGACACGAAGGTCGGTGGAGTTGTGGATAGTGCTGAAGGATGTTATAGGATACAGAGGGACATAGATAAGCTGCAGAGCTGGGCTGAGAGGTGGCAGATGGAGTTTAATGCGGAAAAGTGTCAGGTGGTTCACTTTGGAAGGAGTAACAGGAATGCAGAGTACTGGGCTAATGGCAAGATTCTTGGTAGTGTAGATGAACAGAGAGATCTCAGCATCCAGGTACATAAATCCCTGAAAGTTGCCACCCAGGTTAATAGGGCTGTTAAGAAGGCATATGGTGTGCTAGCCTTTATAAGCAACGGGATTGAGTTTCGGAACCACAAGGTCATGCTGCAGCTGTACATAACTCTGGTGCGGCCACACCTGGAGTACTGCGTGCAGTTCTGGTCACCACATTATAGGAAGGATGTGGAAGCTTTGGAAAGGGTTCAGAGGAGATTTACTAGGATGTTGCCTGGTATGGATGGAAGGTCTTACGAGGAAAGGCTCAGGGAATTGAGGTTGTTTTCGTTAGAGAGGAGAAGGCTGAGAGGTGACTTAATAGAGACATATAAGATAGTCAGAGGGTTAGATAGGGTGGACAGTGAGAGTCTTTTTCCTCGGATGGTGATGACCAACACGAGGGGACATAGCTTTAAATTGAGGGGTGATAGATATAGGACAGATGTCAGAGGCAGTTTCTTTACTCAGAGTAGTAGTAGGGGTGTGGAACGCCCTGCCTGCAATAGTAGTAGACTCGCCAACTTTAAGGGCATTTAAGTGGTCACTGGATAGACATATGGATGAAAATGGAATAGTGTAGGTCAGATAGGCTTCAGATGGTTTCACAGGTCGGCGCAACATCGAGGGCCGAAGGGCCCGTACTGCGCTGTAGTGTTCTATGTTCTATGTTCAATCCTCTAACACCACAGAAAATGAAACGACCATCGATCTTAAAAAAGGAAAAATCTATATTATTTCTCCTCTAAAAAAAGTTACTTGTATAAGCCTCCATTAAAGCCAATTATTTAACCTGAATTCTGATTCTTCAAAATAGCCTGAAGCAGATTTACAATGAAGAGTTGTATATTGTCAGCCAAGTAACAGCACTTAAATTTATTCCCAAAACAAGAGGAAAATGTTGCTCACGGACAGCATCTACCTTCAATCAGAATACTGGACATGATGGTCATCAGGCATGCTTCATAGAATCCCTACAACGCAGGAGGTGGTCATTTGGTCCACCAAGATTGCACCTACCCTCCGAAAGAGTGCTTTACCAAGGCCCACTCCCTGCCTGTAACCCCACACATTGATCATGGTCAATCCACCTAACCTGCAAACCTTTGGACACTAAGGGGCAGTATAGCATGGCCAATTCACCTAACCTGCACATCTTTGAACTATAGGAGGAAACCGGAGTACCGGAAGGAAACCCACGCAGTCATTGGGAGAGCGTGCAAACTCCACACAGTCACCCAAGGCCGGAATCAAAGCTGGGTCTCTGGCGCTCTGAAGCAGCAGTGCTAACCACTGTGCCACGGTGTCAGCAACACAAACCACAAAGCACTTGCTAGCAATTAGTTTAGAGGTTGCAGCCTGACAGAAATACAATGTTTATGATTATATTTATAGTAAGTTGGGTGCTGTGGGGAAACTGATGACGGTACATGCATTCCACATTCCAGGTGCACTCTTTTGCCAAGGAATTTATTAAAAATTCTGAAATCTGAACTTCTAATGTGATCCCCATCCATCAGCTTTGTTGCACATTCAGCTCCACATCAAGAATTTAAACATTTGGTTGAGGTTTATCCCCAGCATGGAAACCTATCTTTTACAACAAAGCACATGTGGAAATGGAGTGCCACACACATGGAATTGGTTCGCTCATACAGACTGCTGCATTAGCTAAGAAGTGAGTGGCGGGATTCAGATCAAGAACCCCTGCTTCTAAGGATCTCAATTTTAGGGGGATGGTTAAGGAGGAAAAAAAATGTTTTCTTAAAAACGATCCCGATTAAATAAAAAGGTAAGAGGAGAAAAACTACTGACAGTGTTGATGCACATCTCTTGTAAGTGGCACTGGCAGCAGTCTCTGATCTTTCAGCCATGCTAATGCATAGTCCATAGGCAGGGAGAGGGGCAAAGTTGGCTTGCACTGGATACAATAAATTCAGAAAAGCAGCTCAGTTTATGCAGTCTCCCAAGAATTAAGTTTGAATGCAAAATTGCCTTAATATTCAAAACTTCCGGAGGGGAGAAGTAAATTGAAGAAACACAATGAATGATTTCTATTTAGAAATTAATAGTAAATCAAGTAATTATCAGGATTATGAATTGTATTTACATTCATTAGATCGGTTTAAATTGTCATGGCTGTACATACCAAATTAAAACATTCACAAATTATTAAAATGCACATATAGCAGTGAAAAATCTGATTTGCATTCTGTCCAACTCCTTCAGATCAGGAGATTGCTCTCAAAGCCAATGCTTGAATACACTGTACAAAAACATTCTTGAGCAGGACCTCGACTACTGTTGCACCATTTCAATGACAACTGGTTAAAACCATGTTTGAAAATTAACTTTGCAGGAAAGCAAGGCTGTACACGATGACACAACAATCGCCGTAATCTGGAGGTGCGAAATCCCAAATGACAAGCACAGCCCTCACTTCACTCAACAACAGGTCTTATTGTGATTCATTTAAATATTTGTGATAATTTACTAACTTTATCCCTGGTAGCCTTCATCCTTTTATATTTCCTCTAACCTCGCACTGGAATGTGATTTAGGATGGCATAGTGGCACAGCTGATCAGAATTTCAGTGACCCACACCTCCAAGTGTTAGAAGACAGATTTGAGTTAAGATGCTTTGCACAGCTGCTTCGCAGGCTCAGTCACATTCAAGAGCTTCTCCCCAGGGTACAGATATTTAAGGAGCAAAACTCCATCCCGTCCCCTCAGTCAGGGAAGATGTGCAAAGCTGCTCAGCTTCAGGGGAGAAAAGAATATGCAAAACAAAATGAGTTGACACGCCAAAGACCAGCTGGTATATATAATCACACTGAAAGCATGCAAGCAGAAACGGCAAGACAAGATCTTACAAGATGTCACAAATATTTTGGTTTAACAGTAACAACAATAACAATGGCAGACACCTTGAACTGATTATTAGTCAAAGATCTAACCACAATGATCCAGAAGGCATCAACAAACACAAAAGCGAAATTAACTCCTAAATTGCCCCCTGCAATTAGACTGTTATTTTATAGCTGCTCTCAAATTGGGTATAATTTCAAACAGGCTTTCATTTTGCATTTGTTCAGATTATTTGCACTGGTTGCATCTGCTGACATCAACTGTAACTGCACTTCCTGCTATTAATGTGAAATGAAAGTTGTCATAGTCCCAGGTGACCATATGCTGCTCTCCCCATTTTTAAGAGAGAGAGAGAGAGAAAGCTGACTGATGCCGATTTAACCTGAGGGTCACCACTCCTCAGGCGAGGAGCAAGGTTATGAAGTACGGCCTTCTTAAGTACGGGAATTAATCAGTACAGGAGTTTAACCCGTGCTGTTGGTATTATTCCACATCACAGAGCAGCCGTCCAGCCAATGGAGCTAACAGACCCCCGCGGGCTATTATGTAGGGTAATGTTCACACAAGAGAATTCCTTGTTCAGTATTACACAGAATAATCATTTACAGGAATCAATCATATGGGTAATCTCAAAGAGGTTCAAATTAAAGCATATGAAGAAAAAGGGATCAAAGGATGCCCCATTCACAATTTTAACCACAAGGCAAAATTACAACTTCAAAAGTCACTCTGATCTAATCATTGTCCTTTATATCACACAAGAGATTGCCTTTAGTTTTTCCTTTCTGTGCCCTGTGACAGCGCTTTTCAGCAAACTCTGACTATTTACATTTTCTCCCAACTTTTGAAATTTAGAAGAAATGAGAAGAACATTTAGACAGCTGGAATAATTCAGGCTCTGTATAATATGCGGCTAGTTTGGTTCCCCACAGACAGCAGTCACTGCACTTTCTGTAACTTGGCTGCGATCAACTTTCACACAGGAGAAACACTGTTCTTATTCCTGAAAGTTTAACAGCATTTCATTACTGAGAATCAAGGCAGTTGGCGTGCAATTGTTTAATGTAGCCTTTCAATGCATTGTTTAAATATTGCAATTGTGTGACTGTAAGATCTTCACAAAGTGCAGTGCATTGAGAAAGAATTACCATAACTAAAATAAGCAAAACGCAATAAGTCCAATATATGGTAAATGGCTTACCTGGCATCTCCTTTACCAAGGTTGGCATTAGCCGGATTTAGAATGGTCTGATTGCCCTCAACATCTATAACGCACTTTGTGTTCAAATCAATCTCTAAAAAGAAAAATGGTAGATCTTTTATCAAAACCAATGTGACAAGACAAATAAGACTGATGTTGTCCCACAAAACATATCAGTAGACATGTCACAAAGCAGCAAAATGTTATATATATCTGTAAAAATAAACTTAGGAAGCCATGCTTTATTTTTAAATATGAATTTACTGTCTGGAAACCTCTGCTTGATGTTTTCTTTTTAGAAAGACTGAAGCCACATTCCAGTGACTTGAAATCACAATCAAAAATGGCCGAACATTTGGGTCACGACATTCCAAAGCCACTGAAATGGGAACAACCTGTCTGCAAAGCCTTACCAGGAACAATTGCCTAGAAGGGTTATGAATGGAGGCCATCGCCTTCCCATTCACAAAGTATCCAGACAATCACCTGGGTACTCAACTGGTGGAGACAAACACTAGGTATAATCACTTGGGCAATGGGACTCTGGCTCTGAAAGAGATTTGTCCAGATATCATCTAATCATGCAAGCTCTATACACAATCATATTTGGGATAGTTGGGCAGGTGGACAGTGTCACGTGACATGTCATGTTTAAATCCTTTGAGTGTTTAAGCACCTGGATTCTTTGTAGACCAGCACAAGCAAATGTGACACTAAAGCAGCAAGATCCCTTTGTGGGTCTCTTTCTCTCTCCACATACAGAGTTTGAAACTTGCAAGTTGTATGTTTTCTGGCTTTCAATATGCCGCATTCAGGAAAGTTTTAAAAAAGCTCAACCCAGTATTTTCCTTAGACTAGGTTAAGCTCGATAAATATGATTCACTTTTTTCAAAACTCAAGTAAACCAGACTGTTTATGTTTCTTACAGTCACAGCACATAAACAGTTAAACATTCACTAAATTGGCCAGCGTATCCTTTTAAAAACCCCAGTTGCAGGGCGGCACAGTGGTGCAGCGACTAGCTCTGTTGCCTCACGGCGCTGAGGAACCGGGCTCGATCCCAGACGGGGTCACTGTCCTTATGGAGTTTATCCCTGTATCTGCGTAGGTGGGTCTCACCCCCATCCCACAACCCAAAGGTGTGCAGGGTAGGTAGATTGGCCATGCTAAGTTGTCCCTTAATTGGGGGTGGGGGGGGAATAATGATGTAAATACCCTGTTGCGGCCAAACAAGGAGCAGGAAGAGAGAGATATCTGAACCTTCCTCACCTAGCTGTAACAAAACATAGAACATAGAACAGTACAGCACAGAACAGACCCTTCGGCCCTCGATGTTGTGCCGAGCAATGATCACCCTACTCAAACCCATGAATCCACCCTATACCCGTAACTCCGCACAGACAGTGACCCAGCCGGGAATCGAACCTGGGACCCTGGAGCTGTGAAGCATTTATGCTAACCACCATGCTACCGTGCTGACTTACAACATGCTTAGATAGGTGATTATAATTAGTTTTTTCATGCACATAAACTTGCCTACCCTACCTTAATTATCTCCTACACCTTCATGTCCTCACATGTATTTTCCATTTCTCTTTGTTCACCTGTTCTCTTATTGACTGCCTATTATTCATCCATATGATGTTCTTGCTCACTGCAGCTCCCTCCCTGATTTTGGAAATCTCAACAACCTTTTCTTCAACCACATCTTTGGCTCTTAATTTAATCTTTGCATTTTTTTTAATTTTCCATTCTTCCCTGGCATTTATTTTGTTTCCTTCTTTAAATGATGCACCTTTTGGTCCTACCTCCATTAAAAGCTCCAAAGCAATCTTACTACCTAAAAGCAATATTTAGCAACTCCCCAGGTACATCACCAGGTTTATTCCCAAGTAGCACCTTAAACATTCACTCCTCCACCGGCGCACGGTGGCAGCAGCGTTTACCATCTATAGATGCAACTTGGCCAGGCTTCTTCGCCAGAAATTTATAAACCTGTGCTTTCTACCAACACCTTATATTTGTATAGTGTCTTTAATGCAATGAAGCTTGCCAGGGCACTTCACGGGGGTACCATAAAACAAGATATAACACCATTAAGTCAAGATGGCCAAAAGCTTGGTTAAAGGAGATTTTAAATAGCATTTGAAGAGGAAAGCAAGGTTGAGGGGCCAAAAACTGCAGGCACCATTTTCTCTAAGCTTTGGGCCCAACATATGAAGGCATGGCCACTAATGGAGGAGTGATTAAATTTGAGGATGTTGAAGAGGTCAGAATTAAAGAAGCACAGAGCTCTTGGAGGGTTGCTGCCGGACTTGCTGAGATTTTCCAGCATTTTCTCTTTGGTCTCTTGGAGGGTTGGGGGGCCCAAAACAATGACAGAAATAGGGAGGGTGAGACATTCGTCATACCTAAAAGCAAAAATGAGCATTTTAAACCAAGGCAATGCTTGACTGGGAGTAAATGTGTGTCAGCAAACACAGGAGTGATAGGTGACAAGGACATGGTGTGATTTAAGACACGGACAGCAGAGTTTTGGGCGTCCTCAGGTTTACAGAGGGTAAAACGTGGGAGACCAGCCAGGAGTGCATTGGAATAGTTAAGTCTAGAGGCAACAAAGGTATAAATGAGGGGTTTGACAGCAGAAAAAAATGAATCAGAGGTAAAGGCAAACAGTGTCGCGAGGACCTACAAGTTCATTTCCATGCCACACACTACCTTGACTTGGAAATATATTGCCGTTCCTTCACTGTCACAGGTTCAAAGTCCTGGACGTTTCTCCCAACAACACTGCAGGTATTCTTACACCATATAGGTGGCAGCAGTTCATGAAGGCAGCCCACCACCATCTTCTCAGGGGCATTTGGGATTGGGTAATAAATGCTGACTTGGACAGTGACATCACAACCCACGAACGGGAGTTAACAAAAATCCAGCAAGCAGCAAAAATATATGACATTGACCACTCTTCTATCTGTATCAGGTTAGTTGCTCTCAATTAGGATTGTGTACAGTTGGCCTCTGTGATCATAGACAAGGGAGGGGAAAATCAATCCGGGTTCCCATTCCTGAACATTATCTTGTCACTCTTCCTGCCTGTGCACATTTGTAGACTCCAGACGAGGACAGGATCAGGTTGCACTGAGCTTTCACTATTCCACGTCAACACTCCCCCATCCAGGCTTATACATGAACAATGAGCACTTAGTCAAAGTAACAGAGAGCCTCTGAAGCCCACTGGAAATCCAAGCCTTTGGGGGAAGAGGGCTTCAGGGGAAAACAACATCCTGGGGGTTACCACTGATCAGAAATCTAATAGGACCAGTTACATAAATATTGTGGCTACAACAGCAGCTCAGAGGC
Source organism: Scyliorhinus canicula (assembly GCF_902713615.1). Lineage (NCBI taxonomy): Eukaryota > Metazoa > Chordata > Chondrichthyes > Carcharhiniformes > Scyliorhinidae > Scyliorhinus > Scyliorhinus canicula. The sequence goes on from NC_052146.1 coordinate 298,981,360, forward strand.
TGGGAATTCTGCAGCAATTAATCTCCTGACTCTCCAAACCACGTTGTAAGAGTCCTTCCCGTTTATTTTCTTTGTTCCCACTTCTTTTATGTTATTTTATTATTTTAGTCCCTGGACCCATAATCGGAATATGCCTTGAAGCAGAAGAACTTAGAACTTAGAACAGTACAGCACAGAACAGGCCCTTCGGCCCTCGATGTTGTGCCGAGCAATGATCACCCTACTCAAGCCAACGTATCCACCCTATACCAGTAACCCAACAACCCCCCCATTAACCTTATTTTTTAGGACACTAAGGGCAATTTCGCATGGCCAATCCACCTAACCCGCACATCTTTGGACTGTGGGAGGAAACCGGAGCACCCGGAGGAAACCCACGCACACACAGGGAGGACGTGCAGACTCCGCACAGACAGTGACCCAACCGGGAATCGAACCTGGGACCCTGGAGCTGTGAAGCATTTATGCTAACCACCATGCTACCATGCTGCCCCCTAAGACTGAAGGTTGAAGCAGCCTGCTCGTCGGGACACGACGTCTTCAGGTTTTTTTTTTAGCCAGACTCCTCGGCACCAAGTAGATCTTAGGTAATAGGTTTGGAGGGAGGTGGATCGATTGGGTAACTAGCAATCGGTGGGTTGACCAGGGACAGTGTTCTTCTTGACAACAGTCAGCGATTGGCACCTCCGTGATTCTTTCTGAGAGAACTGAGCAGAAGCATTTCGACCTTGGAAGTGAAAGGATGGCTTTCTCTTTTTCTCTCTCTCTCTTGCTTACTGAAGTGAAAGAACCGCTTTGTTTTGAAAGCAGTGTGTGCCTGGCACATCCTTTGTTGTGAACTTCGAATGATGCTGAGTCTGCGGAGAAGATAGACAACCTTGCCAGAGAAAACTATCTCAGGTCTAGAAGGAAGTATCGAAACGAAAGCTAAACTTCAGAAAAACACGAACCAGAAATCTTCCCAAGGCATCAAAAGATCTTTAACCTTTTATTTTTTAATAATATTTCTTTCCCTTCCTACCACATTTCCCCTCTGTGCTGTTTGTGTGTATGGAGAGTTGGGATAGTTAGGAAGGGGGAGGTTGGGAAAAGGATATTAGTCAATTACATTTTCTGTCCATTTAATTATAACACTGTAAATAAGTTATTTGTGTTAATGTTACAAAGCTGGTGACAGATTATTGGGATCAATCAAGGACCTCGGGTATTTAAATAAAATCTAATTTGACCTGTGTTGCGACTTCGGGTCAAATGGGGCTGGAATTGACCGCCTAGAGTGTTGTGACACTCTCCACCCTCTACATGGGTCAGGAGTACTCTCCACTTGCTAGGATATGTACAGCTCCGACAACACTTGAGGAACTCAACCATCCAGGACAAAGCAGTCTGCTTGATTGCAATACCTTAATCATTCACTCCCCCCACATAGCGGCAGCAGTGGGTACCATATACTTGATGACCTGCAGCAAAGCAATTCACCTTTGGCAGCACCTTCCAAATCTGCGACCTATCGCCTAGAAGGACAAGGGAAGCAGACACAAGAGAACACCGCCACATGCAAGCTCCTCTCCAAGCTATGTACCATCCTAACTTGAAGCTCACTGTTCCTTCAACGTCACTCGGTCAAATTCCCGGAATTCCTTTCCTAATGATAAGCACTGCTGCCTCACAGCGTCAGGGACCTGGGTTCAATTCCAGCTTTGGGTGACTGTGGAATGTGCGTTTGTGTGTTTCTTCCCACTGCTCCGGTTTCCTCCCACAGGCCAAAGTTGTGCAGGTTAGGTAGGGTTACAGGAATCGGGAGGGGGTGTGGGTCGAGGTGGGTGCTCTTTTGGAGGGTCAGCGCAGACTCAGCTGGCCAAATGGCCTCCTTCAGTACTGTCGGGATTCTGTGTTCTAACAGCACTGTAGCTCTACGCATGGATTACAGGAGGTTCAAAAAAGCAGCTCACCACAACCTTAAAGGCAATTAAAGATCAGATCCCAGGAAAGAATAAAAATAAAGGTTGAGGAAGCAAAGTTTTGAACAACTGGTAAAACAAGTTCATCATGCTGTGACAATGCACAGCCAAATGTTAGAAGAGATGGGAAAGCTCTAATTCTGTTCCGTATCTGATAACATACATATTTGACAAAAATCTCTCTTCCCTCAATAATTCCCTACTTAGAATATGGGAAAGCTGCTTGTTCCACCTTCATGTCTCACCCATGCTTTTAGAATACTGTTACTACCACAACAGATGTTATTGAGGAGTAAGCCAGACCCCAGGGCATCTCAAACACTTAAAATCCAAAAGGAGGTTCAGAACCAATCTGTTTCCTAAACAACGACTCTTCTACCTTAACGCTGTGGCTTCCTCCAATTCAAAACTTTCAGTTAGCACAACTCAGTTAAATATCCTTTCTTAAATATCTTTTTCCCTTGCATCTCAGGTTCCTTTGTCCTCAAACACCTCTTTGAACTCAAATTCTCCAAATATAAAAACCTTTCACGTTTTCCACTTTGCCTCTACTTTCAGATCAATACAATTTAATATAACTTCCCCTGTTTACTCCTAGAAGCTTGGTAAGATGCTAATTTTCTTCATCACCTCTGAACTCCCTTTTGAAATTCAACAGCTAAAAAAAACAAATTTTCCACTTATCTCCCAATGCAAATTTGAGATCCAGCCTATTTACATATAACTCAAACTCACCACAAGTTTTCATAGAATTTACAGTGCAAAAGGAGGCCTTTCAGCCCATCGAATCTGCACTGGCCCTTGGAAAGAGCACCCTACTTAAGGCCCACGCCTCCACCCTATCCCCTTTATCCCAGTAGAACATAGAACATAGAACAGTACAGCACAGAACAGGCCCTTCGGCCCTCGATGTTGTGCCGAGCAATGATCACCCTACTCAAACCCACGTATCCACCCTATACCCGTAACCCAACAAACCCCCCCTCCCCCCCCCACCCACCTTACTTTTTTAGGACACTACGGGCAATTTAGCATGGCCAATCCACCTAACCCGCACATCTTTGGACTGTGGGAGGAAACCGGAGCACCCGGAGGAAACCCGTGCACACACGGGGAGAACGTGCAGACTCCACAGACAGTGACCCAAGCCGGGAATCGAACCTGGGACTCTGGAGCTGAAAATCAACTGTGCTAACCACTGTGCTACCGTGCTGTCCACTCGTTACAAATATATCAACCTGACAACCTTTAATCTTTAATTTATTAGACCTCACAGACAACCTGTCTCTACTAACATTGTCCTGTTTAATTAATCCTGAACAAATTCTTTACCTACACAGAATACTAATAGAATCCCCAAAAATATATATTTTTTAATACACCTCTCATTACAATATCAAGAATGTCAAGTGACATGAGGTGAGAGATAGTTGAAAGGACCATCTTAGTAGACTTCACAGTCGGTGCTTCATCCTACAAATTAATGAGCAACGGCTACCTTTCCAACCTTCCTTTCCTGTGGAAAGGCGTCCGGCTTCCAATTCTTTTAGCCTGCCTTAGACATATATCAACATTGCAAACATTCAACAGACGATATCCTACAACCTCTTCAGACTCGGTGATGTATCGTAATAACACTCTAATACTGTGTAAGTTTACAATTGACTGTTCATATAAATGGGCAGCACGGTAGCACAAGTGGCTAGCACTGTACCTTCACAGCGCCAGGGTCCCAGGTTTGATTACCCACTGGGTCACTGTCTGTGCGGAGACTGCATGTTCTCCCGTGTCTGCGTGGGTTTCCTCCGGGTACTCCGGTTTCCTCCCACAGTCCAAAGACGTGCAGGTTAGGTGGATTGGCCATGCTAAATTGCCCTTAGTGCCCAAAAAAGGTTAGGAGGGGTTATTGGATTACGGGGGTAGGGTGGAAGTGAGGGCTTAAGTGAGTCTGTGCAGACTTGATGGGCTGAATGGCCTCCTTCTGCACCGTATGTTCTATGTTCTAAATGACTAACTGCATTAAGATCCTGTATGTGAAACCCAACAATTTGCAATGAAAGGATACTTCGCCCCAAGAGTGATTACGTTGACCAATAATTTGATTTAAACACAGATTAAATCACTTGGCAACAAAGTAACAGCTTTACAGCTAACAGTTCAAACTGTTCTCTAAAAAAAAGTAAAAACTTTCACTTGCTCCCTAAACCTGCAACTATTTTATATACATATATAAAAAATATATTCCAATTAAGCAAACCAATAGAGTGTAAAAAACACTTATTAATAAAGTACCCAATTCATTTTTTCCAATTAAGGGTCAATTTAGCGTGGCCAATCCACCTACACTGCACATCTTTGGGTTTGTGGGGGCGAAACCCAGGCAGGCACAGGGAGAATGTGCAAACTCCACGTGGACAGTGACCCAGAGCCGGGATCGAACCTGGGACCTCGGCGCCATGAGTCAGCAGGGCTAACCACTGAGCCACCGTGCTTCTCCCCCCTGCCTTATTAGTAAAGTAAACAATCAGGTTTACTTGCGTTTCTCTGTGCAAATTCTCCCCAGCAACTGACGGTGACTAATTTCTTAAGTAGGCCATCAATGGCTGACATCTCTGGTAGAACCCCTCAACTGACCCCTTAATTGTGTACTTGACTTTCTCTAGGTACAAGAATTCCATTAAGTCACCCAACCATACCGAGGACCTCTATCCCAGCAGAATACACCTTGGGGCAATCAATGAGATGAAGGTGAGGACCTCTGCCTTCACCCATTGTGCAGCCCGAGGGAGTTCCAACACCCCAAAAACGGCCATCGGAGGGCAAGGCTCCAGATCAATATTCAGAATCGCTGACAGGGTGTTAAAGGAGACCCAAAAGCTTACCAGCTTTCCACTTTGGGACACGACCACAACCAGAACGACCACTGTGGTTGGCGGCCACCAAACACTGCTCGCACCTGACCTCTACCTCCGGAAAGAAGCCATTCATCTTAGCTATGGTCAGGTGCACCCTATGCACAACCTTAAGCTGGATCAGACCCACCGCACACAAGATGACATGGCGTTCACACTATAAAGGGCCTCACTCCACACCTCATCATCCACCATAGGTCTCAACCCCCTCTTCCATTTCACCTTCACCTTGTCCACCGGATCCGCCTGTGAATGCCGACTGCTACCTTCCTCCAACCCCGCCAGCGAAAGGATCCTCGGCATCAGGGACGTCGGCAGCACCACGGGCAATGTCGTGAAGGCCCGTAGTCCAGTATTCCTTATCGAAATACCTGGACGAGGTCGGCCCCGAAAGCCCAAACTTTGTTGACAATCCTCCAAACTGGCAAACAGTCCCTCCACAAACAAATCCCCAAATTTTTCAAGCCCTTTCCCTCCCACCCCCCAAACGTGGCATCCAGTCTCAACGGCGCAATAGATTAATGGCACAATTAGGGGCCATCCTTAATATGAATACAAGCTTAAAGTGCCATCTAAATTATCGCCATATCCTTAAAGTGACCACCGGGTTGGAGGAATGCCTTCCCAGAGAAAATGGAAGCGAGGCCGTCACCAATGCACTAAGATGAGATCCCCTACAACTACATGACTTCACTTCCATGTGGAACCCGGGTCACTGCACCACCCAAGCACCTTTTCAGCATTGGCCGCCCAATAATAGAAAAGCGCATTCAACAATTCTAGGCCCCCCCCGACTGTCTCTCCCTTTGAAGAACTGCCCTACGAATCCTTAGGGTCCTGTCCGTCCATATAAAGAATGAAATCAACCCATTAACCCTCACAATAAAAGATTTAGGGAGAAAAACAAGACAACATTGAAAAAGAAACAAAAACCTTGGGAGAATATTCATTGTAATGAATTGGACTCTACCTGCCAAGGACAGGGGAAGGTTATCCCACTTTTGCAAATCAGATTTAACCTTACCAGACTTGGGTAATTCAATTTATGGACCCACCGGAAAAAAGTCAATCCTGGAATAAACTTTGTGAACTGGAGAAAAAAAACAAGAATTCTTTACCCCCACCATTCTGTTCCATAAACGCCAACACCTTCGCCACCCCCGAAGGTGGTTGGGGCTGGTTTAGCTCACATGGCCAAATCGCTGGCTTTTAAAGCAGACCAAGCAGGCCAGCAGCACGGTTCGATTCCCGTACCAGCCTCCCCGGACAGGCGCCGGAATGTGGCGACTAGGGGCTTGTCACAGTAACTTCATTGAAGCCTACTCGTGACAATAAGCGATTTTCATTTTCATTTCATTTCAAGGAGCCAACAACTTCAGCCGAGATCGATCCAACTTCAAATCAAGTATGCAATTCAAATCACCCCCCAAAATTCAGTTGGTGTGTATCCAAATCGGGAATGAAAGCTAACGGCTTCCAAACAAATGTTGCATCGTAACAATTTGGGGCATATACATTACCAATGCCACAAATGTACATGCCAAAGACCTAGTGACCATCACGTACCTGCCAAAAGGGTCCGCCATGTCCTTGTTCACCAAAAAAAGAACCCATTTATTGATTAAAATTGCCGCCCCCGGATCCTGCTGTCGAAGCCCAAGTGAAAGATCTGGCACATGGTCGCGACCGAGTTTGAAAAACCCTGCTTTAAGCAACACCCCTCAGAATAGTTAATCCCCCCATCCCTCAGCATACAACTTTGCAAAACACTCCCATCTCAGGAACAAAGTAACAAATATACACAAAGTACAAAATACCCCCAAATCCCTTCCCTTCAACAACCATAAAAGTCCCCACACAGCCTATTTAACTTGATCCCAGTCCATGCTTTGCAACAAAGGCCTCAGCCTCCTCCGAAGTGTTGAAGTAGTAGTCTTTTGACTCAAAGGTAACCCGCAGCCTCGTAGGATACACCACTCTAAACCGCACTCTGCTCTTATACAATGCTGCTTTAGCTTTATCGAAGGCCACCTGCCCCTCCGCAAGCTCCACTCCGACATCTTGATAATTCAAACGAGGTTCCCTTCCCATCTAGAATCAAGGTTCTCCTTGGCCCATTTCAGGACCCGTTCCTTCACCTGAAAGCTATGGAATTGGACATTAATTGCTTGTGGTGCTTCCTTCGCTCGAGCCTTCTGCCGGAGTCCTCGATCGACCATGTCCAGCTCAAGAGGGGACGCGGGTCCATCCTCCCCCATCATCTGCGAGAAATACGCAGTGGGATTCGGGCCCTCCACACCCTCTGGCAACTCTGTTTTTATCTCCTCAATCGATTATCAAGGTCGTCCACCTTCACCCTCAGACTGTTAGTTTTCTCTGCCACCAACAAGCTCTTGGCCTCAAAGGAGGCAAGTTGATCACTGTGCCTCGACAGAGCTATCTCCACCCCATTCAATACCTCACCATGTTCCTTCACAACTTCCGACGCTCTCTCCTACTTTTCTCGGACAGGGCCCAGTGCCTCCTCAAATGATTTGCGGAGGGTTTCAAACATTACTCTCCACTGCCTCTCGAAACGCTTGTCAAATTCATTAGCCAACACTGCTAAGTAATGAGTTAAGAGACATTCCAATTAGTTGTCTCATACCTTTGACTCTTTATACAACAGCAGCTAATTGTCTAACAAATGGTAGCAGAGGATAGTTGCTGTGCAAATGTGAAGGGTTGAAAGATACAACTTTTCCAGTCCAAACCAAGGAGTGAGTGAGAAAAAAAAAAGATATATGGCTGAACCGAGGATAAAGATGGCCGGATATGACTTCCCCCCCCCCCCCCCCCCCCCCCCCCCCCCACCGTTATTTTCTGAAAGGGGATCGTACGGCCAATGGAGTAGTGCAGTAGTTATGTGGACGAAGGTAACTGCCTTGGGAAAGAGAAAACAAGGTATGGCATTGGCTCTTTCTCTACCTTATGACAGTAAAATCCAGAGCAAAGTGTTCTCTGAGCTGGAATTGGAAGAGTTCGACTCAGAAGAAGGTCTGGTGACTCTATTACATTACACGGATAAGAATTAGAAAAGGGATGACTTGTTAAGTGCGTATGAAGCATGGCCGGATTTTGCTAGGTTCTGGAAAATTGAGGATTTCTCCAATGAAGACTATCTAATGGAATTTGGCAGGCTATATAAAAGGCTGCAGAAACACAACCTGGAATTTCCACAGTCTGTGCTGGCCTTTAAATTACTTGGCTGTGCTAGAGTGAGTAACATGGATAGGCTCCTGGTTTTGACAGGAGTTCACTTTGCGGATAAGGATACCTTGTTCGATCAGATGACAGAAGCTTTAAAAATGTTTCTTGGGAAACATTCGATTCCGATGGTTCTGATGACCCAAATAGGTCAGCCTGCAATAAAGCAGAATATGGAAGATACACTACTAACAGGATGGCGAAATCGTACAGCTACGAACAGGTTCCAAGACTATAGAAGGAGATCGGGGCCCGGAAATTATGAAGACAGAAACCCAGGTAGAAACTACAATAGGAAGGTGAACCCCAGAAATGCAAGGGGCATAATAAATCGATGTTTTCGATGTGACTCTCAATACCATTATGCTTTCAACTATGCAACACATTATAATAGTGTTTGAAGCTACACATCACACGGAAGAGTCAGAAGAGGAAAAAGATAGTGACCAGAAAGAAGGCATCGTCCTATTAACAAGCAGTTTTACTCCGGTAATGAGGGTGTTAGTTGCAGATTCTGTTAAAAAGAGAGGTGATCCCTTGCAATATTGCCGGAGCGAATCATTTTATTAGCACGGATGTTGTATCAAGTAAGGTACCTTTGCTTCTGAGCAGGCTGTCGATGAAGAAAGCACACATGAAACTGGATATGGAACTGGATACGGCAACAGTTTTGGGAAAGACGGTGGACTTACAATTTACACAGTCGGGACACTACTGTATTCCATTACTGACAAATAATATTTCAAGTGGAGTTTTTAAGGATGTGTTAATGGCAGTTGAAAATGGGACTTTAGCTGATAAAAAGCTTGTTGTATTAAAACTGCATAGGCAATTTGCGCATCCATCTCCTCGGAGTCTGAAAGATTTATTAAAGGATGCAGGGGTAAGGGATGAAGACTATACTAAACTGAGAGAACAGGTTAGTGATCGCTGTGAAGTTTGTAGGAAGTGCAGAAGGACATCAGCACGATCGATTGTAACCCTACCTTTGGCCAGGGATTTTAACGACATTGTGGCCATGGACCTTAAGATCTGGGATAAAGCCAATAATATATTTATTTTACATTTTGTAGATTTAGCAACCAGATTTAGTCAATCAACGATTGTACGAAGTAAAGAAGAGTGTATTCTGGATCAAATCGTGGAAAAATGGATAGGGACAGGAATGGGCCCACCGGCAAAATTCCTTACGGACAATGGGGGAGAATTTGCTAATGATGAGTTTAGGGATATGTGTGAAAACGTGAATATCACAGTTATGAATACAGCTGCGGAAAGCCCATTTAGTAATGATGTCTGTGAATGAAACCATGCTGTAATCGAAGACATGCTTCGGAAAATTTTGGCAGATAGACCAAATTGCAAGCTAAATTCAGCTTTAGCATGGGCAGTACATGCAAAGAATTCATTGCAGATGGTTGGGGGCTATCGTCCCTATCAATTAGTGTTTGATAGAAATCCTAAAATTCCATCCATTTTGGATGACCAGCCTCCAGCTTGGGTAGGGACTACAATTATCTCTGCCTTTGCTGAGCATTTAAATGCATTATATAGCAGTAGAAAAGCTTTTTTAGAAGCAGACGTCTCTGAAAGAATTCACAGAGCTTTAAGGCATAATGTATGGCCATCAAATACCGTTTTTCAGCAAGGAGACATAGTATACAATAAGAGAGACAATTTTAATGAATGGAAAGGCCCAGGGAAGATCATAAGCATAAATGCCAAAACAAGTATTTTGCAACATGGCAATCAAACTGTTAGGGTACATTCATCAAGGATAATGGGTACAGACTACACATTTTCAAATCTAGACAGAGCAGACAGACATAACAAGGAACCGGGCTATGAGGACCAGTTAACTGATATAGACAGGGTTTCTGTAGAGGAACACAACACTTCTGATGAATTAGAACAGGCCACCTTTCCGAAAGGACAACTGCCAAAAAGTTGGTACAAAAGTGACATACTTGCCAGAAGGGTCCAGTCAATGGAAGGATGCAACTGTTATTAGTAGAGCAGGGAAAGCCACTGGAAAGTATAAACATTGGTTGAATGTACAGCATTCAGGGGAGGGAGTCAAGACAATGGATTGGGAACACGAAGTTCAAAAATGGAGGGAACAGAAATGCAGTGCCAGTTCAGATGGTACATCGGATAGCGAATAGGTCCGCAGGAAAAGGTCGAGAACTATTGAAAGGACATCCCACAGCAGAAGGGAAAGTTCAAACAGTAGCAGTACAGAACGAGATACCAGGCGGGAGAGGGGACGTAGTTTATCAAGGTCTCGGAACACGAGTAAGACTACGAAAAAACTAATAGGAGTAGAAGCCCACATGCACGTGAGATTTTGGTGACTCCCAAAAAATTAGATGAAAATGTTATCAAAGATGCCAAACAGCAAGAACTGCATAGTTGGAGTGAATTTCGGGTATACACGGATGTACCGGATAGGGGACAAAGAGCTCTATCCCACAGATGGATTTGCACAGAAAAGGTTATTCCGGATGGAACTTATGAAGCAACGGCTAGGCTTGTGGCAAGGGGATTTGAAGAAAACTTAGAAGATCAGGGTTTAAGGGTAGATTCACCTAAAGGTTATTTTAAAGATCTTCTTGGCTCTATTAGCCACAAAGGCATGGGAATGCAAATCTATAGATATAAAAGCTGCCTTTTTGCAGGGCATCAGCTCCAGAGAGACATTTGTCTCCATCCTCCTAACACAGAAGGGGTACTCTGGAAGTTGAACAAATGTGTATATGAATTGAATGATGCGTGTAGAGTCTGGTACTTTTCGGTAAGGTCAGTTTTGTTAAAGTTAGGCTGTTGCCAGTTGAAAGCAGATCCAGCAATGTTTTACTGGCACTATAAAGGAAATCTTTCTGGCATCTTTATGATGCATGTCGATGATTTTTTGTGGGTGGGACTAGTGATTTCGAAGCTATTGTAATCTCTGGTTTGAGGAAAGAATTCAGGGTTGGAAGTCAGGCTTCCAGCGCATTTAAATATATTGGACTGGAAATCAGACAGACTAAGTTGAGGGCAACTTTACGTCAGCAATCTTATTTGGAAAGCATCAGCCCAATAGCAATTAGTCATGGCCGGGTTTCACAAAAAGACGTAATGGTTTCAAAAATGGAAAAAGAGCAACTGTGAAGCTTAATTGGGCAACTAAATTGGTTAGGTAGACAGACTAGACCGGACGTGAGTTTTGATGTCTTAGAGTGGAGTACAAAAATGAATGATCCCAAAGTGGAAGACATAATAAGAGCAAATAAAGCGTTGGTCAAACTAAAAATGCAGGAGTGTGTTTTGAGGTTCCCAGTTTTCGGTGACCTTAGGCACTTGAAGTTTATAGTGATGCGTCCTATGCAAATTTATGTGATTGGGTTTCAAGTACAGGAGGTTTTATAATTTTCCTTTTGGGGAACAATGGTAAATGTTGCCCTCTTGTGTGGGAAACAAAGAAAATAAGGAGTGGTCAAAAGCACTTCGGCTGCTGAGATGTTAAGCCTTGTAGAGGTGGTGGATATGGCCGTTTATATATCTGATATTGACAGAAATGTTGGGATTAGGGGATTTGGGTAATATACCTATTGAATGTCACATTGACAATAAATCCCTGTGGGGAAAATGTGCACTCTACAAAATGTATCAATGAAAAAAGGTTACGGATAGACATTGCAAGTTTGAAGCAGATGTTGGACAGAGGAGAAATAGCAACAATTAAATGGGTCAACAGTAGCTATCAATTGTAAGACTGTTTTACAAAAAGAGGAGCTAGTTCACAGAAACATTTGGGTATTGTTAATGAAGGGTGCCTGTTTCTGTGACTGTTTTTCCCCCCAAAAAATGGGAAAAAGGGGAGGAAATTGCATGTGTGTTTTTGAGTTTCTTGTAATTTGGTTTTCACCTAATTATTTTTTTCTCCAAGGAAGGGGAGACTGTTGAGTAATGGGTTAAGAGACATACCAATTAGTTGTCTCATTTATGTTAAGTATGTAATAATTGACACTGATATGTAAAGGGGCTTCAGGTGGCCTTAGTGTCAGGTGATGCGATATTAGAGTTTTGTGCAGAGTCTGTTAAAGTGAAATAAAGGTGTTTGAGAAATGGAGCAGTACCTTTGACTTTTTATACAACAGCAACTAAATGTATAACAAGCACCCCAGTTAACATGTCTGGGGTGATCGGGGCAGCCACAGCCAGCGGAGCAGCCGTCATCTTCCTTGTTGAGGTGCCACTGGAAACCACCAAGTCAGTCGAAGAATTTCCGTCCGTCGACTTCTTAGTTCCAGCCTTTTTTGACATTCTTCAACAATAGGCTCTCTCTACATTCATATGGGTGGAATGTATCACCCCAAAAACCTCGGGAACCGGGCAAATAGGGCCAAAAAACAAGTGCCCTGGTGAGAGCTACCTAGTGCATGACCTCCTACACGCCGCCACCAGATATTGCCTGTATGTATCTTAAACCAGGGTTTTTAATAACATATAAAATATACATAACAAATTCCTACATTCAGGGGCAGCACGGTGGTGCAGTGGGTTAGCCTTGCAGCCTCACGGCGCTGAGGTCTCAGGTTCGATCCCAGCTCTGGGTCACTGTCCGTGTGGAGTTTGCATATTCTCCCCGTTTCTGCATGGGTTTCACCCCCACAACCCAAAGATGTGCAGGCTAGGTCGATTGGCCACACTAAATTGCCCCTTAATTGGAAAAAATGAATTGGGTACACTAAATTTATATTAAAAAACATTCCTACATTCATCACGATTGTTAAAATAATATCAGCTCAAAGCTAGGTGTCTCTTGTTTACTTCTATCTGGACTCTAACTGCTCTGAGCATTTTAAACTAATCATATGTAAGTACAGGTTCACTGTATTTTAATAGAAAGAAAAAGAACAATGAGAAACAAAATTAATTACATCTCCAGTTGAAGAGCTAGCAAAGGTGCTTGCAGTCAAATGGCCAACTTTGTGCTAGTTTTATGATTCTCTCTCGGGTGCCAATGCTAACTGTAGGATCCCAGTTCACTCAGCAAAGGTTGGGAATTTAACCTCAAGTATCAAGTTCCTCACAAGTGATTAGCAGAATTATATTAAGCCAAATCCCAATAATGTTTACAAACGAGGATCTGACATCCTATTCAGACAGGTTTTCCTTCCTTCGCTTGAAGAAATCTAAAATGGAACCTATAATACCAGTCATTGAACAAAGAACAGTACAGCACAGGAATAGGCCCTTCGGCCTTCCAAGCCTGCGCTGATCACGTGTCCTATCTAGACCAATCCCTGTATCCTTCTATACCCAGTCTGTTCATTTGTCCATCGAGATAAGTCTTAACGGTCGCTAAGGTATCTGCCTCAACTGCCTCACTTGGCAGTGCATTCCAGGCGACCACCATCCTGTGTAAAAAAACTTGCCCCGCACATCTCCGCTGAACCTATCCCCCCTCACCTTGAACTTTGCCCCCTTGTAATTGTAATTTAGTGTTGGGTAGGGTTACTGGGTTAGGGGATAGGGTGGAGGTGTCGACCTTGGGTAGAGTGCTTTTCCGAGAGCCAGTGCAGACTCGATGGGCCGAATGGCCTCCTTCTGCACTGTAAATTCTATGAAAAAAAATTCTACTGGAGGGAGTGCCATTTGCTCGCAGCACTCAAAGCCGAGCGTGAAAAGCATTGAGCAGGAAATATTGAACAAATCCTTTTTCAAATTCTCCCCGTGAAGTGAATATGCCAAGAGGTAATCGAACAATATACCTGCAGAGCGGTTCACATTCTTTTGGAATTAAATCTATCAACGTACTGTTATGTCTTCTGGTTCCCACAAGTTCAAAATAATCACACTTTGAGACTCAAAACGCTGGAGCTTCATCCAATGTATTTCTTACAGCTCTCTATCTGGCTGGTGGACTGATACAATGGTGCTTGGTATTTTACTGCAGTGCAGCAGTGCAGGTGGCACCCTGGATGTACAGTTATAACATTTACTTCCTGGTTCTTTACGAATAACACAACAATATGACATGTAACGCCCGTGGTCATACAGAAAGAGAGAAACTCATGCAAAAAGACACCTTATTCTGGCAACATCTAAAATCTACTTGGCAGAACGTTACCCAGGAAAGATTATAAAGATTAACAGCAGTTTTAACTCCTGGCTAACTATGGTACTGAGCCCCCAACTTCCAATGGAACCTCCAGCCATCTATCTGACTACCACTCTCCTGAAGCCTCCCCCACCCTCCAACCCACCATCTATCTGACTACCACTCTCCTGAAGCCTCCCCCACCCTCCAACCCACCCTACCACCCTCACTCATTTACCTTATACTCAAACCTCTAAGTTGCTTTGAGACCTTTAGACTCTCTACTTACGATCCTGCTCTATGAGGGAGGGCTCACAGAACCGGTCCAGAAGTCCAGACCAGGAATTCTGAGGTCCATTTTATAGTAAAAAATAGGGACTAAATGGTAATCTGATAGCGACTGCCGCTCCTCTGAAGATTCAGCCCAATATCTTTGTTCTGCTGTCTGCAGATGCTGCTTGATCGGATGGGTTTTTCCAGCATTTTCTGCTTTTATTCAAATTGCCAGCATTTACAGTATTTTACTTTTGTACTCAAGAAAGTTAACTGCCCACCCTGATGTTAATGCACTGTCTGGCAACTCCTTTGTTGAGGCAGCAGCATTACCATGAGGATGAATAATTCATCCCATAATCGTAACTTGTAGGTGCTTTAATATAACAATGAATAAAACATCCCAAGGAGCTATAAAACAAGATCGGACACTGGGCCACGAGCCAGATGACCAAAAGCTTTGCCAGAGAGGTAGGGAGGGAATTCCAAAGCTTACATATGCAGCCTTGCCAGCTAAAGTCACGGCCATCATTTGTGAAGCGACTAAAAGCAATGATAATCAAGAGGCCAGAATTAGAGTGCAGAAAACTCAAAAGGGTTGTGGGGAAGGCCGAGGCCACAGCAACAGAGTTCTTGCAATAAGGATGAGAATTTAACAAGTTTTTCATTCAAAATCTGAGGCCAGGCATTCACGAGCTGGAGTTAGGCTGTTAAATTAGCTTTTAGGAGTTTTTTTTTTTATAAATTTAGAATACCCAATTCATTTTCTCCAATTAAGGGGCAATTTAATGTGGCCAATTGACCTACCCTGCACATCTTTGGGTTGTGGGGGCGAAACCCACGCAGACACGGGGAGAATGTGCAAACTCCACACGGACAGTGAACAGCTTTTAGGAGTTTAACAGTATATTCATAGACTTAATTTATATCACCCAGATGCTGACTAAGAGCAGCAAATGAATGTGAGCAACTGGTAATCCATGTTACATGTGCCAGAAGACTTTGGTTCCTTGCTGAGGATATGGTAGGAGTTTCGACAGAAGAAATCATCTCAGCCGTAGCCAATTCCATGTTCACCAAATGTCCACTCATGCTTCCAACTGTAATCAAGGAAAGACATCCATCCTGGTTGATTTTCCCTTCTCCAATCCAGGAGCGCAGCAGTCAATTATAGCACTCAACTGAAATCAACCAATGCAGCTAAAATCAAGAATTTAATGCTGTCTACTCCATACGGTTCAGCTCCACACAGTATCAACTTGCTGAGCAACTTAAAACCAATTTGCTGCAAACTGTAGCCCCTTGTAATAAAGAAATATAATCACAACTTGGGAAAAGAACTATGTACAACAAGTCTGACAAACTGCATTAGGATGTTCACTGTGCCCGACTGGTGCTGTCTCAGACCAGGCAAATTTTTAACTGGCTGTACTGGAAAAAGATCTAATAATTCAAAATAGTTTACATAAAATGATTATATTTTTAATGTCACTAGCTGAAGCTTTACAACTGAAAGTGAAGAGTCATCGTCCAAATTATAGGTTTCCCATTATACAATATTTGGGGGGAGGAAACTGAGATTAGAACCACAGAATGGTTATAGCACAGGAGGCCTTTAGTCTATCATGCCCATGTGGACTGTCTGTACGAAGTACTTAGCTAGTCCCACTCTTCTGCCTTTCCACCATCGCCCAGAAGATATTTTCTCTTCAGGTAATTATCAAATTCGCTTTTCAATGACATGGTTGGAATCTGCCTCCACTGATCTCAGGCATTGCATTCTATTACAAATGTGGGAATTTCAGATATATAGTATTATATGTATTTGGTGCAGTCAGGGTTAGAAACCTGGGTTAGTGGTGTTTTTAAAAATCCTTGTTTGCAAGACAGCTAAGTTTTCTGGGGGTCAGAAATACCATTAAAGCGTCGTAAAAGCTTGGGCAAATGGATTTTTGCTTGGATTAAGAGGGTCCCCTGTGGCGTATTTAATTATAGAGAACTTTGTGTTAAGTTAGTAAAATAATACAACTAATAGGAGAAGTTAGAGTATCAGGAATTTTGGCAGAGACACAAAGATTGTTCAGGTTGGTCGCTGGAAGTTAAACTATAAAGATAGTTTCTGAAGACTTCAGCTAGAGATCCTACATTGCTTTTTTTTTAAATTTAGAGTATCCAATTATTTTTTTTCAAATTAAGTGACAGTTTAGCGTGGCCAATCCACCTACCATATACATTTTCTGCATTGTGGGGGTGAGACCCATACAGACACAGGGAGATGTGCAAACTCCACACGGTCAGTGACCCAGGGCCGGGATCGAACCTGGAACCTTGGCATCATGAGGCAGCAGTGCTAACCATCGTGCCGCCCTGATCCTGCATTGTTCTGACAGGATTCAGGTCTATCTCTTAAGCAAGTATGTCGGAGTCTGCTAACTGCATTTAAAAATGTTTTGGGTTCAGAGATGTTTCTGTTATTTGAATGGGAGTAAAAATAGCAGTTAAGGGTTATTCTGTCATCGCATTGATTAGCATTGTTTAAGGATATAAGAACATAACATAAGAACTAGGAGCAGAAGTAAGCCATCTGGCCCTTCGAGCCTGCTCCGCCATTCAATGAGATCATGGCTGATCTTTTGTGGACTCAGCTCCACTTTCCCACCAGAACACCATAACTTTTTATTCCTGTATTCATCAAAAAACTATCTTTATCTTGAAAACATTTAACGAAGGAATTGCTTCACTGGGCAGGGAATTCAAAGATTCACAACCCTTTGGGTGAAGAAGTTCCTCCTAAACTCAATCTTAAATCTACTTCATCTTATTTTGAGGCTATGCTCCCTAGTTCTGCTTTCACCCGCCAGTGGATACAACCTGCCCGCATCTATCCTATCTATTTCCTTCATAATTTGATATGTTTCTATAAGACCCCCCCCCCCCCCCCCCCCCCCCCCCTCCCCGCATCCTTCTATATTCCAACAAGTACAGTCCCAGTCTACTCAACCTCTCCTCGTACTCCAATCCCTCAACTCTGGGATTAGCCTAGTGAATCGCCTCTGCACACCGTCCAGCGCCAGTACATATTTTAATACTGTGCTTGTTCTAAGTTTGTTTTAATGTACCGTATCCTTATTTTGTGTGAAAACATTCCTGGAGCAAGGTATCCTTTCCTCGCAGTCTTACAAAATTAAAATATTAGGGTTAATGTCCAGCATCCTAGCCACTGCTAGGGTTTGGTCCGGGATCGGAATATCACACCCGAACTGCTTGCTGTGCAAAAATGTCTTTCTGATGGAACATAAAAGTAGGAAGGTTTGGTGAGACCACACGTAAAGTATCGTGCACAGTTTTGGTCTTAGTACTCAAGAAGGATACCCTTAAGAGATATACATGCATTGTAGGCAGTTCAATGAAGGTTCGCGAGGTTGATTCCTGGGATGAAGAAGTTGGTTTAGGAGGAAGGTTAAGCAGGTTGGGCCAATACTCATTGCAGTTTGGAGGAATGGGAGGTGATCTTATTGAAATATAAAAGATTCCAGGGGCTTGAAAGGGTCAATGCTGTGCATGCTTCCCCTCATGGGGAAATCTAGAACATGGGGAATCTAGAACTAGGGGGAACAGTTAAAAATAAGGGGTTTCCGCTTTAAGACAGAGGAGGAATTTCTTCCACCAGAGGGTCATGTTTGGAATTCTCTCCCCCAGAGAGCAGAGGTGGCTGGACCATTGAACATATCTATGGTTGATCAATTTTAGATCAACAAGAAAGTCAAAGGTTATTTGGGTGGGAGGGTAGGTAAGGCAGGCACTGAAGGCCACAATCAAGTCTGCATGATCTTATTCAATGGTGGAGCAGACTCGAGGAGCCAAATGGCCAACTCTTGTTCCCATTTCTCATGTTCATGTCATCTGTTTCTTTTGCCTATTAGCTTAAATTAGTGTCCTTCCACCGAAGAAAACAGTTCTTCCCTAATTACTTTATCCCTTAAAGATCACTTACCAACATCCTTGAAAATGAAAATAACTACAAAATTGACACGATTACACTCCATTAAAAAAAAAGGGTAAAGGGATATACAAGCCAGTTCATCTAACACTGATTCTGGTTGAACTTTAAAAGCAGAGATGAATTTAGTTAAAACAGTCAGAAAGAGATGAGAGAAGATGAGATGAGAAAGAGACAAGGAAAGCCAGCGTGGATTTGTGATGGTCATGCAATGGAATAGTCTGAGGGAATCAGAGTGTAGGGACATAACTTGAAAGGTGGGAATACAGGGAGAAAGAGTCATTAGAAAGAAATTCTTGGCTATTAATATTACATGTTAAGTAAATGTCACCACAGCCCCAGAGGACCATAGGCTGTTCTCCCCTTTTGAAAAAGAGCTGACTGGTGGTGATTTAACCTGCGGGTCACCACACCTCAAGTGAGGGGCAAGATTTAGAAGGCGGGCCTTCATGAATAACCTCAGCTGGTACGGGAATTTAACCTGTACTGTTGGCATTGTTTCATATCCGACACCCCATGTATACTTATTATATATGATGGGCAACAAATACAAAAGCAAGGTCGTAACTGAATATTATGTATAGTTCTCAGAACCCTATTGCTATTATTCAAGGCAGGTATATTACAGTTAATGGGTAGAATAAAGATTCAATGGAATAATACCTGACTCAAGAGGTTACAGTTATGAATGGTATGAGGAAAAACAAGACAAACTAAAAAGTGAAGGAATAAAAGCAGCACTTAACTTTTCAAAGACAGAAATTTATTGCATTTAATAAAACATTCAGTGTTTCATATGGTGACATGTTCAAGTTACACTAAGTGGCCTCAGCTTATGCGGACTGCATTCCTTGTGTCAATACATAAACTGTCCCAGTTTTTTTATTGAGGAACTAATAATAAGATTCACTGTTTGCATTCCTATTGAAACAAGAATGACAACGCTCACAAAATACTCAAAGGAAGTGTATAAAATGCAGTACTATGAACAAGAACCTACATTTATGTGGTGCCTTTAACATCACAAAATGTCCCAAGGTGCATTACAGGAGCAATATAAAACATCGGTATGGGACAATTGGGCACGGCCGTTTGGACGCAGCCGTTTGAGCGCCATGGGACAATTGGGTGCAGCCAATTTGGCGCGGCCGTTTGGGCGCAGACGACAGAAATTTTTTTCGTTTTTGTGGCTAGTAAATTGTTGCAAGTAAATTGTTGCAAGATTCAGTATCATTCGAAGGAAGGACTTAAAAGCAAGCTTAAAATTGTAAATTAAAAGATGAGCTTTAAAAAGTTTTTAAACTAACTTTATTGTAAATTAAAAACCTTAAATTAGATACATTAGGAATGGCTGGTAGACTAGCTTGGGATATGTCTGTCAAACATTCATTAACAACTACAGTCGGTGCCTCAAGGGTTTCCTGTGCTCTCTTTTTTATTTAGTTTTCACGAGTGCAACCTCTACTTGTGCAGCAGAAGCATCATGCGAATGGCTGTTCAGCTGCCTCACCACGTTTGCTGCTTTAGTATGGAGCCGTGCTTTGCACCGGTTTTTTTGCTCACAACGCCAAAATTTCACTTCGCTGTCACCTTTGCTTGTTCTGTCAAAGACGTAAAGGAATCCGTTATGAACAAATTTTTCTTTACCACGTTTTGTTGATACTTCCTCAGCCATCATATGGGTATGCGAATTGGTTTAGTTAAAAAATATATTAAAAGATGGTGATAGAACGAAACACTTGTGACAGCGGACCCGCACCAGCAGCCAACTCAACTGAGGCTAATTTACAAATAAAGAAATGTTATTATGGCCAAAACGTCCGGCGCCAAAACGTCCGGCGCTAAAACGGCCGCGCCCAAATGGCTGCGCCAAAACGTACCTAACCCATAAAACATAGTATGACAACAAGCTACATAAGGAGCTATTAGGTTAGATGATCAAAAACTTGGTCAAAGGGGCAGCACGGTGGTTAGCTGCCTCACGGCGCCGACGTC
This sequence comes from Scyliorhinus canicula, assembly GCF_902713615.1. NCBI lineage: Eukaryota > Metazoa > Chordata > Chondrichthyes > Carcharhiniformes > Scyliorhinidae > Scyliorhinus > Scyliorhinus canicula. The sequence continues at coordinate 299,001,835 of NC_052146.1, forward strand.
CCAGGTTCGATCCCGGCTCTGGGTCACTGGCCGTGTGGAATTTACACGTTCTCCTCGTGTTTGTGTAGGTTTAGTCCCCACAACCCAAAAATGTGCAGGATAGGTGGACTGACCACGCTAAATTGTCTCTTAATTGGGAAAAAAATTAATTGGTTACTCTTAAAAAAAAATTTTACAACTTGGTTAAAGCGTTTTGAGGATGTAACACAATGCAACATAAATAAATTTAGAGTGCCCAGTTACTTTTTTTTCCCAATTAAGGGGCAATTTAGCGTGGCCAATCCACCGAACCTGCACAGCTTTGGGTTGTGGGGGCGAGACACACGCAGACACGGGGAGAATGTGCAAACTCCACACAGTGGCCGGGATCAAACCCGAGTCTTCAGCACCATAGATGTAACATAAATTTAACAGAGAAAAAATATTACTGTCCACTTCCTCCTCCTCTCAGTTTAGGAAAAAGATTAGTTATTCTTGGTAATATTCATTGCATCTCCTCCAAGTATAGGCAAGCCAAGTAACTCTCCACCCCACGTCCTGCCACTGTTCAACGTGGAGCATAGAATTATTTTCCCGAGTAGGTGATAGCTAGTTAATGCTCCTTGTCCAACTCCCCCGAGTTCAACCAATACTGAGCTAACCATAGCCATAAATCCTACTCCTCGGGTGCAGCAATGCTCTAGAACAGTGCTTCTCAAAGTGTGGTACGCGTACCGGTGCCGGTACGCGAGCCATCGTCTGCCGGTACTTGGAGTGTTTCCAGAAAAGAAAAAGACAGTAATCCTGGATTGGCTTGTTTCACTCACCGGTCCCTGGCGCATTGAAAAAAAAACTGCCAGTCCGCCACATCAGATAGTTTGAGATGCACTGGTCAAGAACACTCAAAGCACTCAAGTCCAATGGCAGTAATGAGACAGGCCAATTATTTGACTCCTTCCAGTGGTAATAATAAACTTACCAAACCTTTTATTTGTTGTCACTTTTAATTTGGTATTAGTCCTTCTGGAGGTCAATATTAGAACCAGGCTTTAGATTTTAAACAGTGAGAGAAAGTGTGAAGAAAAATAACAAGCATTAAAAAAAGGTTAGAACAGCATAGCACAGGAATCTTTTCCAGTTAGTAGAATACTACTTATACTATCCAATCATAAAATTTATTTGGGCACCAAAACAGTGAAATTAACAGAATTATGAAATATTGGAAAACCTTGGTCTCTCCTGAATTGAACAAAATATAATAAAAAGGCTTGTGCACTTTATAACTAGAACATCATTTTTTTTTCACTGATGGAAGAAGAGGGTTATTTTTTACTCATTCATGGATGTAGACGTCACTGGCCCAGCCTGCGTTTATTGCCAATCCCCGAGGACATTTTAGTGTCAACCACCTTGCTGTGGATCTGGAGTCACATGCAGGTCAGACCAGGTAAGGATGGCATGTTTCCTTCCCTGAAGGAGTCTGGAATAAACGTCCTGAGAGGGTGGTGGAGGCAGGTTCAATCGAGGTATTTAAAAGGGAATTGGATATCTATCTGTAAAGAAAGAAGGTGCAACATTACGGGGATATGTAGGGGATGAAACTAGGTAGAAATCTCTTTCACAGAGCCACAGCAGACTCAATGGGTCAAGAAGCCTCCTTCTGCACCGTGAAGATTCTGTGATTACTCTAATTTCACTGCGGGTGGTTTAGTAAAGAACATTGTGACAACATTAATTACATAATCTTCATGAAAAGTAGAAGCACATGTTTGCACAGCAGTACAAGCTTGTGAAAGTCAAATGTCAACTTAGTTTAGGTGGGGCAGCACAGTGGGGCAGTGGGTTAGCCCTGCTGGCTCAGGTTCCAGGTTCGATCCCGGCTCTGAGACACTGTCCGTGTGGAGTTTGCACATTCTCTCCGTGTTTGCGTGGGTTTGACCCCCACAACCCAAAGATGTGCAAGATAGGTGGATTGGCCACGCTAAATTGCCACTTATTGGAAAAAATTAATTGGGTAATCTAATTTTTTTTAAAAACAACTTAGTTTAGGTGATTCTTCCAACGTCCTGCCCAGCAGACGCCAACCATCATCACCAAAATGGTCATTCATTCCATTGGCAACAGTGGTACCTCACTGAACTAATAGGGAGCTGATAAAAATTATGTTTATATTTCAAAAAGGCTTGACTATCAAGTGTTTTGAAAATAGCCCTTATTCTTTTTTTTCCAATTCAGGGGCAATTTAGCATGGCCAATTCACATAATCTGCAATTTTTGGGTTGTGGGGGTGAAACCCACGCAGACATGGGAAGATGGAGTAAACTCCACACAGACAGTGACCCAGGGCCGGGATTGAACTCGGGTACTCAGTGCTGTAGGCAGCAGTGCTAACCACTGGGCCACCATGCCGCCACCCATGGCAGCACGGTAACACAGTAGTTAGCATCTTTGCTTCACAGTGTCAGAGACCCGGGTTCAATTCCTGCTTGGGTCATTGTCTTTGCGGAGTCTGCACGTTCTCCCCGTGTCTGCGTAGGCTTCCTTCGGGTGCTCCAGTTTCTTCCCACAAGTCCCAAAATGCATGCCAGTTAAGTGAATTGGACATTCTGAAGTCTCCCTCAGTGTACCCGCACAGGCGCCGGAATGTTGCGCATAGGGGATTTTCACAGTAACTTCACTGCAGTATATGTAAGTCTACTTGTGACACTAATAAAGATTATTAGGATTATTATTCTAATATAGGACATACTTTTGAAGTTTGATTATTTATTTACAAAATAAAAATAGAGTAACTTGAAGCTCAAGCATATTAATTGATCTGTATTACAATATGTGTCATACATATTAAATATTCAATAAGAATTTGATCGGAGGTCCATTACACAGATTATTACAAACAGGTTAGCCATATGGTTACAAAAAAGAAAACGCCTCTCTTTTTAAATGGCGGAAGAAATTTCCATGCAGATACTAACAATGTACAGTGTTTCCTTCCACAGGAGAGGAAGGAAAAGCGACAAATTATATTTACATGGCAACTGTAGGAGAGTTGAAACATGCCCTCACGGGCAGCACGGTAGCATTGTGCAGAGCACAATTGCTTCACAGCTCCAGGGTCCCAGGTTCGATTCCGGCTTGGGTCACTGTCTGTGCAGAGTCTGCACATCCTTTCCGTGTGTGCGTGGGTTTCCTCCGGGTGCTCCGGTTTCCTCCCACAGTCACAAAGATGTGCAGGTTAGGTGGATTGGCCATGATAAATTGCCCTTAGTGTCCAAAATTGCCCTTAGTGTTGGGTGGGGTTACTGGGTTATGGGGATAGGGTGGAGGTGTTGACCTTGGGTAGGGTGCTCTTTCCAAGAGCCGGTGCAGACTCGATGGGCCGAATGGCCTCCTTCTGCACTGTAAATTCTATGAAATGCACTAATGGCATTGACCTGGTAGAGGTTACATGATCATCCAGATCTGCGAAAATAAGGGCAGGGGAGGGAGAAGGACAAAGGGGACATGATGAAACAGGATCAAAAAGTTCTCTAGGTATCAAATATCAAATATAAAAACAGATTGCACGTGGCTGCTCCACCACTTGTTTGTTTTACCATTATGCAGACCAGAAATCAAGCATGGATATTTCACTTCTACGTAGTGAGGCAGTGTTGGGTAACAGCAGGATCAGCAAGGTCAAAAAATGTATTTCTTGGTTTGGTTTGATGCATTTAATGAAACCCAAGACACTAAAACACAAACCCATGTTCTTGAACAGTCAGATCTTGGATATTGATTGATGCAAGTTAACAATATTGGTGTCATTTTGGACTTACTTTTTTAAAATGGAATCTGCTTCCATCTACCCAAGACACACCAAGGAGGAGAAGAGTAAAGATGTAATTTACGTTTAGATGAGAAATTAGACTGTTAGGTACAATAAGAGTGTGTGAATAAGGGAAGAGAAATAGATCAACTGAAAGTGTAATTGCAACTTTCGACAGGTTTAACTGTGTGGGGGCAGCACGGGCGCAGTAGGTTAGCCCTGCAGCCTCACGGCGCCGTGGTCCCAGGTTCAATCCTGGCTCTGGGTCATTGTCCGTGTGGAGTTTGCACATTCTCCCCGTGTTTGCGTGGGTTTCGCCCCCATAACCCAAATAATGTGCAGGCTAGGTGGATTGGCCATGCTAAATTGCCCCTTAATTGGAAAAAATTAATTGGGTACACTAAATTTTTTTTTTTTAAAAGGTTTGTTAGCGCTATATTTCCCAAGTCCATCTCGCCCAACCTTCGTCACACAGGCTGGGGAGGTGAGACATGTCAGTCCAGGAGGGGAGGGGTCGGGGTCAGTCCGGGAGGGGAGGGGGAGGGTCTAGTCCAGGAGCGGAGGGGGAGGGGTCAGTCCAGAAGGGGAGGGGTCAGTCCAGGAGGGGGGAGGGGTCTGTCCAGGAGGGGGGAGGGGTCAGTCCAGGAGGGGGGAGGGGTCAGTCCAGGAGGGGGGAGGGGTCAGTCCAGGAGGGGGGAGGGGTCAGTCCAGGAGAAGGGAGGGGTCAGTCCAGGAGGGGGGAGGGGTCAGTCCAGGAGGGGGGGGGGGTCAGTCCAGGAGGGGGGAGGGGTCAGTCCAGGAGGGGGGAGGGGTCAGTCCAGGAGGGGGGAGGGGTCAGTCCAGGAAGGGGGAGGGGTCAGTCCAGGAGGGGAGGGGAGGGGGAGGGGTCAGTCCAGGAGGGGAGGGGGAGTGGTCAGTCCAGGAGGGGAGGGGGAGGGGTCAGTCCAGGAGGGGGAGGGTCCAATCCAGGAGGAGAGGGGCCAGTCCGGGAGGGGAGTGGAAGTGGAGGGGAGGGGTCAGTCCGGAAGTGGAGGGGCCAATCCAGGAGGGATGGGGTCAGTCCGGGAGGGGAGGGGGAGGGGTTAGTCCGGGAGGGGAAGGGGGGTGCGGGGGAGGGGAGGTGTTTTGTGAGGGCCACTAAGAATCCAGCACGAGTTTTCAGGATACAAAGAAATAACATTTATTTACAATAACACATATATATATTATACACACACACACACACAACAGCAGCAGCAACTTCCCTTGCAGCTCACTCCTCTATCTCTCTGCTGGTTCCAAACTGGCCAGCTCTATTTATGCAGGGAGTCTGCTAATGATTTCTTCGCCCCCCTCATTGGGGAAGCTCATACTCCCACAGGATTGTGGGATTGTCATTAGTCCCCAGCCAATGGTAAGCAGGCAGGTTATAACATCCCCCCCCCCCCCCCCCCCCAAGTCCAAGGAATCCACTGAAGACCCTTGTGAAGGAGGGCGTCGGACTCGTTTTGCCGCAGGCCCATTTGCACGAGGCGCTGGATCGGGCGGCGTGTAACGAGATGGAGACCGGCGCTTCCGTGATGAACGGCGCAACAGTTGTCCATCCACGGCCCGTGGGCCCGAGGATTCCCCCTCTGAGGTGTCTTGTGTCTCCATCTCGGAGTCAGAGTCTGCTGCCTCCGTCATCGCGCCGTCTTTATCTCCACACGGTTCTGCAGCGACATGCGCAAGCTTTGAGTGAGGAATACGTTCCATTGTGTCTGGTCTCTGTGGCTGTAGAAATGAGCTCCTGGGGCGGGGAATCTTTGGAAGTGATAGTCTTCTGGACCGAACATGGTCTACATGTTTGCGCTGGAGACGACCCTGGGCTTGCACCTGGTAAGAGATAGGGCCCGTTTTGCGAAAGATTACTCCAGGGATCCACTGGGCACCACCAGCAAAATTCTGAACGAACACTGGGTCACCGGGCGTAAACTGCCGAATCAGCCGTGCCGAGAAAAACCATGTCCCTGCCGTTCTTGTGTGCGGCGTACGTTTGCGCCAATGTCCGGGAAAACCATGCTAAGGCGGGTGCGAAGTCTCCAGCCCATTAGGAGTTCTGCGGGAGCTACCCCAGTCACCGCATGGGGGGTGGTCCTAAATGAAAACAGAAAATGAGCCAGTCTCGTGTCCATCGACCCGGAAGACTGCTTCTTGAGGCCTCGTTTGAATGTCTGCACTGCGCGCTCCGCAAACCCATTTGAAGCCGGGTGGTAAGGGGCAGTGCGGATGTGGCGTATGCCGTTCATCTTCATGAACCTCACAAACTCCTCACTTGTGAAAGGAGTGCCGTTGTCCGTGACCAGCACCACGGGGAGGCCATGTGTACTGAAAGACAAACGCATCTTTTCGAATGTTGCGCAGGACGTTGTGCCTCCCATCTTATGCACCTCTAGCCATTTAGACTGGGCATCGATTAATAACAGGAACATGGATCCTTGAAAAGGGCCGGCGAAATCCACATGCAAGCGCGCCCAAGGCCGCCCTGGCCATTCCCAGTGATATAGGGGCGCGGCCGGTGAAAGCTTCTGATGCTCCTGGCAAATGGAGCAGTTTTGGGCCACCTTCTCAATGTCAGTGTCGAGGCCTGGCCTCCAGACATAACTCCGGGCCAACATTTTTATTTTGGTCACACCTGGATGCCCATTGTGCAAGTCTCTCAGTATCAGCTCCTGTCCTTTTTCCGGGACAATCACACGCGTCCCCCACAAAAGGATGCCGTCTTCCACGCTGAATTCCGACAGCTTGGAGGAAAATGCCCGCAACTTGCCTGGGAGCTGTCTATGCTGCCCACCATACAGTACTATGTGCAGAACCTTTGACAGGACTAGCTCCGTCTGGGTCCACTCACGGATCTGTGATGCCGTGACAGGGAAGGTGTCCATAAAATTTAGGGTTGCAACCACCTCACCGGTCATTGGGGTTGACATGGGGCTGGTCGTAAAGGCAATCGGCTCAGTGCATCGGCATTCCCTATCTGGGTTTCTGGTTGTGCTCCAGAGAATACTCGTATGCAGCGAGCAACAAAGCCCAGCGCTGGATCCGTGCAGAAGCAATGGGCGGTATTGGCTTATCCTCTCTGAAAAGTCCCAGCAGAGGCTTATGATCAGTCACGATAGTGAAGTGGCGGCCATATACGTACTGGTGGAACGATTCATCACAAAGACCACTGCCAGGCCCTCCTCCTCGATCTGCGTGTACTTTTTTTCCGCTGCAGTCAGTGTGCGGGAGGCGAAAGCTACCGGCCGCTCGGCCCCGTTCTCCATATTGTGGGACAGGACAGCCCCAATACCATACGGGAATGCATCACATGTGACAAGCAAAGGCTTTCCAGGATCATAGTGGGTTAGTAACCCAGACGACGACAATTGTTGTTTTACCCGCCGGAAAGCGGTTTCCTGCGGCTGACCCCAAACCCAGGTGTGATTCTTCTTTAGCAGAAGGTGCAACGGGGCCAGCGTAGTTGCCAGATTGGGGAGGAACTTTCCGTAATAGTTTACGAGGCCGAGAAACGAACGAAGAGGCGGAGTGTCATTTGGGGCGGGGGCCTGTTGAATTGCGCGCACCTTTTCTGCGGACGGGGTGCAAACCTTCGCAGTCCACCCGATAACCCAGGTAGACTACTTCCTTCGCCTGAAAAACGCACTTTGTGCGACGTAAACGGACTCCAGCCTCCGAAAAGCGTCTAAGGGCAGCCTCCAAATTTTCCAGATGTTCCAGCTCCAACATCCCTGTGATCAAAACGTCATCCAAGTAGACAGCAACACGTGGTAAACCTCTCAAAATGCCCTCCATAACACGTTGAAAAATAGCGCAGGCAGAGGATACTCCAAAGGGCAAACGTGTATATTCATACAGGCCACAGTGTGTATTAATCGTTATATATGGCTGGAGGCAGGGTCCAGCTCCAACTGCAGGTAGGCGTGACTCATATCTAATTTTGTGAACGAGAGTCCGCCTGCAAGCTTCGCGTAGAGATCCTCTATGCGAGGCATTGGGTGTCGGTCGAGTCGGGAAGCCGAATTCATGTAAGTTTATAGTCGCCGCACAAGCGAACTGTGGTATCTGGCTTCATTACAGGTACAATTGGTGCTGCCCAGTCAGCGAATCGGACGGGCCTGATGATACCCAAAGTCTCCAAACGAGTGAGTTCCCCTTCTACCTTCTCGAGCAAGGCGTAAGGCACCGGGCGCGCCCGGAAATAGCGCGGCATGGCTCCTGGTTCGACTTGGATACGGGCTACAGGCCCTTTTATTTTCCCCAAACCGGGCTGGAATATATCTGGCTCCTCATCCATTGGTTCTGGAGAAGGGTCCCTTCGGGGAGGAATGTCCGACGGCCACTGGTGTCGATCCAGACGTCACCTCGCCCAAGGTACTGCAGGAGTGCAGGGGGACACTTTTGGATGGAAGGGGTTGCGCCCCAAGGCATGCACCTCCATTCCCTGTAGCTCCTGCACTCCTCTATCTCTCTGCTGGTTCCAAACTGGCCAGCTCTATTTATGCAGGGAGTCTGCTAATGATTTCTCTGCCCCCCTCATTGGAGTAGCTCATACTCCCACAGGATTGTGGGACTGTCATTAGTCCCCAGCCAATGGTAAGCAGGCAGGTTATAACAAGGGGTCAGTCCGGGAGGGGAAGGGTCAGTCCGGGAGGGGAAGGGTCAGTCCGGGAGGGGAAGGGTCAGTCCGGGAGGGGAGGGGTCAGTCCGGGAGGGGAGTGGGAGGGGAGGGGTCAGTCCGGGAGAGGAAGGGGAGGGATCAGTCCTGGAGGGGAGGGGTCAGTCCGGGAGAGGAAGGGGAGGGGTCAGTCCGGGAGAGGAAGGGGAGGGGTCAGTCCGGGAGAGGAAGGGGAGGGGTCAGTCCGGGAGAGGAAGGGGAGGGGTCAGTCCGGGAGAGGAAGGGGAGGGGTCAGTCCGGGAGAGGAAGGGGAGGGGTCAGTCCGGGAGAGGAAGGGGAGGGGTCAGTCCGGGAGGGGCGGGGTCAGTCCTGGAGGAGTAGGGGGTCAGTCCGGGAGGGGAGGGTGTCAGTCCGGGAGAGGAAGGGGAGGGGTCAGTCCGGGAGGAGGAGGAGGTCAGTCCGGGAGGGGAGGGGGTCAGTCCGGGAGGGGTGTGGGAGGGGAGGGGTGTGGGAGGGGAGGGGGTCAGACCGGGAGAGGAAGGGGAGGGGTCAGTCCGGGAGGGGAGGGGTCAGTCCGGGAGGGGAGGGGTCAGTCCGGGAGGGGAGGGGAGGGGGTCAGTCCTGGAGGAGGAGGGGGCAGTCCGGGAGGGGGTCAGTCCGGGAGGGGAGGGGGTCAGTCCGGGAGGAGGAGGGGGTCAGTCCGGGAGGAGGAGGGGGTCAATCAGGGGGGGGGGGGGGGGGGGGGGAGGGGGATGGGGTCAGTCGGGGAGGGGAGGGGGTCAGTCCGGGAGGGGAGGGGGTCAGTCCGGGAGGGGAGGGGGGTCAGTCCGGGAGGGGAGGGGGTCAGTCCGGGAGGGGAGGGGGTCAGTCCGGGAGGGGAGGGGGTCAGTCCGGGAGGGGAGGGGGTCAGTCCGGGAGGGGAGGGGGTCAGTCCGGGAGGGGAGGGGGTCAGTCCGGGAGGGGAGGGGGGTCAGTCCGGGAGGGGAGGGGTTCAGTCCGGGAGGGGAGGGGGTCAGTCCGGGAGGGGAGGGGGTCAGTCCGGGAGGGGAGGGGGTCAGTCCGGGAGGGGAGGGGGTCAGTCCGGGAGGGGTCAGTCCGGGAGGAGGAGGGGGTCAGTCGGGGGGAGGGGGGGGGGTCCAGTCCGGGAGGGGAGTGGGAGGGGAGGGGTCAGTCCGGGAGAGGAAGGAGAGGGGTCAGTCCGGGAGAGGAAGGGTCCGTCCTGGAGGAGGAGGGGGTCAGTCCTGGAGGAGGAGGGGGTCAGTCCTGGAGGAGGAGGGGGTCAGTCCGGGAGGGGAGGGGAAGGGGAGGGGTCAGTCCGGGAGAGGAAGGAGAGGGGTCAGTCCGGGAGGGGATGGGTCAGTCCGGGAGGGGATAGGTCAGTCCGGGAGGGATGGGGAGGGCGTCAGTCCGGGAGGAGGAGGGGGTCAGTCCGGGAGGAGGAGGGGGTCAGTCCGGGAGGAGGAGGGGGTCAGTCCGGGAGGGGAGGATGCCAGTCCGGGAGGGGAGGGGCCAGTCCGGGAGGGGAGGGGCCAGTCCGGGAGGGGAGGGGCCAGTCCGGGAGGGGAGGGGCCAGTCCGGGAGGGGAGGGGCCAGTCCGGGAGGGGAGGGGCCAGTCCGGGAGGGGAGGGGCCAGTCCGGGAGGGGAGGGGTCAGTCCTGGAGGGGAGGGGGGTGGGAGTTGTTTATGTTGGGTGCACCGTGCAATAGTTGCTCTGGAGTTGTGATTTTTTTTCTTCTAATTCTTTCAGAGTAACTAATCAGGACAAAACTGGCAGAAACAGCCGAGTTAGGGTTTTAAATCACTTCGGTCGGCTGGTTCTCAGCGTAATTGTCCAAGGGGAATTAACGCTTCCATATAATTGCTGGGTAAACCCTTACGTTGGAACTTGCAGGAGGGATTCCCAGAGCATTCATGAGGGTACCCCCTAAATGCGACACTGGGGGGGAACCCGGAAGCCATGGGCCAACATCACCTCTCAAAAGAAGCACAATTACTTAAGACAGAGTTAAATGACTCAAATTAGCATTGCAGATAATTTAGGAATGACAAAATGAATTTGGAGAAGCAAAGAAGTTTAGTTCATTTTATATTTCCAGATTACTCCCTTTTTATTCATCATTACTTAATAACATCCAGTGTCCATAACAACCCTCCCTACAGGCTTATCCCTGTTTTCAGAAGCTATATTACGTGCGATTATGTTGAGGTTCCATCTTTTACTGAGGACTCAATTTTGTAATGAAGAAATGAAATGAAAATCGCTTATTGTCACGAGTAGGCTTCAAATGAAGTTACTGTGAAGAGAGTGACTGAAGAAATATGTTGTCTCCATATCAGCTCAGGTCCTGAAGCCCCATTAGCAGTTGGTACAAGTTGGGAGCATAAAGATAATTATTTGCTTTTAGTACTGTTCTAACTTATAGGTGGATAAATCTATCCATCTTAATTGCTCTGATCCTTTCCCCTAAATGTAGACAAGACAGGCACTTTGAGTGGTGGAGACAGTGAGTCTCAAATGCTAAGCTAATAGAAGTTAATGCAATCCAAGGGTGAAGGTCATAGAAGGTAAAATGATGTAATAGCTTGGGGATGAAAGAATAACTAGACCACTGTATCAGGGATATCAAGCGTTGGCCATCTTCCTACTGAGCTCAGCTACTGTGATGTGACGATTCCCAGAACCTTCACTAAATCAACTGCACTGACTAAAATTTCTGCTATTAAATCCCCAAGTGAAAGACACTGCACCTAAAACCCTCAGTCTGCATCAAACAGATATACTGTTCAAAATGCAGCTTCACTCCTCAGTGCCTGGGCCAAAATTCACTCCTTAACCAAAATCACCAAAACAGATAAACAGGTCATTGATCAATCTCAAACATTTTACAGAAACTTGCTATTCCCATGCAATTGACACACTCTCCTACCTTACAACAGTGAATGCACACATTCATTGCCTGGAAAACATTTGGGATCTCCTGTGCTCACAAAGAGTGCCACACAAATAAAAAGTTATTCCCTCTTTGGATGAAATCACCAAGACAAGGAGTAAGAAATTAGCAGCCAAGGTGAATTTAGAGGCCCTACACTGAGGGCAGCTATTTGGACAATATCGGTGTTAAAGTTTAGTCAGTGAAAGAGGTTGATTTGCTTTTTTTTTTGTAAACAGCGAAAACAACACTACTAGTTTGCAAAGTTGAATTGTATCTGCGGTGATTCTTTTGAATCATATTACTGGTATGAGACTGCAAAAGGTAGTTTCATACATTGATTTTATGTCTGAGGAACCATTCAGAATTGCAATGTGCATAGACAGTTGGCTGACATTTTAGGATGTACTTTTAGATTTACTTGCACCAATATCAATGTAACGGCAACAGAGTAAGATTCCTTCCCCCCCTGCACTATTTGCAGTTGATGACCAGCAATCCCTACCCAGAAAACACCATTACCAGGGATTTGAAAGCAAACGGATCAACTTAGAATGGAATATTTTGCTATCACACAATGTCTAACCTCACCAATGACAAATGGCAATTTGGTTACGTACCAAAAGTTGATGCATCCGTGATATCATACTCCAGGACATTGCACATTAACTCAGGGCAGGGTGCAATAAAATTGGAAGCAGGAAAAATTACCCAATAGAACATGTATGTTACGTCAACAAGACCAAAATGGTTGTAGAAATTGGTTCCAGCAGGAACGGTTAGTCTGCCGCAAAAGATGCCAAAATTAATGTGAGCGAGGTTTTTCCTGTCAAAGACACCATGTGTTCCAATTGCAAAAATAATAGACAGAGGTGGCACGGTGGCGCAGTGGTTAGCACTGCTGCCTCACAGCGCCGAGGACCCAGGTTCGATCCCAGCCCCGGATCACTGTGGAGTTTGCATATTCTCCCCTGTGTGGGTCTCACCCCCACAACCCAAAAAGATGTGCTGGGTAGGTGAATTGGCAACTCTAAATTGCCCCTTAATTGGAAAAAAAGAATTGGGTACTCTTTAAAAAAAACAATAGACAAAGCGGAGTTTCAAATAATTGGCTAAGTATGAGGACAGCAGTATTGGATCACCATGTAAAATGTTATGCAAAATAAACAAATACATGCAAATAAGACAACTAAAAGTCTTCCTCACAGTGGTTCTTCCAAAATACCTTGTGAGCCTGATAAAGGTTATAAAACGACTCTTTATCTACCTAGAAGGGATGAGTGTAACCCCTCAAACGGAGACTCCGCCACACACCTGCTGTCAGCTGTGTTCATATCAGACAAGGAAGGTGGAGAAATAGGAAAGTGGAAAATATATTCTCCAACAACTTCAGTCTATTTACTTTTAATTTTGGTAGATTTTCATTGTCATCTTGTCAAATAATATTCTCTTGACTAGAGCGCAAGGTGGTCAGGTGGTTATGGTACTGAGCTAGCAACTCACAGATCAAGATTTAAATTAAATCAATGAATTACCTAAGTTTGTGTGCTAGTATCCAAAAAAAGTGACTATAAAAGACAAATAGCAAAATGTTCTTCAAACATATTAATATATAAAACATATAAAAGATTAGTGATGGATAGAGTGGGGGCCCATAAGGGACAAGCCAGGTAAACTGCTCACTGAAGCGGAGGGTATGGCAGTGGTACTAAATGAGTACTTTGCTTGTCTTTACCAAATTAGAAGATGATGGCAATGACCCAGCTGAAAACTAGGGCACTGAGCAACTGGGCAGTATATGGTAGATAAAGAGAAGGTGCTAAAAAGGCTGGCTACACTCCAGACGAAGAAGTTGCCAGGCCCGGATGGAATGCATCCCAGATTGCTGAGAGGTAAGGGAGCATATTGTGGAGCGATTGTCAGAAATTTTCCAGGCCTCTCTGAACACAGGATTAGTCTCTGGAGACTGGAGGATTGCAAACGTGACACAGTTGTTTAAGAAAGGGGCAAACTATAACCAGGAAACTACAGACCTGTCAGCTTGACATCAATTGTGGGGAAACTGATAGAGGCCATAATATGGGAGGAGATAAATATACACTTAGGGAAAAATAAGTTAATACTAGACAATCAACGTGGCTTTGTCAAAGGCAGGTCATATCTGACAAATTTAATTGAGTTCTTTGACGAGATGACACAGGCAGTGGATGAAAGTAGTGCCGAGGATGTTGTACATTTTGACTTTCAGAAAGCGTTTCACACAACGCCACAGGGCAGGCTGGTTAACAAATTTAAAATGTTGATGGGTCCTTGGCAGCATGGATTAGAAGCTGGCTAAGAGATAGGAAAGATGGACATTTCTCAGACTGGAGAAGAGTTGAAAGTGGTGTTCCCCAGGGCTCAGTGTTGGAACACTTGCTTCTGATTTGATTTCTTGTCACAATTTTTCTGATTTATATCAATGATTTAGAAGTGGGTGTTGAGGGCAAAGTTTCTAAATTGCAGATGGTACGAAGCTAGGGAGAATAGTGAATTGTGGGGACGACACTGAGCGACTTTAGAGGGACACTGACAAGTTGGCCAAATGGGCAGACACCTGCAGATGAACTTCAATGCAGCGAAATGTGATGCAATGCATTTTGGTAGAAGAAATATGGGGAGACAATATAGGCTCAATGGCACAACTTTGAGGCGAGTACAGGAGTAGAAGGACCTCGGGGGTCAAGTGCATAATTCTCTGAAGGTGGCCAAGCAAGTTGAAACAATTGTCAACAAGGCTTATATGATCCTTGGGTTTATAAATAGAACCATAGAGTATAAAAGCAAAGAAGTGATGCTATATCTCTACAAATCATTGGTCAGACCACATTTGGAGTATTGTGTTCAGTTCTGGGCACCTTATTTAAGGAAGGATGTTAAGGTCCTGGAGCAAATGCAGAGGATATTTATTGGAATACCAGAAATGTGGAATTTTAGATACAAGGAAAGATTGGAGAAATTGGGCATGTTCTCCTTGGAGCAGAGAAGATTAACAGGCGACCTTATTGAGGTGTTCAACATTCTGAACAATTTTGACAGGGTAAAGGACATCCTGTTTCCACTAGTTGGTATGTCAGTGACTAGGGGTCACAATTTCAAGATGGTCATCAAGAGAGCTCGGAGTGAGATGAGGAGAAACTTCTTTACTCAGAAATGTTGCGGTTTGGAATGCGCTGCCTGGGAGAGTGGTGGAGGCGGATTGCATAGGAGGCTCCAAAAGAGAGCTGTATATATATTCGAAAGTGATTAATTTAGAGGCTATGGAGATAGAGCTGGAGAATGGAAGTAGCTAGGTAGCTCTTATGGGAGCCAATGCAGACAAAATGGGCTGAATGGCCTCCTTCTGTGCTGTAAATAACAAATAACAAAAAGTAGCTAGATTGTTATGAAAAAACAATTGACGTGCTAATGTCTTGCAGCAAAGGGACATGTCACTCTTCCAGAATCAGGTCCATATGTTACTTATACCCTCAGGGGAGCCAGGAATGGACAATACATACTTTGCTATTACTGTAATCCATATGCCAGGAACAAATCAAAAAGCATGATCTCTATGGAACTGTCGCATAATTCCCTTCAACAAGTTCAGGATTGCTCTCGTCTTAGTATTTTCACTAATTTATATTCATGAACCCCAGGTTTTCTGCTACAACAAGCATAATGCTATAACCTAATGCATCATGACTTTCCCTACCTGAAAAATTGACTTTTGCTCCACAGGGAATGCTAGCCATCTAATATTTCAGCAAGGTTAACTATTTTAATCTGTAATCTAGACATTGAATGTTGACAAGCTACATATTAGTGGGCGGGGGAGGGAGGGAGAGTGCCACTGGACTACAATGGAGCATATCTGAATTTCAAGCATGCTGAGGTAAGGATGCTCAGTGCAGTCCAGGGATCACACATGGGACTTTCCTAGGCTGTATGACTCAAAGAACACCAGTGTATTTACCTATATTAGGCTGCCAGGGATTCTCTAAATTGCACCAGATAAAGAAGCCATGACTTAAGCTTGACAGTTTTCCAGAAAAAAACAGCAGGGCTGTTCATAAAAAAAACAACCAACATCATTGCTTATTTTCCACTAAACCGTAATTTCTGTTATGAAACTGTAGAGAACAAGCAAAACATGCAACAGGATCCAATCATGAAAGAGTGCTGCACATTTATCAATCAGGTTCAAATAGCAGTACAATCCATGATTACTGTATCATAATGAGCAAATGGGTCACAGAAACAAGATAATTGCAATGCAAGTGAAAAGATATTTTATCATCTTAAAATTAACACTGATTACATTGGTGTCCCCTGATATTTCAGCCAGTGAAGGCCAACACAATGCTAAACAATGCTCGACAAGAAAATCCTCAGTTTGACACTCCAACTATCTCCAATATTTGCTGAATCCTTAGATCTTAGCCAGTGTGCATTTGACCTCAGCATCGTTCAATAATTGAATGATCCACCAACACCCACTATCCACTTTTATGTGCAAAGTGACCATTTAACTGGGGTGCATGAGTGATGAGCCGAGGAATAAATCAAGCACCTTCGAAAAAGCAGAGAAAACTAACAAGATTAAATTGAGGGTGGCATGGTGGCATAGTGGTTAGCACTTCTGCCTCACAGCGCCAGGGGGACCCAGGTTCGATTCCAACCTTGGGTAACTGTGTGGAGTTTGCATGTACTCCCCGTGTCTGCATGGTTTTCCTCCGGGTGGTCTGGTTTCCTCCCATGATCCAATGATCTGCAGTTTAGGTGGATTGGCCATACTAAATTGCCCCCTACTCTGCAAAGATGTTCAGGTTAGGTGGTTTACAGGAATAAGGCAGGGGAGTGGGCCTAGGTAGGGTCGGTGCAGACTCGATGGACCGAATGGCCTCCTCCTGCACTGGAGGGGCTCTATGGAAGTTTACTTTTCCCTTCTGTCCAAGCCACTACACCATGGAATCCAACGTAAAAGGGCTCATTTTCGCATTTCCAACTATGATACTGTCGAGATCTGAAAGACCATCCTTCAGGTAACGAAGTGTCACAGCTTGGTGGAGGCCTACACTATAGAAGATCAAGTAGTGGGGCCAGCATGTGCGCACAAGTAACAAAGCTCCGGACTTCAACCACATTAGTGCAAGGTATAAAATCCATGGAGGGGAATTTCAGAATGCGATTAGAAGATTTAGAGCAGTGGCTTGAAGTACTGTGTGGAGCGACAAATGAACAAATATAATGGGGAATGTTCTTCTGGGAACAAATAGCATCCAAAGGGCTCAGGTTTTTTTTTTAATTTGCAGTTTTCAGGCAAAATGAACAGATTAAAATCAAATCTCAATCAGCCCAAGCTGCCTCACTGACTTTTCAAAAGTCAATTAGTGAACAATTGTACCAGAAATCAGACAGCAGATCGGATAGGCACTTAGGGCAAGGGGAACACTTCATGTCAGATTATACTTAAATCCTACCTCTGCTATGTAAATAACAGGAATGCTGATTTTTTTTTCTTTTACTAGATAATATTACAATTTAATCTTATTAAATAAAATCCTCCCAGGCCAATCATCGAAATCTTCATAACTTGAATTCAGCAAAAATATAATAATTTTCACCTCTACCGAACTGAAGTTCAATCTTACTGAAAAGACACGTTGCCGATACTTTTCGTCTTGCACTCATCAGGACGAATGCATGAATACCAAATTTCAAATGATCACAAGAATTCCCATAGCTCCCCGTTGCTTTCTCCATGGCAACCCCTGAGCCAGAGTTGACTTGTAAACCAATCAGCACCCTTTTCCCTTGTGGTATGAATTGTGATCAACAACTGAAGACATGCAAATTAACATGAACTTGGATTTTTCTGTGTCCAAGACTCCTGAAGTGCTGCGGTGCACATGTATAGGTCCATGAAGAAAAAGGTTTCTGCTGTCCTTGTAATAAATGAGACAAAATGAATTCAAAGAAACGCTAATGGAAACAATTGCCCGGCAAAGATTGATTATGTTTGTCCCTAAAGATATGGTGAGAATATACAATGGTACCAGTAGTAAAGTCAGAGTCTTTCCACCCGATAAACAACTCTAGTGCAACAATTGATGAGTCAGAACCAGTAGCTCTGGGTGACAGTAATATCTGGGACAAAAATTCCACTTGACATCAAATTCCCCTACTCAGTTAGAATTGATACAGAAGGCTCAGGATGAGTAGCTTAAAACTACTCGCTATTCACTACTCGAATCATCTTGTAACAGGTCAATGGCTCAATATTATCTCTCCGGTATGAACATGCAACACAGCCTGGGACAGTAAAAGTTCATCTTAACTCAGTCCATTGATCTGAATCCAGAGGCAAAAGATGGGTTTATACTGCAAGCTATCAACAGTAGGAACCACTCAAGCCGGCTCAGCCATTCAACTAGGTCATGGCTGATCTTCAATCTCGATGCCATTTTCCCACACAACCCCCATATCCCTTCATGTCATTAATATCTAAAAATCTATCGATCTGTCTTGAACATACTCAATAATTGAGCCTCCACAGATCTGTGGGGTAAAGAAGGCCAAAGATTCACCATCCTTGTAGAGAATAAATGTCTCCTCAGCTCGGCCCTAAATGTCCAACTTAATAGTCTAATGGCTTAGAACTGTAGCCTATCACTGGATTGTGGAACATGTACTAAAGTTGCCAATGGTTACAAGTTATAGTCAAGTTTTTTTCAAATAAAGTAAGTAGTCACCATCGTCCCAGATGACCCTAGGCTGCTTTCTCCTTTGAGGGGGGATAGCTGACTGGTGACAATTTCACCTGAATAAATAACCTCATCCGGTACAGGAATTCAACCCACACTGCTGGCCTTGCTCTGTATCACAAAACCAGCTGTCTAGCCAACTGAGTTAAATCCCCCCCCTATTCTTCAACAAGTGGAAAATCACTTTGCTGCCTTATTTTGTTTCTAATTAAGAGGCAATTTTGTATGGCCAATCCACCTACGCTGCGCATCTTTGGGTTGTGAGGGTGAGATCCACGCAGACACGGGGAGAACGTGCAAACTCCACGTGAACAGTGACCCGGAAAATAAAATACTGACCATGAACTCTAAGTCTGGACAAACCACGGACTTCCCACGCATGCGCAGATTGAGAGCGGTCTGCACATGCAAGTCAGCAGATCAGCATCTTTTAACTTCTTTGGGCCAAGCACAGGCACAATGACCTGCACATAAAAAAGGTGTGAAAACCCAGGTCAGGTGGTTGGGAGTGGAGCACTGTCAAAAAGTAGGGAACAGGAAAAGGTCCCAAGAAAAAATGAGGGAATAGAGAGAGGCCCCAAAAGGAAGTTCCAGGTAATGGACAGAGGCAAAGGGCAGAAACCAATCCTGGTTAAGAAAAACTAAAAGCAGAGAAACAGTTCCAAACAGGAAATTTGGAGCAGTGGTGTTCTTCTTGTGCAGGCAAAGATCTGGAACTGCGCTTGTCACTTGGTGCATACTTGGGAACCCAGGGGAACTGAATTTGGGGAGGTGAGATTGAAACCCTATGACGTGGGCCTTTGTTGATGCTGTCTGAGTTTGGAGAGGGCTGTTTAGCTCACAGGGCTAAATCGCTGGCTTTGAAAGCAGACCAAGGCAAGCCAGCAGCATGGTTCGATTCCCGTAACAGCCTCCCCGAACAGGCGCCGGAATGTGGCGACTAGGGGCTTTTAACAGTAACTTCATTTGAAGCCTACTCGTGACAATAAGCGATTTTCATTTTTTTTTTCAAGTGAAGCCCTGAAAATCCAAGAAGGCAGCCAAAGAATGGTGATTCCATGCTGCAGGGCATTGGGAAAAGGGTACCTCTTTGGAATGGTTGTATTCTGTTCAGCGTGGCCGAAGAGCTGAAGCTGATGGAGGGAGTGAATGTTGGTGGTTGGGGTGCCAATCAAACTGGCTGCTTTGTCATGGATGGTGTTGAGCTTCTTGAGTGTTGTTGGAGCTGCACTCATCCAGGCAAGTGGAGAGTATTCCATTACATTTCTGATTTGTGCCATGTAGGACAGGCTTTTTGGAGTCAGGAGGCAAGTTACTCACCATACGATTCCCAGCCTCTAGCCTGCTCTTGAAGCCACAGTATTTATATGTCTAGTCCAGTTCAGTTTCTTGTCAATGGTAACCCCCCAGGATGTTGATAGTGGGAGATTGAGTGATGGTAATGCCATTGAATGTCATGGGCCAATGGTTTGATTCTCTCTGATTGGAGCTGCTCATTGCCTGGCACTTGTGTGGCAGGAAAGTTACTTGCCACTTCAGGTCTTGCTGCATTTACACGTGGGCTGCGTCACTTTCTGAGGAGTCGCGAATGGTGAACATTGTGCAATCATCAGCAAACATCCCCATATCTGACCTGATGTTGGAAGGAAGGTCATTGATGAAGCAGTTGAACATGGTTGGGCCTAGGACACTACCCTGAGGAACTCCTGCAGTGATGTCCTGGGACTGAGATGACTGACCTCCAACAACCTCCATGTCTGACCTCCATCTTCATTTGTGCTCGGTATGACTCCAACTAGTGGAGAGTTTCCCCCACCGATTCCCATTGAATGAGAAGAGTGCACTGATTTGTTGGACACTGATAGGTGGGAGGCTCCACAATGGGAAATGCGGCAGGGGATGACTGTTCTCCAGGCATTTATTTAATTGACAAAGGTACAATATGTGGACATGTTCCTCCTGCCTCCACAATCTCTCCCCCCCCCCCCCCCCCCCCCCATCCCACCCCACCATCAGAGGCCAGGTCCGACCATGCCCCTTGCCCCAAAGGTGTGGCCCTTCATACCCCCAAAGCACAAACCAATCTGACCTGACCCCCAAATTCCCTATCCAACCCCTGCCAAATAGCACAAACTGACCTGATACACCTACCATCTCCCTGGCCGGTCAAGTACTTGGCTGGATCTTTAACTTACTTGGTTTATGGCAGCTAGTGTGGTCAAAAAGAGGGCGTGACCTCCTTACATTCAACTGTGCTGCCTGGACGTTGGACTTCAGGGACGGGCTGCAAAGCCCAGATTTCACCCGCCTAATTTGGAGAGTCGGGAGAGATAGGATCGAAAAAGATCTCAGGAGAGAAATAGGAGAAGAGTGGCAATCCGACTTATTAACTAGTCTATGGAAGCTCAAACCCTTGTAAATTGGGTCATCTTTCTGACATTTCAACTCCCGTGGAATCTTGCAGCTTTTTTCACTGAGCAAATGTCTTGAACCTCAAACTTTGTCTACTTTAAATAAAGGCAAGGTAAAGTTGCAATGTTTCTAGATAACCGTCGGCTGCTTTCCCCTTTGAGGGGGAAGAGCTGACTGGTGATGATTTAACCTGAGAATCATCACAAGGTTGAGAAGGCAGGGACTTCATGAATAACCTCAGCTGGTATGGGAATTTAACCCACACTGCTGGCCTTGCTCTGCATCACAAACCAGCTGGAAATAAAATGTTATTGATCCCGAACTGGATCTTGCCAACAACTTGGGGGCCTGGTCAAGGATCATAACAATGTGCCATTATTTTTACTGGTGTAAAATTATGAGGTATACTACACTAATTGCAACAAATTAAGATGCATATTGTTAAGCATCATACAAACCAGTCATCATCATCATATAAATTCTTTTTTATAAAGTTAGTTATTTGGCTGTATTGCTCCCCACTGTGGAACTGTCCGATATCATTCGCCATTTAAGCTCAGCCAGAGAGGGGCCATGAGTCGCCAAAGTGCTCACAGTATCTCTGAAACTATGCCAGAGGAAGGATTATCACCTTCAGAAGTGGACTCAAGGCTTTCCGCACCGAGTGCCACAGGCGCTGGAATGCAATGTCAAATTTTGTTTCATAATGCTCCTGCAAAGCTCCTCAAGAGGCTTTACTACTTAACAATGCTACATAAATGCAAGTTGGTGTTGCTGCAGAATCAACACAGAATCATAGAATTTACAGTGAAGAAGGAGGCCATTCGGCCCATCGAGTCTGCACCGGCCCTAGGAAAGAGCACCCTACCCAAGCCCACACCTCCACCCTATCCCCACAACCAGCAACCCCACCCAACCTTTTTGAACACTCAGGGCAATTTAGCATGACCAATCCACCTAACCTGCACATCTTTGGACTGTGGGAAGAAACCAGAGCACCCAGAGGAAACCCACGGGAGAACATGCAGACTCCACACAGTGACCCAAGCCGGGTAGCAAACCTGGGACCCTGGAGCTGTGAAGCAACTGTGCTAACCACTGTGCTAACATGGGTGGCAAAATTATTTTATTTAAGTTTCTTTCTTTTAAAAATTATTTGGGTATTATTAGCTGTGCCCCTCTTTTTTTATATAATTTAGAGTACCCAATTATTTTTTCCAATTAAGGGGCAAATTAGCGTTGACAATCCACCTATCCTGCACATTTTTTGGGTTGTGGAGGTGAAACCCACGCAGACACGGGGAAATGTGCAAACTCCACACGGACAGTGACCCAGAGCCGGGATTTGAACCCGGGTCCTCCGCGCCATAGGCAACAATGCTTGCCACTGTGCTGCCCTTGCTGTGCCCCTCTTAATGGTATTAGATATTTGGATTAATGGCACCGAGGTAGCACATTGTTTCGCTACGAGGTTTAATCAAAAGAGACAAAAAGGTTTAAAAAGAGCAATGCAGGAAATTCCTCGTCAAAGTACAAAGCATTCCTGGTCAACTGAGGAACTGCATGTCTATCGTATTCAAAATAAATATCATGAAGAAATTCCTTGTGTTAAAAATTAAACTGAAAGTAAACATTTAACTGGAACTGCATGAACACTGGCTACTATTAATAATTTCTGCAAAGAAAATCACAGCCTGAAAGCAAATTTCTTGCAAACTGCAAAGTACAGTTGTTTCAACTTCCATAATTTAAAATTGAAAATAGGAGAAGGGATGTTGAGCACACCAAAATTGAATTGCGAAAGAGAACCCCCCTCCCTCCCCCCTTTCGAGGTCTTATAAAATGCCCTTCAGCAACTGAATCACAGCAACAGGTGATCCTCCAGTTAGTGGAGAACGCCTTACCTATTTTACTCATTGAGTGACTCAGCCTGACCCCGATTCCCTCCCTCTCCTTCTGAATCTAGCCGAAAGCCCCAGCTCCAGTTCGATAGGAAGATGCCAACTTTCGATCCCGGCCCCGGGTCACTGTCCGTGTGGAGTTTGCACATTCTCCCCGTCTCCGCGTGGGTCTCACCCCCACAACCCAAAAAAGATGCGCAGGGTAGGTGGATTGGCCATGCTAAATCGCTGGGTTAAAAAAAAAGAATTGGGTACTCTGAATTTATGAAATGTTAAAAAAAAAGAGAAAGAAGCCAACTTGGTACAGGTTACAGATCCATCTTGCACCCAGTTAACTAGCAGAGAGAGAGACAAAAACCCCAGTCTTGCTGATTTGATTCCTCTCCGTTGGGCCAAGAATCAGTTCTGTAACACGATCACTTCCAAATAAAATATTGACGAAGTCCACCGAAGAAAGAGAGAGAGAGAGATTCAATACTTTTAATTATATACATGCAGGCTAGCCTAAACTTTGCATGGGTGGAAGGAAGCGGGGTCTTAAATTACAGGTTTAAATCTACCTCCCCTCAGCAGCAGCGTTAATATTTCCAAGTCAGGTCCAGGGTTAGCAACATAATTTGAGATCTGAAGGGTAGATGTTGGGTGATGAATGCCTGGTGGGTTTACCTCTCCTGTTGAAGGGACGAATCCTCACGGCCACCTTCACGTTGGACTCGGACATGTTGCTGGGAGGATGCAGCACCAACTGGGAAAATCAAACTTATTTCGCTTCAACGCCGCCAACGAAGAGGGTTGAGGAATATTTAAGACGTCGACCTCGGTTTGTCTCCCACTCGGCGCCTGGCTTCACTCCTCAAAACTTTTTATTGACCGGTCGATTTTTTTTTAGGTGTTTTTCTTTCCTCCTCCCCCTCCCCACTAACCCCCTACCCACCCATCTCTCCGTCTCCCACTTCCCCTCGTCCGTCCCTTTCACCTGTTTCGTTGCCCCGCTTTGAAACGATGATGGCTCTTCGCCATGACAGCAACAAGCAAGCCCCAGCCGGCAGCGGCGGCCGGAGAGACCCGGGGGGGGAGGGGTACAGGCTTCGGGATGTTTCGGTAATTCCCGGAGAGTGCGAACGCGAGAGAGACAAGGCTCGGCAACTTCCGGAGGGAAGAGCCCAAGGGCTCGGCAACTTCCGGAGGGAGAGCTCAGGGGCTCGGCCCCTTCCGGAGGGAGAGCCCAAGGGCTCGGCGACTTCCGGCGGGAGAGAGCGAGCCCAACGGCTGGAGAGCGTCCGGAGAGAGGCGGGACGGGGAACCCGCTCGGTTACATCCGGAGAGCGCGTGGGTTCGGCAACTTCCGGACGGAGCGCCAAGCCCGAAGGATCGGCAATGTTCGGAGAAGGTGCTGGAAGGATCGGCAAGTTCCGCCGAGCAAAGAGTCCGACGGAAAGACTTACTGTGGCGCCTTTCCCGGCCACAGGACGTCCCAAAGTGCTTTAGTGACGCCTATTGTAGATGGAGAGGTGGTGTCAGAGGAATGGCAAGGAGGTATTTATTTCCAATAAATGATCATGATCTAGGCTATAGGTGGCGCAGTGGTTAGCACTGCGGTCTCACGGCGCCACAGTCCCAGGTTCGATCCCGGCTCTGGGTCACTGTCTGTGTGGAGTTTGCACATTCTCCCGTGGGTTTTGCCCCCACAACCCAAAAGATGTGCAGGGTAGGTGGATTGGCCACGCTAAATTGCCCCTTAATTGGAAAAAATGAATTCGGCACTCTAAATTTTCTTTTTAAAAAACGATCAACGCTACGACCAAGAAAGCACAACAGCTCTACTTTCTCAGGAAACTAAGGCAATTCGGCATGTCCACACTGACTCTTACCAACTTTTATAGATGGAAAATATCCTATGTGGCTGCATCACAGCCTGATATGGCAACTGCTTGGCCCAGGACCGCAAGAAACTTCAGAGAGTCCCGAGTCCTGACAGCACGGTAGCAATGTGGATAGCACAATTGCTTCACAGCTCCAGGGTCCCAGGTTCGATTCCGGCTTGGGTCACTGTCTGTGCGGAGTCTGCATGTTCTCCCCGTGTGTGCGTGGGTTTCCTCCGGGTGCTCCGGTTTCCTCCCACAGTCACAAAGATGTGCAGGTTAGGTGGATTGGCCATGCTAAATTGCCCTTAGTGTCCAAAATTGCCCTTAGTGTTGGGTGGGGTTACTTGGTTATGGGGATAGGGTGGAGGTGTGGACCTTGGGTAGGGTGCTCTTTCCAAGAGCCGGTGCAGACTCGATGGGCCGAATGGCCTCCTTCTGCACTGTAAATTCTTTGAAACACAGCCCAGTCCATCACACAAACCTGCCTCCCATCCATTGACTCCATCTACACCTCCCACTGCCTGGGGAAAGCGGGCAGCATAATCAATGTCCCCTCCCACCCGGCTTACTCACTCTTCCAACTTCTTCTATCGGAGATACAAAAGTCTGAGAACATGCACAAACAGATTCAAAAACAGCTTCTTCCCCGCTGTTACCATACTCCTAAATGACCCTCTAATGGACTGAGATGTATAATAGACACATCTCTGCTGAGTAGTACTACACTCCATATGCATCACCCAATGTCTGTATCTATGTATTTACATTGTGTATGTCCTATGTTTTTCATGTCTGAAACGATCTGCAAAAAATCTTTTCACTGTACCTCGGTACACGTGACAAATCAAATCAAGTGGACATATACAACAACAAATGCAAGATTCTAATACATCAGTATTATGTTTGTTGGGGAGGAGGTGGTCATTAAGGATATACTTCTGAAGCTCTGGTCAGCCTCGTATTGTGAGCAGTTTAGGGCCCCTTATCTAAGGATGGATGTGCTGGTCTTGGAGAGGGTTAAGAGGAGATTCACAAGAATGATCCCTGGAATGAAGGACTTGTCATATGAGGATCAGTGGAGGACTCAGGGTCTGTACACGTTGGGAGTTCACAAGGAAGAGGGGTGATCTTTTCGAAACTTACAGGATACTAAGAGGTCTAGATAGAGTGAATATATATAGGGTGTTTCCACTAGTAGGAAAAACTAGAACCTGAAGGCACAGCTTCAGACTGAAGGGACAATCCTTTAACACTGCGATGAGGAAGAATTTATTCAGCCAGAGGGTGGTGAACCTGTGGAACTCATTGTCGCAGAAGGCTGTGGAGGCCAAGTCACTGAATGTCTTTAAGACAGAGATAGATAGGTTCTTGATAAACAAAGTGATCAAGGGTTATGGGGAGAAGACAGGAGTATGAGAAACATATCAGCCATGATTAAGTGGCGGAGCAGACTCGAATGGCCTAATTCTGCTCCTATATCTCAGTAAATTCATTGCAGTGTTAATGTAAACCTATTTGTGCCAATAATTTTTTTTAAATATAAATTTAGAGTACCCAATTCATTTTTTCCAATTAAGGGGCAATTTAGCATGGCCAATCCACCTAACCTGCACATCTTTGGCTTGTGGGGGCGAAACCCACGCAAACCCCACAGGGAGAATGTGCAAACTCCACACGGACAGTGACCCAGAGCCAGGATTGAACCTGGGACCTTGGCGCCGTGAGGCAGCAATGTTAACCACTGCGCCACCGTGCTGCTCCTTATTTATGACAATAATAAAGATTATTATTATCGTATGGTCTCTAAGCTTGAAGGTTGACTCACCTCCAGGGAGACAAGAAAGAAAGAGAGAGCTGAATCATGGCATATCCACAAAGTTGAATCCTCATGTTATAATATCAGATAAGTAGAGTTAATTACCACAGGGTAATGAGTTTATACATGTAGAATGGGAGAATGCTGATTTTAAAAAGGACAGCAAGAAGAAGGAGTGGTGAGAGCAGTACTTGTGGTGTCACAAAAGTTAATATTAACAGAGGCCAATGTTATTTGCAATTGCATTATTACTTTAGACGAACAAAAGTTTTGTCAAGCTGGTTTGTATAACCAGGTGTATTGAATTTCATACCTCTGGGCCAGGTGTGGTTTGTATTGGATAGGCTGGCTATACTAATAGTTGATAAGTCACCGTGGAATGCATCCAAGGATGCTGAAGAAAGTAAATGTAGAAATTACGGAGACCCTGGTCACAGTCTTCCAATTCTCCTTAAGTAAAGGGATGGTGCCAGAGGATTGTTACCCCCTCATTCAAAAGAGGGTGTAAGGATAAGCCCAGCAACTACAGGCCAGTCAGTTAAACCTCAGGGGTGGGGAAACTTCTCAAAATGATAATTCCAGACATCATTTTTTAAAATGTTTTCCAATTAAGGAGCAATTTAGCGTGGCCAATCTACCAGCCCTGTACATTTTTGGGTTGTGGAGGCAAAACCCACGCAGACGCAGGGAGAATGTGCAAACTGCACACGGGCAATGGCCCAGGGCCAGATCGAACCGGGGTCCTCAGCGCCGTGAGGCAGCAGTGCTAACCACCGGCACCGTGCCACCCTACAAAGACAACATTTAAAGGGGGATTACATTATGTGTCAGCTGTAACTCAGTGTGTAACACTTCTGCCGTAGAGTCAGAAGGTTGTGAGTTAAAGTCCCATTTCAGAGACTTGAGCAAAGGTCTATGGTGTACTCCAGTGCAGTACTGAGGGAGTGCTGTACTGTTTGAGTTCAGCAGAGACACTAAACTGAGGTCGTGTCTCCCCCTTAGGCAGATGTACAAGATCCCACAGCCACTATTTCAAACGGCAGCATGTTGATATTTGGTGCTTTTGATCTTTGGTGTTTGGTATTCATCCCTCAACCAACATCACAAAAAAAAAGTTGATTTCATCAATATCCCATTGCTATTTGTGAGATCTTTCTTTGCACAAATCAGCTGCTGCATTACCTGTCATAGAATGGTTACAACACAGAAGGAGGCATTTGGCCCCTCATATTTATCAGCCACTCCCATTCCTCTGCCCTTTCCCATAATCCTGGAAATATTTTTTTTCAATTCCCTTTTGAAAGCCACATTTGACTCTGTGTCCACCCCTGCATTCCAGTTCCTAACCAGATGCTGTGAACTTTTTACTTCTTCATTTTGCTTTTTGGGTGATCTGGTTCTGGAGTGCCTCCCTTCCCGTCCAACCCTCCTGCAATGAATCAGTTTCTGTCTATCTACACCGTCAAGACCCCTCATGATTATGAACACATTTAACAAATCTGCTCTCAATTGGGGGCTTCAGAGATCGGGACGCCATTTAGAAATGGCGTCCCAATCTCTCGCTACACTGAGGAGTTCCACCGAGCAGAGTGCCTGAGTGAACAACACAAGTTATATGTGCAGCCCCTTGATTGGTCAAATTTAATTGGGTAATCTAAATTTTTATATTAAAAAAATGTTTTTCTTTTGTCCTCCACCTATTCGAGGTGAATAGATTCTTCTTCCAGGTAAATAGATCACCAGACTACGTTTTTTCTCACATCAGATAGGCTTCTTTTGCAAGTCACCTTAAATCTGTGCCCTTTCAATCTGGATCCTTTTACGAGCAGGAGCAGTTTCTCCTATTTATTCTGTCCAGCCCTCTCGTGATAATGAATACCTCTATCAAATCTCCTGTTAGCCTTCTTCTCTCCAAGGAGAACAGTCCCAACCTCTCCAATCTATCCTCATAACTGTGGTTTCTCATCCCTGGAACCGTTCTTCTAAATCCAAATGTCCAGTGCCTCATTCTTATGTCAATCCTCTGAGTGTATAAAGATAACCAATTCAACCAGATTTGCACACAACAGGAAGCAATGATACTAATTGGCATGGGCCAGGAATAAAACTGGAGCAACTGGTTCAACCTCACACCAAGCAGATTACCGTAATTGTTGGACAATGTTTTCTGTCAACTGGATTCAGAAGTTTCCAGGCTATTGAGCAGTAATTTGGAATGACAATGGCAAAGATTTCCCATTCAAAGGAAAACTGTGTGGTGTCACTCCCCAGTAATTGTTCTCGAGTTCTCATGGTACTGCTCATTAGATTATACCCTAAACTCTTCCAACTTTGATACAAAATAAATTGTAAAAGTTTTAAAAATAACCATGTTCACACTGGATATTGTGTTGCGGAGGTGCCATGAATTGTACTTGCATACTGTGTAACTGAACGCATGAAGGCAATGATAAGATTTCATGGGCACAGAACAGCATGAATCTCTCATGCTACCTTCTCTGCCACCTAGTGGTTAAACCAGCAGCTGCAAAAATGGCGAGAACACGTTAAAGTTTCTTCATTTAGAATTTACAGTGCAGAAGGAGGCCATTATCATCCCAATTTAGCCTGATGACATTTCTTTTGTCATTTAATCTCCTGTCTTCTGTGCCACCATACATCTTATCCTGTGTTCTTTTCCTCCTCCCACCTCTTCCTGTCTTTTTATTTGCTCCAGGCCTGTTCCATCTCAAACTTTTTTTCTAGTTCTGATGAAAGATGACTGACCAGAAGCGTTAAATGTGTTTCTCTCTTCGCAAATGCTGTCTGACCTGCCGAGCATTTCCAGCTTCCTTTGAACTATGATTGATCAACTTTATTCAGGTGAGCTCCTAGTTTCTGGTGCAGCATTAAATGCAACACCAAGCTTCAGATTGTCTAGGAACTTGGCATATAGTCACTTATGAACTAGTTTTGATAAGCAATTACCTTCCTACCATCACAATAAGATGGAATTACTGGGGCAGCACCGTGGCACAGTGGTTAGCACTGCTGCCTCACGGTGCAGAGGACCCGGGTTCGATCCCAGACCCGGGTCACTGTCTGAAATGAAAATCGCTTATTGTCACGAGTAGGCTTCAATGAAGTTACTTTGAAAAGCCCCTAGTCGCCACATTCCGGCGCCTGTCCGGGGAGGCTGGTACGGGAATCGAACCGTGCTGCTGGTCGATTGTGTGGACAATGGCCCCATTGTCTGTGTGGACAATGGCCCCGTGTTTGTATGGGTCTCATCCCCACAACCCAAAAATGTGCCTGGTAGGTGAATTAGCCATTTCTTTTTATGAAAACAGTAAAAAATATATCCAAGGTGTAGCCATCCAAGATGGCCACCTGTTTAGCACAGGGCTAAATCGCTGGCTTTGAAAGCAGGCCAGCAGCACAGTTCGATTCCCGTAACAGCCTCCCCGAACATTATGTGGCGACTAGGGGCTTTTCACAGTAACTTCATTTGAAGCCTACTCGTGACAATAAGTAATTTTCTTTTCATTTCATTTCAAAGAATGATGGGAATTATGGCCAGGTTTGGGACACAGACAAGCTGCAGCCTGTATCTTTGCAAACAGCAGCCCAGAAGTATACAGGAATTCATACCTGCAAATGGGCCATTCAAGGCGATTAAAATAACAATGGGACCATCAGGCCCATCGCATCATCTTCCAGACTAGGCGGCACCGAGGTCCTGCTCGGAGCCCTCCCAGGATTGGCCACTGATGCCCACCCCAAAAATGATGTGGCAGCCCCGATTGGATGTGACCAATCAGAGGGTGGAGCCCTGAGGAATTGATTGACAGTGACCCAGAAACTGCCCACAAAAGAAGTGGGGAAAACTCAAGCCAGTTAAAAGGCAATACAACCATGTGTTCAGTCTCTTTTGGACCCGGTCTGTGCCAGCCTCCTTTGAATCCAACCTGTGCCGCATAACGACCAGACAGCCAAGTTCAAGACCAACGATTGCTACCTGACAGATGAGCCCAGCAGAGACAGAGCCACTTCTTCAAACCAGCCACGTGATCAAGATAAAGGCCTTATCCACTTGCACAGAGCCGGTTGCCCTGAAGTTAACTATAGGTTATTGTAGTTATTATGTGTAGTTTAACTAGTAGTGTTTCGTATTGCATGTTGAAGTAATCCTTGTGTGTAAATAAACTACCTTTGAACTTGAACTGACAAACTGGTTGTGCGGTCCTTTGATCGATATCCGGTAAAGCCTTGTGGTGGTATCATTTGATACCTGGCGACTCTAAAGTGCATCATTATTAATTGGCAACATTACTCTGGTGCCGATTGGCAACAAAGGCCAAACGGTACAAACACTAATTTTGTGTTGCCGAAACAGGGTACCCTCCCCTCAGTACCAATGTACGGGGAGGGGAGGGGGTAGGATACTCTGATTATTAAAACAGTTCACAACATATTTGTACAAAAAACAAAGGGTACAAGCACTAAAATTTGAGCTGGAGAGACAGATAACCTCGCCTCTGTACCAACAAAGGGGACAGGAAGGGGGTGGGGAGAGAGGGGAATGGAGAGTGGTCGGGAGGGAGGGTAAACCCAGGACTGAACCAGGGACAGGCTAAAATGCTCCTTAATTGGGAAAAAAGAATTAGGCCGTCTTAATTTATTTTTTAAAACATCTCAGTCCCTGAACATATTCACCTGGTTCACTGGTCCTTGCCCGCACTTCTCACACTCGCCTGCCACCCCCATTCATCCTCACCCGAGTCATGTGCACCCTCTGTATCACCTTAAACTGTATCAAACTCATCCTCACACACAAGCAGATCAAATTCACCCTGTGCACCGTCTCACTCCACACTCCCCATCGTATCTCCCCCCTCAATGCGTCCTCCCATTTCTCCTTAATCCTCACCACCTGCGCACCCCCCCTGCTCCCCCAGCCACCCGTACATGTCCCCGATCCTACCCTCCCCTCCCCTTCCAAATCCGGGAGCAGCAACCGCTCCAATAAAGTTTACTTCGGCAGCTTGGAAAACCCTCTCCACACCTTCCGCGCAAAGTCTCTCACTTGTATATACCTGAATTTGCTTCCCTTCGGATGCTTTGCACCCTCTCGCAACTCTTCCAGACTTCCAAACATTTGCTTGGTTCAGTGATGATGGTGGTCCTTAGCAGAGGGGGGGGGGGGGAGAGGGGGGGGTCAAAAGCTCCCCGGTAAGGATTGTAACATGGAATGTGCATGGGTTAAATGGTCCGATTAAACAGTCTCGGGTGTTTGCGCACCTAAAAAGTTTGATGCAGATGGAGTCTTCCTGCAGGAGTCGCATCTGCAGGTAAAGGATCAGATGCGGTTAAGAAAGGGATGGGTGGGGCACACATTCCATGCAGGGTGTGATTTTAGGTCAAGGGGGTTTTGATCCTGTTCAGTAAAAGGGTGGTATTTGGGGTAGCCAGGGAGGTGCAGGACCCAGGGGGGAGGTTTTTGATGGTGAGTGGGATATTAGCAGGGGCACTGGTGGCTTTGGTGAATTGGGACAATATGGACTTTATTAAGTAGCTGTTAGGGTCCATCCCAGACCTGGATAGCCAGCATTTGATTATGGTGGGGGCGGAGGGCGATTTTAATTGTGTATGGGACTCTAGAGTAGACAGATCTAGTTCAAAGCCAAAGACCAAGTCGGGGATGGTGAGCAAATTGGGGGTATTAATGGATCAGATGGTGGGCTGGGGGGAGGGGGAGTGGGAGGTGGACCCAGGGGGGTTTAGGCACCCCGGGGAGAGGGAGTACTCCTTCTTCTCGGATTTTTATCGGTATACTCCCCGATTTCTTTGAGGTGGGACAGGCGGTCCTGTCGGGGGTCGTGGAGAATGCAGGAATAGTCATTTCAGGCCATGCGCTGCAGTATGTGGACGTGAGGTTTGAGATGGCTGGGGTGGAGGTTTAACTCGGGCGCTTTTGGCTGATAAGAAGTTTTGTGATAAGGTGGTACTGGTGATAAGGAACTACATGGAATTGAATCAAAATGGGGAGGTGTCTGCAGCTTTGTTCCAGGAGGCTTTGAAGGCGGTGATTTGGGAGGAGGTTATCTCCTTTAAGGCCTATAGCGATAGAGTTGAAAGGGAGGTAATTCAAAGGCTGTTGGAAGTTCTTGTAGATGTGAATCGTAGGTATTTAGCAGCCCCGACTCGGGAGGTGTTGGCGGAAAGGAAGAAGTTGCAGGGTCAGTTTGATCGGCTGACAACGGAGAAGGTGGTGGGTCAGATCCGCCGGTTGGGGGGGGGGGTTCATTATGAGTATGGGGAGAAGGCTAGTCGCCTGCTCGCCCACCAGCTGAGACAGCATGCAGCGATAAGGAAAATTGTGCAGGCGAGGGCGGTGGTGGGGGTGGTTTGGTGGTGGCCCCGGAAAAAAAATCAACGAAGCTTTTGAGACCTTTTACCAGGGGTTGTATAAATCAGAGCCTTGTGTGTGTCTGTGTGTGTGTGTGTGTGGGTGTGTGTGGGTGTGTGTGTGGGTGGGGGGGGGGGGGGGGGGGGGGATGCAGCTATGAGGTGGTTTTTGGATGGGTTGGTGTTCCCAGAGGTGGAAGAGGAGAAGTAATTGGAAGCGTCACTGGGTCTGCAGGAGATAATGGAGTGTGCAGGGTTGATGACATAATGAGAGGCACTGGGGCCGGATGGTTTCCTAGTTGAGTTTTTTTTAAAGAGGTAATTTAGCGTAGCCAATCCACCTACCCTGCACATCTTTGGGTTGTGGGGGTGAGACTCATGCAGACACAGGAGAATGTGCAAACTCCATACGAACAGTGACCCATGGCTGGGATCGAACTCGGGTCCTCGGCACAGTGAGGCAGCAGTGCTAACCACTATGATGCCCTTCCCTGGTTGAGTTCTATAAGCAGCTTTTGGTGGAGTTGGCACCTCACCTCTTGAATATTTTTAATGAAGCGTTAGCGAAGGGGGACCTGCTGGCCACACAGGCACAGGCAGCAAGCTCGTTGATCCCAAATAAGGATCCGACGTAGTTTGGGTTCCATTGGCCCATTTCGTTATATACAGATGTGAAGGTTGAAGTGTTGGGCACTGTGGACTTGTGAAGCAGACATATGTCACCAACACTGAAGGAGGTTCAACACTATTTTATTAACTACTTATAAAATAATAGACATACGATAACTGTGGGTTTACACAATGCTAGTTTAACTAGAGACCTGTGCCTGTCCGAACCAGTTGAATCTCTCAGCACGTGCTGTGAGTCTGTACTATACTTGATGAGCTCTTGTGCTTCTGAGAGGCAGCACCCAGAATGAGCGGGAAAAGTGATGCCCTCTGCCTTTATAGTGCATGTATTCTAACTGGTGATTGGCTGCGGTGTTTGTGCATGTTGATTGGTCCTAGTGTATGTCCATCAGTATGTGTCTGCACCATGATATACTGGTGTATATTTTGACAAAGGTATTGGTGAGGCAGTTGGAAGAGTGTGTGCTGGATGTGGTCTCGGAGGATCAGATAGAGTTCATGAAGGGGCGGCAGTTGTCAAGTTATATCAGGAAGCTGTTGAATGTGGTTATGACCCCATCCCGGAGTTGGGTGTCAGAGGTGATTGTATGAATGGATGCAGAGAAGGCCTTTGATCGGATGGAGTGGCGGTACTTGTTCGATATTCTGAGGAAGTTTTGGCCGACATTCATTGCATGGGTATGGTTACTATATGCATCCCCCATGGCAAGTGTAGGATGAATGGGATGAATTTGGGGTATTTTAAGTTGAATAGGGGGACAAGACAGGGATGTCCGCTGTCTCTGTTATTGTCGCGTTGGCCATTGAGCCTCTGGCAATTGCACTATGGTCTTCTATTGAGCAGCAGACAATTGTGAGGGGTGAGGTGGTTAGAGAACAGAAGATGTTGTTGTACGCCGACTATTTATTATTGTACATTGCAAATCCATTGGAGGGTATGGAGAGAACTTTGCACCTGTTGAGGAAATCCGGGGTATAAATTAAGTGTGGGAAAAAGTGAGGCAAATGCCCAGAGGAGTAGTCTGGACCTGGGGGCCTTGCTATTCAAGGTAGCCACAGTAAAGTTTGGGCACTTGGGGATTCAGGTGGCTCATGACTGGTCAACAATGCACAAGTGGAATTTGACTAGGCTGTTAGAGGGGTCTAAAGGAGAGCGGAAAAAGTGGATCGCCCTGCCACTATCGCTGGTGGGCAGGGTACAGGCTGTGTAAATGAACGTGCTGCCAAGATTTTTATTTATTTTTGAAATCGCTACCAATATTTCTTCCCAAGGCATTTTTCTGGAAGGTGGATAAATTGATCTCCGTATATGTGTGGGCCAGCAAGACGTCGAGGGTTTGTTGGGCCTTTTTGCAAAGGCAGAGACGGGGGGTGACTGGTGCTTCAAAACCTGTGGCAATACATTTGGGTGTCGAATGCCGGGAAGGTGAGACATTGGTGAGGAGAGGGGGTCGGAGTGGGTGAGGTGGAGGAAGCCTCTTGCAGGAGAATGGGTTTGAGGGCCTTTGCTCTTATTTTCTCCAGAGAGGTATACTAACAGCCTAGTGGTGGTATCTTCAATCAACATTTGGAACCAGTTGGGGAGATACTTTAAGTTAGGGCATATTTCTGTACTGGCCCCTATATGTGGGAACCATAGATTCACACCGGGGGAGATGGATGCGATGTATGGGAGATGGCGTGGGGAAGAGGTAGCGCAGGTAAGGGATCTGTTCTCTGAGGGCAAGGTTGTAGGGTTAGAGGAACTGCAGGGAAGTTTGAGTTGCCGAGGGGGAGTGAGTTTAGGTATTTGCAGGTGCGGGACTTTGCATAAAGTTACTTACCCCCGTTTCCTCAGAAACCGGAGTATATGCTGCTGGAAAAGTTGTTGGTTTTGGATGAACACCTCCTCCACAATAATCCTCAACACCGGGGCACTGCAAGGCTGCGTATTTAGCCCCCTACTATACTTCCTGTACACAAACGACTGCATGGCAAAATGTGGCTCCAACTCCATCTACAAGTTTGCTGATGACACGACCGTAATGGGCCGGATCGCGAATAAGGACGAGCAAGAATGCAGGAGGGAGATAGAGAACCTAGTGGAGTGGTGCAGCGACAACAATCTCTCCCTCAATGCCAGCAAAACTAAAGAGCTGGTCATTGACTTCAGGAAGCAAAGTATCGTACACATCCCTGTCAGCATCAATGGAGTTGAGGTGGAGATGGTTGACAGCTTCAAATTCCAAGATGTGCACATCACCAACAATCTGTCCTGGTCCACCCATGTGGACGCCATGACCAAGAAAGCACAACAGCACCTATACTTCCTCAGGAAACTTGGCATGTCCATATTGACTCATGACCAACTTTTATAGGTGCACCACAGAAAGCACCCTTTCTGGCTGCATCACAGCCTGGTATGGCAACTGCTCGGCCCAAGATCACAAGAAACATCAGAGAGTCGTGAACACCGCCCAGTGCATCACGTGAAAGCACCTCCCATCCATTGACTCTGTCTACACTTCCCGCTGCCTTGGGAAAGCGGGCAGCATAATCAAAGAGCCCTCCTGGCTTACTCACTCTTTCAACTTCTTCCATAGGGCAGGAGATACAGAAGCCTGAGAACACGCACGAACAGACTCAAAAACAGCTTCTTCCCCGCTGTTACCAGACTCCTAAACGACCCTCTTATAGACTGATCTGATTAATACTACACTCCTGTATGCTTTATGCGATGTCGGTGTCTTTATATTTGCATTGTGTACCTTGTGTTACCCTATTACTTATTTTCTTTTCATGTACTTAATGATCTGTTGAGCTGCTCGCAGAAAAATACTTTTCACTGTACCTCGGTACACGTGACAATAAACAAATCCAATCCAATCCAAAGTGGGAGAGGGAAGAGAAGATTGGGAATATCTATCGTTGACTTGGGGGCGGGGAAAGGGCAAAGACGCCAGTGGAAGGGATAAAGTGGGAATGGGAGGATGAATTGGGGTCGGAGGGGTAAGGATCAAACTAATGCATTGGGTCAATTGACCTCCTGTGCAAGGATGAGCCTTATATAGTTTAAAGTGGTACACAACGTTCATATGGCATGGAGTCGGATGAATGGTTTTTTTCTGGGCGTGGAGGATGCAAGCGAGTGGTGTGGGAGGGAGCCGGCGAACCATGCTCATATATTTTGGGGGTGTGAAAGCTGTCGGATTTCTGGGAGCCAGTGTTTCGAGACTCTGTTGGGGATAGTGCGGGTCAAGATGGCACCGTGCCCTCTGGTGGCGATTTATGGGGTATCGGACTTGACAGAGCTGATGGAGGAAAAGGGGGCCAAAGTTGTGACCTTCGCCTCTCTGATTGTCCGGCGATGGATTTTATTGAGCTGGAGGTCAGGATTGCCACCCATAGGGGCAGCACGGTGGCCTAGTGGTTAGCACAACTGCCTCACGGCGCTGAGGTCCCAGGTTCAATCCCGGCTCTGGGTCACTGTCTGTGTGGAGTTTGCACATTCTCCCCGTGTCTGCGTGGGTTTCGCCCCCACAACCCAAAAAATGTGCAGAGTAGGTGGATTGGCCACGCTAAATTGCCCCTTAATTGGAAAAAATAATTGGGTAATCTAAATTAAAAAAAAAAAAAGGATTGCCACCCATGGTCGCGGCCTGGCTGGGGGATTTGTATGTATTTTTGAGCTTAGTGAAAATCAAGTTCGCCCTTTGGGTGTTAGAAGAGGGGTTTTACACGCAGTGGAGGCCGTTTCTGTCCATGTTTGAAGGTCCTGTTTGATGCCAGTTTAGGGGGGGGGGTAGTAGGTTTAAGGGGGAAAAGGGAAACATTTACAAACTTTGTATAACTTGAGTTTTGGAGGTGCTTTTTATTTTGTTTGTAATGGATTGTTTGGAATAAAATATATTTTTTAAAAGGAGAAATTGAAATCGGGAACAAAGCAGTAAAAAGATGATTTCTTACGATAATTTTGCCAATGCAAATCAGGATGCAAAGCCCATGAGTGTTATCTGCAGGGAAGTACTGGCAAATGAAAGTTTAAGACCCTCAAAACTTCAAAGGCATTTGAAGACTAAATATGGCGAGTTCGACGACAAACCTCTTGATCTTTTTCAAAGGATGCAGCGAGAACTTAAACCGTCAGCTGAAGTCCTTAGCAGAAATGTTACATGGAATGACAAAGAAAGTGAGATCATGGGGACCAAGCAGGCTCACCTGTCGCATTAAAGGTAAGTGAAAATGGTGGGAAGTGAAGGTTGGCAGGTTGATAAAAATGGGTGCTGGGAATAAAAAAGTTTGAAAAACACTGATCTACTCAATAAATGCAAGACTTTCTTTTCTTTAAGTAGGACATTAACAGTGACATGCAGCAGATGTTGGTATCTTAAAACAACCAGTAGATGTCCTTCTGCAATGCAATATGTTAAGTTTATGAACCGATAGATCCACATAACTAAACAACATATTTAACTTGTCACTGGCACAAGCTCTGCAATGTATTTATAACCCAGGCACATTTCCATCTGCAACTGGGATAACAATTATCCAGGTCACAGACTTCTCCATAGCTACAATCACTGCTGCTCTGTGTGGGTGGCTGGAGACACAAGGGCAAAGTTGGTTTCAATTCAGTTGTTTTTCTGCTTTCCCCCTCCTTACGCACAATAAAGAGCATTGGACAACTTGGCAAATACAAATGCCTGGGACAGGTCATAAATTTCATCCTACCCTAATAACGCTGTGACAGATGGCAACCTGACGTTTACAAGGGCAATAGTTGTTAAAGAACACAGGGCTCAATTCACTGAAACACTGATCTCGCCAAACCGAATAGAAGACAGATCGTTGATTGGGTTGTGAGAGAGAAACAGCTTCCTCTGGTGGAGGGAGTCCAGAACAAGGGGACATAACCATAGAATTATAGCTAGGCCATTCAACGGTAATGTCAGGAAGCACTGTTTCATCAAAAGGCTAATGTAAAATGTAACTCTTTCTCCATGGCCGCAAAAGCTGGGGGTGAATTGAGTATTTCAAGACTAAGATCAATAGATTTTTGTTAATTAAAGTTATTAAGTGATACCAAGGTGAGGAGGGGGGGGGGGGGGGATAGATAAGAGTTCAAATACAGATCAGCCATGATCGAATTGAATGGCGGAACAGGTTTGATGGGTTAAATAGTCTCTTTCTGTTCCGATGTTTCGTATAAAAGTCATGAATGCCACCCAAGTAGATGTGGGTGGCTGAAAACAGTTGTCAATTTCACTTTATCCTTTCGAACCCCAGTTGCCAATGCTTAACTTGATGGGTGAATTTCTCGCATGCCACATTCAGGGATTGGGGGGGGGGGGGGGGGGGTAGAATTGGTTACACACCGGCATGAGTTTCTCCGCAAAGCCTGCGGGAAAACACGCCGGTTCAGATCATGTCTAGAATAACTGGCGTGCAAATGTTGCGACTCACCTGAACAATGTGTGGGGCCGCCTCCGGAGTTCGGAGTGTGGAGGCCACCAGCATCCCTGGAGACCTGAAACACCACAGCATTGGGTGGGGTGAGCATCTACAGATGAATCTTCCAGATTCAGTGTCATCAATGTTCCTGCAGATCCATCTTCTCTCTCAAGAGGTCCACCTTCTTACTGCAATAGTGGGTCAGCGATGTTGGCACTTTTTCAATATGGTGCCTGGAAATGACAGCAGATTATACACCATCATGCCTGCCCCGCCCGAGGAACTAGTCCCAGATGGGAGAATTCCACCAGATCTTTGTTTGTTGGACTCGAGGATACCGACACAAAAAGGCACAACTGGATAGACTGGTATTCCTGGAGGAGTTATGTGCATCCCCCTCGCAGCCGACATGGACTGGAGCGAGAGAGACCACCTTCTGGCAATTTCACAAATCTTGAGCTCAAGATGAAATTATTTTTTAAAAATTATTTTAAGATGAATCTCTCTTGGAGATGCAAGTTTCACTTCACTCTCTGCCCTCACATTTAATCTCAGCAAAGTAGTTTTTCTAACCAGAAGCTTAGATGTAAATAATCTTCACTCTCCCAGAACATCATTCGAACAGCATTCTTCACCACAAACACATCAACCTTTCCTATATGCAAAAAAACTGAGCCCTAATGACATCTAATGCAAGCAATCAATTATCTGCAGCAAGAACCTATTGACAAATTGCTCCCTCACATGGACACCGATATATCACCCAGGGTTGCAGTTAAGCAGGAAAGCCAATATTTGTAATATGCTGAGTAAAGAAGCCATTGGTAACAGTATCAACAAATACTTCCTTTCAGAGTCTCCCTCCAGAATTAGCTCTCTAATGGATGAGTAGTTAAAACTCTCCATAACAAACACAACTCTCTTGTGCTGTCCTTACGATTTGTAGAGTTCCCGTTCTTGCTGGATCGGACATGATTGAGAGTTTATCGCATTTTCCTATGACTATACTCACAGTGGCTAAATGATTGCAGCACTTCCAACTGGCCAATGCCCTCCTTCCCTCTCTCCTCTCCAGGGTGGATAGAGTAGAACCTGTAGATGTAGTATCTTTAGATTTCCAAAAGACATTCAATAAGGTGCCACACAAAAGGTTACTGCACAAGAATTCTTTGTATTGGGGGTGCTATGTTAGCATGGGTAGAGGATTGGCCAACAAACAGGAAACGGAGAGCAGCAATAAATGGGTCATTGGTAAACTGGTACTAGTGAAGTGCTGCAGGGATCAATGCCGGGGTCACAACTATTTATAATCTATATTAATGACTTTGATGATGGGACTGACTGTATTGTAGCCAAATTTGCTGGTGCTCTAAAAATAGGTTGGAAAACGAGCTGTGAGAATGAAGCAAAAACTCGACAAAGAGGTACAAATAAATTGAGTGGACAAAACATGAGCAGATGGAACATAATGTGGAAAAAGGTGAACTTGTCCACTTTGGCAGGAAGAATAGAAAAGCATAATATTATTTAGATGGAAAGACACTCCAGATAGCTGCGGTACAGAGGGATCTGGATGTCCTTGTACATGAATCACAAAAACTTAGAACGGAGGTACAGCGAGTGATTAAGGCAACAAATGGAATGTTGGCTTTTATTGCAAAGTAGGTTTTTCTGTCCAGAAGCTTAGATCTAAATAATGGAAGTATAAAAGTAGGGAGGTTTTGCTACAACTTTACAGGGCATTGGTGAGACCATACCAAGAATACTGTATTGTGTCCTGTTTTGGTCTCATTATTTAAGGAAAAATATTTTTGGATTGGAAGCGGCTCAGAGAAAGTTCAACAGACCGATTCCTAAGATGAAGGGGTTCTCTGTGAAGAAAGTCTGAGTGGGCAGCACTCATTGGAGTTCAGAAGAATGAAACAAGATTCTGAAGGGCTTGACAGACCTTTTGCTGAGAAAATATAGCCCCTCATGGGAACTAGAGGGCACAGTTTAAAAATAAGGGGCTTTGCATTTGAAATGAAGAGGAATTTCCTCTCTTGAGGGTCATTAATCATTGGAGACAGCAGTGGAGGCTGGGTCATTGAATATATTCGAGACTGAGTTGGACAGATTTGGTTCTAATTAACAACGAAGTGAAGGGTATTTTGGGGACAGACAGGAAAGTTGAGTTAAGTCCACTTAAGTTGAGTTAAATCAAGTCAGCCATGAACTTATTGAATGGCAAAGCAGGCACTGGGGGCTGAATAGCCTACTCCTATTCCAGGATGTTGCCTTGTCTGGAGGGTGTTAGCTATGCAGAGAGGCTGAATAGATTCAGACTGTTTTCATTAGAAGGACGGAGGTTGAGGGGTGACCTGATAGAGGTCTACAAGATTGTGAGGGGCATGGATAGAGTGGATGGGCGGGCACTCTTTCCCAGGGTGGAGGGGTCAGTCACCAGGGGGCGTAGATGCTGAGGGTTTGGCAAAGGTTGGTATCATGGCCGTTACAGGCTTGGAGGGCTGAAGGGCCTGTTCCTGTGCTGTATTG
The DNA here is from genome assembly GCF_902713615.1 of Scyliorhinus canicula. Lineage (NCBI taxonomy): Eukaryota > Metazoa > Chordata > Chondrichthyes > Carcharhiniformes > Scyliorhinidae > Scyliorhinus > Scyliorhinus canicula. The sequence continues at coordinate 299,042,949 of NC_052146.1, forward strand.
TTCTTTGTTTTCTTCAGAATAATTAAAGCTACCAATCCAACAAAAGATGGACCTACATTTAGATAGTGTCCTTCATGATCACCAGACATTTTAAAGCCCTTTACAGCCAAATAAGCACTTTTGAAGTGTAGTTACTGTTGCAATGGATGAAATGATAGCCAATGTGCACACAGCAACCTCTAACGAAGTACAAGGTGATAATGAACAAATGATATGTTTTTGTCATGGTGATTGAGGAATAAATATTGGCCAGTGCACCAGGATAGAAACATAGAAAATAGAAGTAGGCCATTCTGGCCCTTTAAGCCTGCTCCACCATTCGTTCTGGTCATGGCTGATCATCCAACTCAGGAACTTGTTTCTGCTTTCCCCCCAAATCATTTGATCCCTTTAGCCCTAATAGCTAATCTAGCTCCTTCTCATCAGTCCTAAATAGTATCCTTAGACTGTAGCTCCTGGCTCTGAACTCCCCCGCCATTGGGAACATCCTTCATGCATCTACCCTATATTGTTCCTTCAGAACTATCAATCGTGGAACATATCTTGTCAGTAAAACTTAGCTACTCGCTCTCCTAAGCATATCTGTAGCGCATAAATCCCACTTCCTGCCACTTGCATCGCACTACCATGAGTAGTTTATTTAAAAATAAATGAGTCAGACCAGGCTTTGAGCCTAAAATGACGCCACGAAAAGTATAGGGAAAAACAAGTTCAATTATTAATCTTTATTTGAAGACAATAAAATAGTCACATTTAACACAATGGATATAAATGAATAACGTTCAGCAATCGTATATAATGGGATGAAAAATTCAAAATAAAATCCCACCTATTTTATAGAACTGAAGACCAAAATCTGCCTTTTGCTGTCTTTTTATAATATTAAAATACAACAATTCAGATATTTTCCAGCTGTGCCATCAAAGTCATTTTGGAATTCAGTTGAGCCAAGTGAAATTTAGGTTGTGAGCATTTGGCCCACAGAATGAATTTGCTCCCCTCTCTCCGCAGAGATGAGATCATTGATTAAAGGTAGCTGCAGCAAATCTCTGGCACTTCTTTCGAAGAGGCCAAGATTCTCCTCCCGGTGTCCAAGGGCGCCAGAGCTAATTGCCACCGTTTCCTCTTTCTTCCACCCCGATGCCCGGTGAAATCCACAAACAGAGCAGAGAACCAGAGTTCAAAGCCAGGAATCCTTGGGTCCACCATTGCTCAACTGCACCCAGTAAAAAAAAATTTTAAATTTAGAGTACCCAATTCATTTTTACCAATTAAGGGGCAATTTAGCGTGGTCAATCCACCTACCCTGCACATCTTTGGGTTGCGGGAGGGCAGCACGGTGGCGCAGTGGGTTAGCCCTGCAGTCTCATGGCGCTGAGGTCTCAGGTTCGATTCCGGCTCTGGGTCACAGTCCGTGTGGAGTTTGCACATTCTCCCCGTGTTTGTGTGGGTTTCGCCCCCACAACCCAAAGATGTGCAGGAAAGGTGGATTGCCTCTTAATTGGAAAAAATTAATTGGGTACTGTAAAAAAATTTTTTAAAAATCTTTGGGTTGTGGGGGCGAAACCCACGCAAACACGGGGAGAATGTGCAAACTCCACACGGACAGTGACCCAGAGCCGGGATCAAACCTGGGATCTCGGCGCAGTGAGGCAGCAGTGCTAACCACTGCATCACCGTGCTGCCCTCGCACTCAGTAAACTTAATGCTCCATCGAGACAGCTCACTAATTGTTCTTGCATCGCAAAACCTTCATTCTTAAACTGCGATATAAGCGGTTCGCAGGGCATTGGTTAAACTATTGGATATTAACACTAAGCCGAAATTCAAATACGCCCCAGACTATCTTTGCCATCTGTAAACCTCTTGCGTTCAGGCATTTGCAAATAAACGTGTGTGCTGATGGGCTACGTAGTGCCAAATTATGCCCAGTTTGTCCCAAATGATCAGAAGCCTCTGCTCAGAATGGGCACCAAAAACAGCAACTGCAGCAAAGAAACCGGTGAGGTTGCAATTCCAATGTTGGCCATTAAGGCGCATGATTTGGATTACCCTGTAAAAAGGAGCTTGGGTTAGTCTAACCTGCAATTTGCTGGATGTTAGTACAGTTTGCAAAAGGTGTCATTTGTCACCCAAAGAAACAACACGTTCTGTGGCATGTGTTCTCAAGTTGATAACCAGATCCGAAAAAACAACACACAAAATGAAGTTTCAGATGATCCGTAGTGGAAACCCCAGGTGCAGATATCTCTTCGCTCACCTGTTATTCCACCCCTTTTTAAAAAAAGGCCGAGACAGGTGACAGGATTCCTCCTGTATCTACAGGACTGGCCACTTCTCATTTTTGCAAACTACAGCTGTTCAGCTGGGAGGAACAGCAGCAACTCCAGTAGGTATCTTTCCCAGCTTACTGGGTAAAATGCAGAATGTCAGAATGGGAAGGCAAGGGATCCTCAGATTTCAGCACCATCAGTAGGGAAAGAGAAGATGGATGCAAGAGGAGGAGATTGGAATAAAGAGAAGGGGGCAAAGAAGAAGAGAGCAGAAATAGAGAACAAAATTGGGTTCAATCTCTAATTTTAGACTTACATTGACATACCTATTCAATATTTCTAAACCAAGAAAGATATAGTGGTTTTCTTAAAAAGTCACTTTAAAAAAAAATCAACAAATCATGATTTTAAGAAGAATATTCATTAAGAACCTTTCGATTCCACATTAAAATTCTAACACTTGTTGCAGTTTCGGATTACTTTATAGTAACAACTGACTTGCACAAATATTTCACTTGGTGGCGTTTGGGGGAAAACCAACACGTCAAGTCCTTGCAATTCAATACCATCTCAATGTTACAATTCACCAGTATTCCGAAACATTTTCCTTTCCGCTCTCCTTCCCTGAAGGTGTCAATTCTGCACCTCGGTTCAAGTTGGTTGGTCGCCTTCAGGTACTTCTCCCAATCCATCACTCTTCAAGTCAGAATCTTCACTGTCGATCTTGCAAAGTCTGCTGACGTTTGGTTAGATATCACAAACAATGCTTTCCACAGGCAGTTTCCAGCAAAGTGAGCGACTGGAGATTTAGAGGGGTTATCACAGCTCTGACTCAGTTTTGCTGAAGCTACCAAGCTATCCTACCAATCGCTACCCTCAGCTAAGTCAGACAGGGGGATTTGGATCACAGTGCTTTCCTGGTCAATTTCACTCAGTCCCATTTCACCCCGAGCTATCAAAAAGACAAGCTCTTCAGTCCTGGATTTACTGTGTGTACAGTGAATAAACAGAAAGGGAGGAATAGACTCTTATAGGTGCTAATTCTTCACCCATTAGCCTTAAGACAATGAAAAGGGCTCATTATGCTTTCATGAACAGAATCACAGACATATCTGCCCCTTTCTTCAGTTGATGCCCACTTTCAATCTGGACAGAAACAAGGGGCAGGAAATCTAGCCGATACCTTTTTTGGTAATAACATTGACACATTTAACACCCACACTTCTGACGTAACAGAATCAACTCAGCACTGACTGGAAATTGCACACTGGAGCTTTTGGCTTCTCTGACTTCCTGCTATTCCAAGTGGTACCATTAACACAAGGCCATTGGGTGAAGTTCATTTTTTTTTGTTAATAAGAATCTTGCTCAGAATAGCATTCCTCCCAAAAGGAGATGGACAGCAGTTACTTTTATATACACTTGACTCCTCCAGTTCCACATTACAAGTTAAAAACAGAAATTAAATTACCAGTACAGCTTCCTCATTGTCAAAACACTGCACACACATTCCCCTAAACCCACTCATCGCTCTCAATCGCTTTGTGTGAATTCCAATATAACTGACACCGCATCAAGATGGTAAAGGAGAAGTTGCCCTGGAAAAATACAAAAAGTAAATGTCAAATTTATACTTGTAGCAATTCTTGATGACAATGAGCTGAAAAGTTTCAGGTTCAAACCCCACTTTAGGAGCACAAAATCCAAGCTGACACAGGAACTCAATACTGAGGGAGTGCTGAACCGGCGCAGGTTCCACCCTTTGGAGGAGATGTTAAAATCTCTCAGGGAAACAGAGTAAGGTTGAAGATGAAGAATTCAGAGTGCGGGATGGAGGGGTGAAGCACTAATTTATATGGAAACCAAAGAGAAAATGCTGGAAAATCTCAGCAGGTCTGGCAGCATCTGCAGGGAGAGAAAAGAGCGAATGTTTAGAGTCCAGATGACTCTTTGTCAAAGCTTTGTCAATGTTGAGATTTTCCACCATTTTCTCTTTGGCTTCAGATTCCAGCATCCGCAGTAATTTGCTTTTAATTCATTTATTTTTTTAAATTTTAGAGTACCCAATTATTTTTTTTCCAATTAAGGGGCAATTTAGCGTGGCCAATCCACCTAACCTGCACATCTTTGAGTTGTGGGGGCGAAACCCACGCAGACATGGGGAGAATGTGCAAACTCCCCACGGACAGTGACCCGGGGCCGGGATTCAAACCCGGGTCCTCCGCGCCGTAGTCCCAGTGCTAACCACTGCGCCACATGCTGCCCCTTGCTTTTAATTTATATGGAAATATGTACATTCTCAGATAACAATCTCAGCTCACAAAGTGGGATACTCCCCTTAAGGTTGCTTGACACGAGAAAACAGTTGAACACCCCCTTCTCCTTCCAAAAATATAAAAATTTTCATAATGTGCACAGCTGCAGCTAAGCAGTACACAGACCGATCACAAAATTTCCAACAGCTTCAAATGGGAAAAGTCTTATCTGCAAGACAGGAGTTCCCCCCACCAACCCCTCCTCTCCTGAAGGCACATGTACTTGCTGTGGGTTACGGTTCACCACTTCCAAGTGGTTACTTCTGGAAAGGTATTGTGTTAACAGGAGCATATACAACAAGGATTTATTTGCTCTTCGCTTGAACAAATATACTTGGCTCTTCTGAAGGCTGGTGTCACACAGAGTTTCTAGTTTTCAATGGCACTCGGGAGTCCTGAGAAAGTGCCCACCTCCAGATATCAGAACAGGATCAAGCTTGGGTGTGATACCACCTCACCACAATCAAGTGTCTAGTCCCTCAGCCATAAAAGGAAGTCTAAATGAGTGAGGCTGAAAGATTTCTGGACCCACCGAACCAGCTTCAGGAGGAAGGCAAGGACTTGACTGCATATAGCACCTTTCACAAACTCAGAATATTCTGATGCATATTACAGCCAATAAAGTATTTAAAGTATAGCCACTGTGGGAAACACAGCAGCCAATGTGTGCACATCAAGCTCCCCCAAACAGCAAAGTGATAAATGGCCAGGGTGGATTATGTAATTGTTTGGTTTGTGCTCATTAATAGATCTCCATGTTGGAGAACAGAATTGATGACCCGACAATCTCGATTGAGAAATAAATGTTGGTCAGGATACCAAGGAAAACTCCTTTGCTCTTCTTCAAATTAATACCGAGGGATCTTTTATTTCCACCTAAAGGGGCAGTCTATTCCTTGGTTTAATGTGTCATTTGAAATACAACACCTCTACCTATTTGTAGATGGGAAGTTTGCGACCCTGGGGGAGCTGGAGGGGAGATTGGCCTCCCCCCGGGGAACACCTTCAGATACATGCAGGTTAGGGCGTTTGTCAGGTGGCAGAGTTTCCACTGTTGCCGTCAGGAGGGGTTCAGGACAGGTGCTCTCGGGAACGTGGGTTGGAGAGGGGAGGATCTCGGCGACCTATCAAGTGATGCAGGAGGGGGAGGAGGCCTCGGTGGAAGAGCTGAAAGGTAAGTGGGAGGAGGAGCTGGGAGAGGAGATCAACGAGGGGACGTGGGCGGATGCCCTGGGAAGGGTGAATTCCTCCTCCTCTTGCGCAAGGCTCAGCTTAATTCAATTTAAGGTGCTGCATAGGGCGCACATGACTGGGGCAAGGCTGAGCCGGTTCTTTGGGAAAGAGGACAGGTGTGTCAGGTGTTCGGGGATCCCAGCAAACCATACCCACATGTTCTGGGCGTGCCCTAAGCTGGAGGGTTTTTGGAGGGGCGTCGCGGAGACGCTGTCAAGGGTGGTTGGTTCCAGGATTGAGCCGGGCTGGGGGCTCGCAATATTTGGGGTAGCAGTGGAGCCGGAGTGCAGGAGGCGAAAGAGGTCGGTATTCTGGCCTTTGCATCCCTGGTAGCCTGGCGCAGGATTCTTCTACAGTGGAGGGATGCGAGTCCCCCGGGCGTAGAATCCTGGGTCAACGATATGGCTGGGTTTATCAAACTGGAGAGGGTCAAATTTGCCTTAAGGGGGTCGGTGCAAGGGTTCTTCCGGCGGTGGCAACCATTTCTAGACTTCCTGGCGGAGCGTTAGGTGATGGTCAGCAACAGCAGCAACCCGGGGGGGGGGGGGGGGTGCGGAAGAGGGTTTGTTTGTTTTTTCCTTTATTGGGCATATATTTGCTTTCATGTTAATTATTTCTGTTAAATTTTTGAAAACTTGAATAAAAATTATTTTTTAAAAAAGAAATACAGCACCTCTGACAATGCAGCACTCCCACAGTACTGTCCTGGAGTACTGTTCCTAAAGGAGGAGCTGGAGTAGACCATACGGTCCCCAACACTTGCTCCACCTGTGGGAACCTAAAATGGCCAACTAGGGCATGGTGGGATACCTGACATAAAGATTTAAAGTGTCCCATAGAAATTGCTGCAGCATCCTGTGGGGATACAAGCCTGGGGGCCCTGGTAACGGCGCCGTGGCCGCTCCCTCCCACGAGGTATACCACGGGTCCGGTGGTGGCGGCTACCCTCAAGATTTGGGGGCAGTGGAGGTGACATAGGGGAGAAGTGGGGGGCTCGATGGAGGCTCCGTTAAGGGGGAACCATAGGTTCGTCCCGGGGAACATGGATGGGGGATTTCGGGGATGGTATAGAGCGGGCATTAGACAGCTGAAGGACCTGTTTATCGATGGAAAGTTTGCGAGCCTGGGGGAGTTGGAGGAGAAATTTGGGCTCCCGCCGGGAAACATGTTTAGATATCTGCAGGTAAAGGCATTTGCTAGACGGCAGGTGGAGGGATTCCCTGCGCTCCCCGCGAAGGGGGTGAGTGACAGGGTGCTCTCGGGGGTCGGGGAGGGGAAGATATCCGATATCTACAAGCTTATGCAGGAGGTGGAAGAGGCGTCAGTAGAGGAGCTGAAAACGAAGTGGGAGGGGGAACTGGGGGAACAGATCGAAGACGGGACATGGGCTGATGCCCTGGAGAGGGTAAATTCTTCCTCCTCGTGTGCGGGGCTTAGCCTCATCCAATTCAAGGTGCTGCATAGGGCCCACATGCCTGGGACGAGGATGAGTAGGTTCTTTGGGGGTGAAGATAGGTGTGCCAGGTGCTCGGGGAGTCCAGCGAACCATGCCCATATGTTCTGGGCATGCCCGGCATTGGAGGAGTTCTGGAAGGGGGTGGCGAGGACGGTGTCAAGGGTGGTGGGATCCAGGGTCAAGCCAGGATGGGGACTCGCGATCTTTGGGGTTGGGGTAGAGCCGGGAGTGCAGGAGGCGAAAGAGGCCGGTGTGCTGGCCTTTGCGTCCCTAGTAGCCCGGCGAAGGATTTTGCTACAGTGGAAGGACGCGAGGCCCCCAAGCGTGGAGACCTGGATCAATGACATGGCGGGCTTCATTAAGCTTGAGAAGGTTAAATTCGCCCTGAGAGGATCGGTGCAAGGGTTCTTTAAACGGTGGCAACCTTTCCTCGACTTTCTGGCTCAACGATAGGGTACTGGGACAGTAGCAGCAGCAACCCGGGGGGGTGGGGGGACGTTGATTATGTTGGCTTATTTTATTTAAATTTGATTTATCTAATTTTAATTTATGGTTAAGTTCTCTTGTTTGGGGGGGGGGGGGGTGGGGGAATGTGATACATGTGATGTTACGGTATGGGGGGAATTGTGGGTGTTATGGGGCTGTTAGTTGCATATTGCTACTTTTTGCTATACTTGTTGTTATATTTTCTGTAAAAAATTCCAATAAAAATTATTAAAAAAAAAGAAATTGCTGCAGCTAACTCATTAATTCAGTCAGTAGACAAGTGGCCCCATATAAGTTAATTACTGTCTGGAATTTAATCGGTTTCCTGATGAGATCACCCTCCCCTTTGTATTGTGACACACACACCTTTTGTCTATAATAGTATCACCGAGAGCGATGACGTCAATCGATCATCTCGGCTTTTGTATTGCTATTGCTAATATATCCATCTCTGCAGAATTACCGCAGAATGCATTGACGTCATCTGATCACCTGTTCCTTTGTATCAAAATTTTGTCTTAGTCTAAACCAACAGAAAGGCTCAGAAATTATCGATGTCACTATCTGTGGGGGATGTGTTTCTTTTGTGTAGAAAAATCTGTACTTCCTTTTGTGTGGTTGAGTGTGCCTGGCTGCGACCTTTGATGTAGTGGTCACTCTCCTTGTGCAAATAAAACTGAATAAACTTAACTGTGTTGTTATCTGTTACATTTTCGGTCTAAAAGTCTTACTCGGATGTCTAAGTTTTCGACACAGCATTCAAATCGAACATGGCTGACCATCTATCTCAACTTGACTTGCGCACCCTGTTTTCATCTCCCTTGATTCCCTGAAGAGGGGAAGAAAACAAATATTCAAGAGTTTACAATAGTAGATGCGAGAGAAAGGCCACTTTACTCACCCACGTCACTACACCTGGATGTCTCTGTGCGGCCTGATGAGTTTATACGTTTCCAATTCCTGGCTTTTCTTTCCTTTCGCTGGATTTTCCTCCTCAATCTGTCAAACAACCATTTGTACACAGAACTGAGCTTCAGAGGGATTTTAGACAAACGTTACATTTATAAATATTGGCACTGGGGAGAAGGGACCTAATCAAATGATCATAAATCTGAAGCAACTCTGTCAGGCTCAATCAAAGAGGTTTCTGTGCAACTAAATAAGAAAGGATGTTGCCAGAGTATTTTTGTGGAAAATGCAACTTTAAATAGGTCAAACCCCCTCCCCCCCGCCGCAACACTCTGAGCTCCCCTTCACACTCATATTGATATTGAGGCCAGGTCAATAAATACTCTATATGCGATCAGCAGCAATGTACAATGTGAAAATCAGACCAAGAGAACTAAATTGAGATATCTGGAGGCAGGCTTCACTCCCACACAAACATCGCACAGAATCTTGCAGAACAGAAGGCAGAGGGCAAATGAGAAAAGGAAGAATGAATGGTCCAGTGGAGTGAATCATATCATCCAGTCAGGGCCTTCACCATATCCAGGAGTGGCCAGGGACCACAGCTACAAAAGAACAATTTGGTACACCAGAGAAGCAACCATCATTAGATTTGGTCTGTGCATTATTAATATAACAGTGACTTCACAAACACACAATGAATTTAGAAGGATGTGGGTGGGATCTTATAGAAACATATAAAATTATGAAGGGAATAGATTGGATACGAACAGGTTGTTTCCACTGGCGGGTGAAAAAAGAACTAGGGGGCATAGCCTCAAAATAAGGGGAAGTAGATTTAGGATTCAGTTTAGGAGGAACTTCTTCACCCAAAGGGTTGTGAATCTACGGAATTCCCTGCCCAGTGAAGCAGTTGAGGCTCATTCATTAAATGTTTTCAAGATAAAGATAGATAGTCTTTTGAAGAATAAAGGAAAAAGGGTTCTGGTGTTCGGGCAGGAAAGTGGAGCTGAGTCCACAAAAGATCAGCCATGATCTCATTGAATGGCAGAGCAGGCGCGAAGGGCTAGATGGCCTACTCCTGTTCCTAGTTCTTATGTTCTTATGTTCAATCACACGCATAAATGCGCCCAACTTTAAAATCACATGCACACTGTGCAGCTATTTGTCCACAGGTGAGTCCCTCCACACACACTCTAGCTGAGCATGGTGCAAATGTCTGTGCTACTCTCATATGCATCTACGGAAAGACATGCACACACACATAAAGGTGCTGGCACAATGGTTAGCACTGCTGCCTCACAGCGCCAGGGACTCAGGTTCAAATCCGGCCTCGGGTGACTGTATGGAGTTTGCACTTTCTCCCCGTGTTCGCGTGGGTTTCTTCCGAGTGCTCCGGATTCTTCCCACTGCCCAAAGAAGTAGGTTAGGTACATTGGCCATGCTAAATTGCGTCCAAAGGTTAGGCAGGGTTACATTGTTATAGGGATAGGTACGGGGCGTGAGCCTAGGTAGGATGCCCTTTCCAAGGGTCGGTGCAGACTCGAGGCTGGTTTAGCACACTGGGCTAAATCGCCGGCTTTGAAAGCAGACCAAGGCAGGCCAGCAGCACGGTTCAATTCCCGTACCAGCCTCCCTGAACAGGCGCCGGAATGTGGCGACTAGGGGCTTTTCACAGTAACTTCATTTGAAGCCTACTTGTGACAATAAGCGATTTTCATTTAATTTTGATGGGCCGAATGGCCTCCTTCTGCAATGTAGAGATTCTACGTTTCTACGACACACACATGGCATTTTTAAAAAATGTGTTCATGGGATGTGGGTGTCGCTGACGAAACCAGCATTTATTGCCCATCCCTGAGGACATTTAAAAGTGCTGTAGGTCTGGAAGCACATATCGGACAGACCAGGTATCGATATTCTTCTCTGGACCTTGGTGAACCAGGTAGGTTTTTACAACAATTGACATTGGTTTCATGGTCATCATTAGATTTTTAATTCCAGATTTGTACTGAACATAGGTGCCCAGGGTCTCTGGATTATCAGTCCACTATGCCACTGCCTCCCCATCTATTCACACATAGGCATCCACACACACAGACATTCACACCTTGGATCAGTTCCTCACACATACACATCTATACAAACACAGACACATACTCACCCGGTCCATCATGTCGCTCTGTCCACAAGGACCTATCCCTCGAAGAATCATGGAAACGATGAGGCAGTGGATGGACAGGATTGCCTCAACAGTTGACAACATCATTGATGGTATCCACAAGGACAGTGTGGTGTCCTAGAAACAGTCAGAAGGATCTTCATCACACAGGAAGAATATCTTTTTTTTTTAAACAAAAGTATTTTTATTCCACAAATTTTCACAATTTGCAACAAACTCACATGCCCCCCAACTCATTAAGCCCCACCACCCCCAAGCAGTCAACGGTAGCCAACTCCCCATAATGCAAAATGAATAAACCCAACTCTTATACAGATCATCGAGGGCAGCACGGTGGCACAGTAGTTAGCACTTCCGCCTCACGGCGCCGAGTCCCAGGTTCAATCCCGGCCCTGGGTCACTGTCCGTGTGGAGTTTGCACATTCTCCCTGTGCCTGAGTGGGTTTCACCCCCACAACCAAAAGATGTGCAGGGTAGGTGGATTGGCCACGCTAAATTGCCCCTTAATTGGATGGGAAAAATGAATTGGGTACTCTAAATTTAAAAAAAAATTATATAGGGACCATCACTTGCTCCTCTTAGAGCAAATTTCACTTTTGCCAGGGCCAAAAACTCCAGCAAGTCGTCGTGTGTCCCCCCTCCCCCCCCCCCCCCCCCCCCCCCCCCCCCCCAAACACACGAACATACAGGGTGGAGAGGTTGACCTGCGAGCAATCAGCGGGGCAACGGCCAAAACATCTGTCCCCACACCTGGCTGCAGCTCCAGCAGGTCCAACACCCCGAATATGGTTTATTGGGGATCAGGCTCCACCTCCATCTGAGGAACCCCTGAAATAGTGCTGAAAACCGACTTCCAAAACCTTTCCAGCTTCGGGCAGGCCCAAAACATACGTACATGATCCACAGGGCCCCTCCCACATCGCTCACAGACATTCTCCACCTCAAACAGCTGGCCCGAACAATTCCCGTCCACCACTACTCTCCTTCACCTGGCTACACTTGTTCTATCACTCAACAATTTCTCCTTTGACTTGTCTCACTTCCTGCAAATAAAAGGTATGTCTATGGGTACCACCATGGGCCTCAGTTATGCCCGTCTTTTGTGGAACATTCAGTGTTTCAGTCCACCTCAGGCCCTCTTCCACAAATCTTTCTCTGTTACGTTGATGTCTGTATCGTGCCGCTTCATGCGCTAGTCTGGACTTGGACCTTCTCTCACCTTCACATGGCCCATCCCCAGCACTTCCCTTCCCTTCCTTGACCTCTCTGTCCCCATTTCTGGCGATAGACTGACCACCAATATTCATTACAAACCCACCGACTCCCACAGCTACCCCGACTACAGCTCCTCACACCCCGTTTCTACTCTCCCAGTTTCTCCGCTCTGTCACAGCTGTTCTGATGATGCCACGTTTGAAAACCGAGCTTCTGACATGTCTGCTCTTTTGTTCAACCGAGCTCCCCTCCCACTGTGGTTGACAGAACACACAGACCTGTCCGACCCATCTCCCGCACCTCTGATGATACAATGGGAGGCTTGCGCACAAAACAGAACTGGTCCAGATTTGCTTCCTTCTTGGTGTGTCCCCAGAGCAGAAATGCAGCTGTCCTTTTTGTCCATTCAAGGTAACTTGCTTAAATCAGTCTTCACTCTATAACTTGCTTTACCTCCGAGTCTCTGACTCGCCACTAAAGCTGTCCCGTGGGCTCTTTTTCTCTGAACAGTCTGGAACCAAATTAGAAATGCTGTACATACATTAAAAAAACAGTCCAAGGAATGAGTTCATCACAGCATTTAAACTGTGAGCACCAACACTTGCTCTTATGCCGAGTTTGCGTTGCAAATGTGACGTTACGGGAAATGTTTGGAATGCAAAGGGTTATTGTCATGTCATAATTAACCACTAGATGGAGCTAGATGCTGAACTGTATAAAGCACTGTCTCACAGACTTCAGGGAGAAGGCTGGAGCGGAGAGCATAGGGGTAGTGAGAGAGATCAGAGTACAGTTTATAGATAAACTGTAGAGACTAGTGGGCAGCACGGTAGCACAAGTGGATAGCACTGCGGCTTCACAGTGCCAGAGTCCTTGGCACTGGTTTAGCTCACTGGGCTAAATCGCTGGCTTTCAAACCAGACCAAACAAGCCAGCAGCACGGTTCGATTCCCGTACCAGCCTCCCCGGACAGGCGCCGGAATGTGGCGACTAGGGGCTTTTCACAGTAACTTCATTGAAGCCTACTCGTGACAATAAGCGATTTTCATTTTCATTTCATTTCATTTCCCAGGTTCGATTCCCCGCTGGGTCACTGTCTGTGCGGAGACTGCACGTTCTCCCCGTGTCTGCGTGGGTTTCCTCCGGGTGCTCCGGTTTCCTCCCACAGTCCAAAGACGTGCAGGTTAGGTGGATTGGCCATGATAAATTGCCCCTTAGTGTCCAAAAAGGTTAGGAAGGGTTATTGGGTTACAGGGTTAGGGTGGAAGTGAGGGCTTGGGTGGGTTGGTGCAGACTCGATGGTCACTCTCAAACTGCTTTTACATCGAGAGGGAGAGACCGTAATATCACCCACACTCCTCAAATATTGTACCATGCGGTGGCCCGTCAGTCCCAAACGTCTGAACCTCATGCAGTTTGCAGTAATCGTCAAATAATTTTCTCAAAGGTTGGGGGCAAAGAAAATAGGTTTGGTTTCAAGATCTCAAACTAGCTTTAAAGAATGCTGCAGGTGTCCCCATTCCCTGATTGTGAGAACTTTTAACATCCAGCAGGGAGGCAAGCGTAGATTTTATTTACCACGTCTGGGGCGGGATTCTCCCAGCCCTGGGCCGGGCCGGAGAATCCCCGCGACCTGGGCCGCCCTGACCCCGGCACCCGCCATTGGCGCCAGCGTGGTTGGTGCGGCGCCGGTCGCTCTACGCGGCCGGCCCGCCGATTCTCCGGCCTTGGATGGGCTGAGTGGCCGTAAGAAAAGAACCAAGTCCCGCTGGCGCCGTTCTAACCTGCTCTGAGCCGGCGGGACCTCGGCGTTGAAGGGTCGGGTTGTGGGGGGTGGGGGGGGGGGGGGGGAGGGGGGTCTGACGACCGGTGGGGGGGGGGCTCCGATGTGGCCTGGCCTGCGATCGGGGCTCACCAATCGGCGGGCCGGCCTCTCTAGCTGGGGCCGTCCTTTCCTATGCGCCGGCCCCGTAGCCCTGCGCCATGTTGCGTCGGGACCGGCACGTTGAAGGAGGCCACTGCGCATGCGCGGATCCCGCAGCGCACAGTTGACGCCGTGATCGGCATCTGGAGCGACGCAAACCGCTCCAGCGCCGTGCTGGCCCCTGGCAGCGGCCCGTTCACGCCGTCACGTGGACACTCTGCCGCGGGATGGGAGAATCCCGCCCATGCTCCTGATGGTCATGGAGGTGGGAAATGTTGCTGAAACATCCATTTGTTGCACAGATTAAAAAGTAGCAGAATGTTCTCGTCTGCGCATTTAAACTTACAATCCAATCCTCAACTATCCTTTGTCAAACAATAACCTCTCATTTGCGACTGTTATAGGACTCAACTAAGCACACATCATAAACCAGTGTTCAGTCCCCTGTGGTAGGGAGCAAACTCTGTTCAGAGTTAAGAGAATAGGCTTTATTTAAACAAGAACTCAGATCTTATCTGCTGATACAGTCATTATGATGGAAATTTGACTAATCACCTGCTGGCTATCTTGGACCAATAATCCATTCTCTTCACAAACTAGGGATAGAAATAATACCTAGTGTGGCGTCAATTGAACAGGTCTCATGTGGGTCACTAAATAAAGGGCAACTATTTAAATGAATCATTGTAGAATCACATGTAGAGATTAAAGGGGTTGGAACAGTGAGGGATAGCATCATTCAGAATAGCTTTTACAAAGGAATGGGCATAAATATTTGTCAAAGAAGCATTTTATGAAAGAGGAGTTGGATCAGGTGGATAAGTCTTGCAAACAGACACAGAGACAATGGGCTGAAAGGCCTCCTTCTGTTCTATTCTACTTGTGATATATTGTCATTCAGAAAAGCAGCAGTGCTACAATTGGTCTTGAGAATAAACTAGACTATTTATTTGTTTGCAGGGTGTGGGGGGGCCACTGGCCAGTTCAGCATTTAATTGCCCATCCCCTAATTTCCCTGGAGAAGATGGTGGTGAGCTACCTTCTTGAACTGCTGCACGAGCAGGCACGGCGCTGTTAGGTAGGGAGTTCTTGGATTTTGGTCCAGAGACAGTGAAGGTGATTTAGTGCCAACTCAGGCTGGTGTGTGGCTGGGAGGGAACTTGCAGGTGATGGTGTTCCTATGCATCTTCTTCCCTTGTCCTGCTGCGTGGTAGAGGCCACTAGTTTGGAAGAAGCTGCTGCAGTACATCTTGCAGCGAGAACACTGTGCACAGTAGTGGAGGGAGTGAATGTTTATGGCGGTGGAACAAGCGGGCAGCTTTTCCTGGAGAGCTTTTGAATTCAGCAATGGCGTCGTAGAATTCCTACAGTGCAGAAGGAGGCTATTCGGCCCATTGAGTCTGCACCGGCCCTCTGAAAGAGCACCCTACCCAGGCCCACTCCCCTGCCCTGTCCCCATAACCCCACCGAACCAGCACATCTTTGGACTGTGGGAGGAAACCGGAGCACCCGGAGGAAACCCACACAGACACGGGGACAAAGTGCAAACTCCACACAGACACCCAAGGCCAGATTTGAACTCGGGTCTCTTGGCGCTGTGAGGCAGCAGTGCTAACCACTGTGCCACTGTGCCATAATGCCACTGAATGTCAAGGGGCGATGATTGGATTCTCTCTTTTTGGAGATGGTCATTGCCTGGCACTTGCGTGGCGCAAATTGTATGATTATTTGCCTCTTATCAGCCCAAGCCTGAATGTTTGTTCAGGTCTTTCTGCGTTGGACACAGACTGTTTTGTGTCTGAGGAGTCGCAAATGGTGTTGAACATTGTGCAATCATCAGCCAACATTCCCGCTTCTGACCTTATGATGGAGGGGAGGTCATTGACGGTTGGGCCTGCGATACCAGCCTGAGGAACTCCTGCAGTGATGTCATGGCAGTGATTTGATTGACCTTCAGCAACCACAACCATCTTCCATTGTGCTAAGTATGGCTCCAACCAGTGGACTCCAGTTTTGCTAGGGCTCCTTGATACCACGTTTGGTCAAATGCCGCCTTGATGTCAGGGGCAGTCATTCTCACCTCTTGAGTTCAGCTCTTTTGTCCATCTCTGGACGAAAGCTGTAATTAAGTCAAGAGCTGCGTGGCCCTGGCAGAACCAAACTAAGGTCAGAATTCTCCCATCTGGCAGGGGTGAGGCCGTGGAGTGCTTCTCACTGCGGAGGCCGGTGGGTAAACTCACCAGATCTTCCAGCTCCGACCTCATTAATCAGGGAAATGGGTGGTTTGCACCTTATTCCATGGCGTGGCAGGCCTGATTGTGCATGGTCCGCTGTCCTATCCAGGCACCAGATTGAAAAAGCCCAACATCACTGACCCACTGTTGAAGAAAGAAGGTAGACCTCCAGAAAATGAAGATGGTTCTCCAGGAACATTCAGAGACTAGACGATCGGCCACCTCCAGTACACCGACTCTGGCGCTCCCCCCACCCACTGCTGCGGTGTTCCGGGATCCAGGGATACTATCAGCCTCTATCCTGAACTCTGAAAACAACCCCAGGCATTGTTCAGGAGAGTTTCGCACTGGTGTGTTTCCCCCCTAGCCCCACAGAGGCATGGGTAATTGAATCTTCAACTGCATTCCATTAGCAGGATGCAAACGGGATTCTCACTAATCTCCAATTCGTCTACTCATTCGGCATGGCAGGCATCGGTGGAAGATCCCACTGTAAATTAGCACTAGTGTAAAACCGATTTCTGGGCCTCGCACTGAATTCTCTGCCCCCAGCCCACCATTGAACCTGCCACCGAGGGTTTGGGAGAATTGCCCCCCAAGCATCAGGGAGCAGGTGATTGTTGAGTAAAGTTTCTTGATAGCACTTTTGATGGCCCCTTCCATCAGTTTGCTGATGGTCGAGAGAACACTGATGGAGCAACAATTGGCTGGATTGGATCTGTGGACAGGACAAATGTGGGTAATTTTCCACATTACTGGGAACATGCCAGTGCATTGGAACAGCTCGGCTAGGGGGGGGGCGGCTAATTCTGGAGCACACACACAAGTCTTCAGAACTATTGCCAGAATGTTGCCAGGGCACGTAGCCATCATCTTCAGCCAATTCTTTTTTTTTCTAAATATTTAGAGCAACCAATTTATTTTTTCCAATTAAGGGGCAATTTAAGCGTGGCCAATCTATCTACTCTGCACATCTTTCGGTTGTGGGGGCGAAATCCACACAAACACGGGGAGAATGTGTAAACTCCACACAATCAGTGACCCAGAGCCGGGATCGAACCTGGGACCTCGGCAGCAGGGCTAACCCACGGCGCCACCGTGCTGCCCTGATCTTCAGCCAATTCTTGACATCACATGGAGTGAACCGAATTTCTTGAAGACGGGCATCTCTGAACCTCAGGAGGAGACCGCAATGGTGCTTCTGGCTAAAGATTGTTGCAAATGCTTCAGCTTTGTATTTTGCACTGATGTGCTGGACTTTCCCCATTATTAAGGCTGGGGTTATCGGAGGAGCCTCCTCCTGTAGTTACTTGTTTAACTGTGCACAACCATTTCCGAGTGGATGTGGCAGGAATGCAGAGCTTAGACCTGATCCATTGGCTGTGGGAAAAAGACAAGAATGAAAACTGTCAAAGTTCTTGCTCCTGATCAGGACACCTTGTCTCCTTACGCAAGGATGGCTGGGTGAGGCCAGGAGGTGATACCTTCCATGGTTACATAACTTAACAACCTCAATGTCCAGGCTTTCACTGAAGAACGGTCAATGAGTGAGGTGTTGAAGAGCTTCAGGATTTGCACCCAAGTACAAATCAGCACTTCCAGAAGAGATGGGAAGGAATTAATTAGTTCATTGATATCCCTGCATTAAAATGGTGGATTGGAGTTTGTAATTCTCCTGACAGGCCTGGGTGACTGGATGCAGGGGTAACGTTTCCTCTGGCTGGGGGGCATCTAGGACAAGAGGTCACAGTCTCAGGATATACGGGATAGGCCATTTAGAGTCATCGATGTTTACAGCATGGAAACAGGCCCTTCGGCCCAGCTTGTCCATGCCGCCCAGTTTCGATCACTAAGCTAGTCCCACTTGCCCGCATTTGGCCCATATCCCTCTATACCCACCCTGACCATGTAACTGTCTAACTGTTTTTTTAAAATAAATTTAAGTACCCAATCATTTTTCCAATTAAGGGGCAATTTAGCGTGGCCAATCCACCTACCTTGCACATTTTTGGGTTGTGGGGGCGAAACCCGCGCAAACACGGGGAGAATGTGCAAACTCCACACGGACAGTGACCCAGAGCCAGGATCGAACCTGGGACCTCAGCGCCGTGAGGCCGCAGTGCTAACCCACTGCGCCACCGTGCTGCCCCTAACTGTTTTTTAAAGGAAAAAATTGTACCTGCCTCTACCACTGCCTCTGGCAGCCAGTTCCAGATGCTAACCACCCTCTGTGTGAAGAAATTTCCCCTCTGGTCTCTTTTGTATCTCTCTCCTCTCAGTTCTAGTTCTAGACTCCTCTACCTTTTGGGAAAAGATATTGACTATCTATCTTATCCGCATTATTTTATAGACCTCGATAAGATCAACCCCAAGCCTTCTACACTCCAGGAAAAAAAGTCCCAGCCTATCCAGACTCTCCTTATAACTCAGACCATCAAGTCCTGGTAGCATCTCTTCTGCACTCTTTCTAGTTTAACAATATCCTTCCTGTAATAGGGTGACCAGAACTGAACACAGTATTCCATGTGTGGTCTTACCAATGTCTTGTACAACTTCAACAAGACGTCCCAACTCCTGTCTTCTATATTCTGACTGAATTAGGACTGAGATGAGGAGAAACACCTTCAATCAGAGGGTGGTGAAATTGAGGAGTTCTCTTCAGGGCAGCACGATAGAACAACTGTGGCTTCACAGCGCCAGGGTCCCAGGTTCGATTCCCTGCTGGGTCACTGTGTGTGCGGAGTCTGCACGTTCTCCCCGTGTCTGCGTGGGTTTCCTCCAGGTGCTCCGGTTTCCTCCCACAGTCCAAAGACGTGCAGGTTAGGTGGATTGGCCATGATAAATTGTCCTTAGTGACCAAAAAGGTTAGGAGGGGTTATTGGGTTACGGGGATAGGGTGGAAGTGAGGGCTTAAGTGGGTCGGTGCTGACTCGATGGGCCGAATGGCCTCCTTCTGCACTGTATGTTCTATGTTCTATCTCAGAAGGCTGTGGAGGCCAAGTCACTGAATGTATTTAGTAGGAAATAGACAGATTTCTAGATTCTAAAGGCTTGAAGGGATATGGGGAGTATAGCTTTGAGGCGGAGTATCATCCATGATAATACTGAATGGCGGAGCAAGTTCAAAGGGCCAAATGGTCTACTCCTGCTCCTATTTTTATGTTTCGGTGAAACAGCATTTCCCTAGTTTCCTGTCTTCAATACCTCTGAAATGCCCAATTACTTACGTAAATGCGTGTGGTGTCAAACGGGCAGTCATTCATCATCATTGCCTTGTAGGAGATAGCTGGCACCATTGTAGAATTGCAGCCAGAAATCAGGTTCCTGCCACTCTGCGATATCGTCAGCACAATGGCGAGCATTAGTCCAACCGAGCAGGCCAACGATACCAAAATATTTAATAGCGAGATTGACATCAGTCCCCAGTGCTGCGGAAATAAAATTGAGAATTCAGGGATGAAGGCAAGAATAAAACACAATGGAACTGCAATATTTGCCCCAGCAGGGAGACACAGGCCAATGGGACTGTGATATCAATCAGTTAGAATGAATCATTTACCATTTCTGTAGTTTAGGATAAAATGTGAAATTCATTTGGACTTCAATTTGATTGAGCTCAAGGTTGTAAGCTCAAAGAATACATTGATTACCTGTGCATTCCTTATATAATATTATCCCTTCCAATTTATTTTCTTTAATAGATAACTGTGTAATTAATTAATCAACCATAGCTCAATCTTGCCTTTGAGTAAGAAGGTTGGGATTTCATAGAATTTACAGTGCAGAAGAAGGCCACTCGGCCCATCGAGTCTGCACCAGCTCTTGGAAAGAGCACCCTACCCAAGGTCAACACCTCCACCCTATCCCCATAACCCAGTAACCCCACCCAACATTAAGGGCAATTTTGGACACGAAGGGCAATTTAGCATGGCCAATCCACCTAATCTGCACATCTTTGGACTGTGGGAGGAAACCGGAGCACCCGGAGGAAACCCACGCACACACGGGGAGGATGTGCAGACTCCGCACAGACAGTGACCCAAGTCGGAATCGAACCTGGGACCCTGGAGCTGTGAAGCAATTGTGCTATCCACAATGCTACCGTGCTGCACTCTAGATTTAGGTTTATCGTCACATATATTGAGGTACAGTGAAAAGTATTGTTCTGCATACAGTCCAGACAGATCGTTCCATACATGGAAATCATAGGACTTACAATAGATACACAATGTAAATACATAGACATCGGGTGAAGCATAATTAATTTGCCCATCAACCATAGCTCAATCTTGCCTTTGAGTAAGGTTGTGAATTCAAGTTCCACCCTAGATTTTCCACCATAGATACACAATGTAAATACACAGACGTAGACATCAGGTGAAGCATATGGACTGTAGTGCTACTCAGTAGAGAAGATGCATGGAGAGATCAGTTCAGTCCATTAGAGGGTCATTCAGGAGTCTGGTAACAGCAGGGAAGAAGCTGTTTTTGATCCTGTCAGTGTGTGTTCTCAGACTTTGTATCTCCTGCCTGATGGAAGAGGTTGGAAGAGAGACAGTGGGAGATATAGGCAGAGTCAATGAATGGGAGGTGGGTTCGCGTGATGGACTAGCCTGCGTTCGCGACTCTCTGTAGTTTCTTACGGTCTTGGGTCTCGAGACTTGATTACAAAAATCAAGGCCAACACTCCAATGCAATGCTGAGGTGTGCGACACTATCAGACGTGTGTTTCAGGTGAAATATTAAATCGAGGGAGGGAGGTTTTTCAGCAGGTCTGACAGCATTGGTGGAGAGAGTGCAGTAGTTTCAGTTTTTGAATTAAATAGAGGTCCTGTCTGCCATTGTAGGTAGACATAAAAGGTCCTGTGGGACTATCTCAAAGAAGGACAGGGGATTTAATCACCAATATTTATCCCTCAATCAACATCAGAAACAGTTTATTCTGCCATTATATGAATATAAGAAATAGGAGCAGAAGTAAGCCATTCAGCCCCTCGAGCCTGCTCCGCCATTCAATAAGATCACAGCAAATCTGCTTGTGTTTAGAGTGCTACATTTCTATCTACCCCAATAATCTTTGATTTCCTTGCCGTCCAACAATCTATCTACCTACAAATCATCATTTACACCATGTGGAAAAGCCAAATCAGTTGATCTTTTCCTCTTCCAACTGTACTCTCTCTTCCCCACTCCCAGCTGCAATCTGCTCTTGTCACCTTGTGCTCCTGGACTCTCATGGCTCTGTCAAAGCAACATTCTTGTATTATTTGAAGGGGACAGCCACTCAATTTTTCTCCACTGCAGTGATCAAGTAATGTGTGCACTGCATCCTGCTCTTTGGCAGTATGAAAGGCACAGTGTGTATGTAGACTGGGATAGACTCACTGCAGGGGGTGGGGGAGATTTATGTTAATCCTGTGAACATCCACCTGGCAAAGGAAGAAGCTGGCACCAGTCTGTCTTCAACATGGGTTTATTCATTCAAAAAAATAATAATTTTAGAGTACCCAATTCATTTTTTCCAATTTTCCAATTAAGGGGCAATTTAATGTGGCCAATCCATCTACCCTGCACATCTTTGGGTTGTGGGGGCGAAACCCACGCAGACACGGGGAGAATGTGCAAACTCCACACGGACAGTGACCCAGAACCGGGATCGAACCTGGGACCTCGGCGCCTTGAGGCAGCAGTGCTAACCACTGTGCTACCGTGCCGCCCGGGTTTATTCATAAAACTCAGTGAGGTGATGGATTTTTAAATATATATATTTCTGTAAAGAAGGCTGTGTGTGATTAATTAAACTGAGAGAAGATTAATGGAGACAGTGTGTCTGTGAGAGCTGATCAATAAAAGAGTCAGGTGCATTTTTATTGAGAGACTATTGGAATTAAAATTTGCATGGGAGATAAATAGAGATCTAGCTTGTCAGCTGTTACGGGAAGTTTAGAAGTGGCAAATCATAGAATCCCTACAGTCCAGAAGGAGGCCATTCAGCCCATCGAGTCTGCATCGGCCCTTGGAAAGAGCACCCTACCTAGGCCTTCGCTTCCACCCTATCACCATAACCCAGGAACCATTAAGTAACCACGCCTAACACTTTGGACACTAAGGAGCCATTTAGCGCGGCCAATCCGCACTAATCCGCGGCTAATCTGCACATCTTTGGACTTTGGGAGGAAACGCACGCAAACACGGGGAGAATGTGCAAACTCCACACAGAGACTGGAATTGAACCCGGGTCCCTGGAGCTGTGAGGCAGCAGTGCTCACCACTGTGCCACCGTGCCACTTATATTACCATCCCAGACCAGTCCAGGATTACGATCGAAGACCAGACCCCAACAGGGGTTTGGATAGTGGATCGAAACCCCAATATTTTAGTTTATTTTGTATGATTGTGCAGGGGCTGGTTTAGCACACTGGGCTAAATCGCTGGCTTTTAAAGCAGACCAAGGCAGGCCAGCAGCATGGTTCAGTTCCCGTACCAGCCTCCCCGAACAGGTGCCGGAATGTGGCAACTAGGGGCTTTTCACAGTAACTTCATTGAAGCCTACTCGTGACAATAAGCGATTTTCATTTCATTTCATTTTCATTTCATTTCAAGAATACTTCACTACAGGAGTGATTGCATGAAGAAATAGAGATTTGCTATTTTAAAACTAAAAACTTTATTGTTAATATACTTTTAAATTCTTTAACATTACGCCCACAAACAGCTTACAATTACCCCTTAAACAATACTACTCAATACAGTAATTACTACTGCTACTCCCAATTAAACAACAAGAAAGAAAGACACATTTATCTCTCAATTCATCCCACATCCCAATGGAACAGATAAATACTTGCTTTCCCTAACAGATTTGGTTCCTCTTAGAACCCCTGCAGACTCTGGCTGGATATCTTCAAAAAGCGGTTTCAACTGGCTTGTTTTAGCTTTCCCCTTGTCCTCAGACAAGTCTGCTCTGCTTTAAATATTATTACTCTTTTTTTAACCTATCCGACTGTGAGAGCAAAAAATCTTACTGGTTGTCTGAAGGGGTAGCCAGATTAGAACTCAACTCAAAAAGTTCCCTCAAAATGTCTGAATACTGCAGCTCACAATCTCGCGAAGCTGAAAACAAATCAACTCTCCAGGAACTCCTCAGTTCAAAAGTGAAACAACATTGCATTAGCCCAGGTTGAAAACACATTACTCTGGTCAATTTCACCTCTGGTTCCTTAAAGCCTTCTGGTCTTGCAAATCAAGATTCTTTGAAAAACATGACTACTGCAGTCAAACACACCCCAAGCTTTTAAACAGGGAAAGGTTATTAAATTTAATTGTCCCAAATGTGGAGGCAATAGGAAAATAAATATTTTTATACTTTGGAAAAGTTAAGCTCAAAGAGATGTTGAGGACAAAGGGATTGGAGATGAATGGGGAAAAGGATATTTAAGGAAAGATGTTGAGTATTATTGTAGGAGTTTGTTGCACCCAAATAGGCTACCACATATCTTACATTACACTGTGACTATACTTCAAAAAGTATTTAATTAGCTATGAAGTATTTTTGAGATCCCGAGTGGTTGTGAAACATCCTATATAAACACAAGTCCTTAACAATTTAATTTGTTTCCCATCTCTCCTGAAGGCATGATTTCCTTGCTTGGATATATTTCTATGGCTCCTTCACTTTACCCAACATTGATGAGGATTGAAATAATCACCTACAACTCAGAAAATAGAAGCAAGCGGAGGCCATTCGGCCCTTCGATCCTGCTCCACCATTCATTATGATCATGGCTGATCATCAAGTTCAATACCGGGATCGGGCCTTCCCCCCACCATTTCCCTTGATCCCTTCAGCCTCAAGAGCTATATCTTTTTTTAAATAAATTTAGAGCACCCAATTCTTTTTCTCCAATTAAGGGGCAATTTAGCTTGGCCAATCGATGTACCCTGCCCATCTTTGGGTTGTGGGGGTGAGACCCACGCAGACACGGGGAGAATGTGCAAACTCCCTATGGACAGTGACCTGGGGCCGAGGTTGAACCCGGGTCCTCGGCACCGTGAGGCTGCAGTGCTAACCACTGTGCCACCATGCTGCCCTTCTCCAAGAGTTATATCCAATTCCTTCTTGAAACTATACAACGTTTTCGACTCAACTATTTTCTGTGGGATGAATTCCACCGATTCACCACTTTCTGGCTGAAGAAATTTCTCCTCACCCCAGTCCTAAAAGATTTTTTTTTTTAAATAAGTCGATGAATGGTTGTCACCTCCAGGCGAACCCTAACAGTGACCCTCTCAAGGTGAACTTGATTTTCTCCAAACAGAGAAAGCTAGCCATGTCCGATAGCCAGGTCTCCGACTTCGGGAGCTTTGAGTCCTTCCAAGCTAATAGTATCCGTCTCCGGGCTACCAGGGAAGCAAAGGCCAGAACGTCTGCCTCTTTCTCCTCCTGGATTCCTGAGGCTTCCGACACCCCGAAAATCGCCACCTCTGGACTCTGTGCCATCCTTGTTTTTAACACCGTGGACATGACATCTACAAACCCCTGCCAAAATCCCCTGAGCTTCGGACATGTACAGGACATGTGGACATGGTTCGCTGGTCCTCCCGCACATTTTGCACACCTGTCCTCCATCCCAACGAATCTACTCATCCGGGCCACTGTCATGTCAGCCCGATGAACAACCTTCAACTGTATCAGGCTGAGCCTGGCACATGTTGCGGACGCCTTGACTCTACTCAACGCGTCCGCCCATAGACCATCCTCTATCTCTCCTCCCAGCTCCTCCTCCCACTTGCGCTTCAGCTCCTCGGTCTGCGTCTCCTCCGACCCCATAAGTTCTTTGTAAATGTCCGAGATGCTCCCTTCTCCAACCCACCCTCTAGAAACTACCCTGTCCTGAATCCCGCTTAGCGGTAGGAGCGGGAAGGTTGACACCTGTTTACGTAGGAAGTCCCGCACCTGCAGATACCTGAAATTATTTCCCCTCGCCAACCCAAACTTCTCCTCCAGCGCCTTCATACTAGGAAAGCTCCCCTCTATAAACATATCCCCCATCCTCTCAATCCCTGCTCTCTGCCATATCCGGAACCCCCCCATCCATACTTCCCGGGGCTAACCGGTGATTATTACAGATTGGGGACCAGACCGATGCTCCCTCTGCTCCCACATATCTCTCCATTGCCCCCAGCCTCTCAGGGCCGCCACCACCACGGGGCTGGTGGAGTACCGTGCCGACGGGAACGGCAGAGGCACAGTTACCAACGCCCCCAGACTGGAGCTCTTGCATGAAGCCGCCTCCATACGCTCCCATGCCAACCCCTCTCCCACCACCCAATTCCTGATCATGGCTATATTCGCCGCCCAGTAATAGACACTAAAATTTGGCAGTGCCAGCCCGCCCTCTCCCCGACTCCGATCAAGCATTACCTTTCTTACCCGCGGGGTCTTGCCCGCCCAAACAAAGCCAGAGATCACTTTGTTGACCCGTTTAAAAAAAGGACCTCGGAATAAAGATGGGGAGACATTGAAACACGAACAGGAATCTCGAGAGGGCCGTCACCTTCACTGTCTGCACCCTCTCAGCCAATGACAACGGGAGTGCATCCCATCTCTGAAAATCGTCCTTCATTTGGTCTACTAGCCAGGCCAGATTTAATTTATGCAGCTAAGGCTTCCCCCATCTTATCTAAATGGCAGCTCCCCCAATCGCCTCTCCTGTCTCCTCGCCTGGACCGCAAACAACTAATTTTTCCCCATATCTAGCTTATACCCGAAAACCGGCCAAATTCCCCTAGAATCCTCATGATTTAATCCATCCCCTTTAATGGGTCCGATACATACAGAAGCAGATCGTCTGCAAAGAGCAAGACTCTGTGCTCCCCCCCCCGGGAACAGCCCCTTCCAGCCCCTTGAGGCTCTCAGAGCAATTGCCAACGGCTCTATAGCTAGCGCGAACAACAGTGGGGAGAGGGGGCATCCCTTTCTCGTCCCTGGTGCAGTCTAAAATAGTCCGATGTCCTATTCGTCCGTTTACTTGCCACAGATGCCTGATACAGCAACCTGACCACAGATAATCCTATTCTACCCAATCAAAAGCCTTCCCTGCGTCCATTGCAATCACTACCTCCACCTCCCTACATTCCGGGGGCACCATGATCACGTTTAACAACCTTCATACATTGGCCACCAACTGCCTACCCTTAACAAACCCTGTCTGGTCCTCCCCAATAACATCTGGAACACAATCCTCAATCCTGGAGGACAACATTTTGGCCAGCAGTTTGGCGTCCACATTCAACAGGGATATCGGCCTGTAGGACCCACACAGCTCCAGGTTCTTGTCCCGTTTCAGAATCAGCGGAATTGTGGCCTGTGACATCGTCGGGGGCAGCACCCCTCTTTCCCTTGCCTCATTGAACATCCTCATCAACACCGGCCTCAATATCCCAGAGAACTTTTCATAAAACTCCACTGGGTACCCATCCGACCGCGGGGCTTTACCTGCCTGCATAGCGTTCAGACCCTCCACTATCACTTCCAACCCAATCGGGGCCCCCAGCCCTTCTACCAGCTCCCCATCCACCTTTGGGAAATTCAGACCCCCAAGAAGTGCCTCATCCCCTCCGGCCCCGTAGGGGGTTCTGACCTGTACAGCCTACTGTAGAAATCCCTAAACGCCTTATTCACCCCTGCTGAATCTCCAACCAGGTTCCCATCTCCATCATTTACTTTCCCTATCTCCCTGGCTGCCTCCCTCGTTCTAAGCTGCTGCGCAAGCATTCTGCTGGCCTTCTCACCATGCTCATAGATCGCCCCCCTCGCCTTTCTCAGCTGCTCCACCGCCCTCCCTGTGGATAACAAGCCGAACTCCGCCTGTAGCCTCCGCCGTTCCCTTAAAAGCTCTGCCTCTGGGATCTCTGCATACCTCCTATCGGTCTGTTTTCGAGCTTGACCGGTCCAAGCCAGGGTCAATAACTGTGTTGAAGTCCCCTCTCATGACCAACCTGTGCGAGTCCAGGTCCGGTATCTTCTCCAGCATCCTCTTTATAAACTCCACATCATCCCAATTTGGTGCATACACATTTACTAATATCTCCTGCACCTTCTCCAGTTTCCCACTGAACCATAATGTACCAACCTCCCACATCCGAGACTATTCTACCCGCCTCAAACACCACCCGCTTATTGATCAGGATCGCGACCCCACTAGTCTAGTCCCGAGTGAAAGACCTGACTGACCCAGCCTTACCTCAATCTAATCTGGTCAGTTACTCTGAGGTGCGTCTCCTGCAACATTACCACGTCTGCCGTCAGTCCCCTAAGATGCGCAAACACACGTGCCCTTATGACCGGCCCATTTAACCCTTGAACATTCCAGGTGATCAGCCTAGTTGGGGGGCTCATTGCCCCTGCCCGCCCCGCCGATCAGCCATCCCCGGTTTTGGGCCCGCCTCCAGCCCATGCTCCACGCCTCCACCGGCCCGCCCCTAGGCAGCCTCCGCCCCCAACCTCCTCTGTCCCTTGGCCAAAGTCCCTCCCTCGTCAGCACAACATTTCCCCCTTCTCCGCCCCAGTAACAACACTCTGTAACACAAACCCTTTGATAAACCGAACATATGCACACCTGCCACTGCACTTCCGTGAGCTAGCCCGCCCAGCTAGCTTGGTGGCCCCCATCCCTGGTGCTGGATAGTCTCCCACCTATTGTTCCCTCCCCACTCCGCCCCACCGCTCATGCAAACAAATTCCAACATCAAACAATCCCCACACAATTGCCCGACAGAAAAACACCAAGATCTAAACAAGCACACCTCCATTCCCCAACAGTGCAAATGAAAACCTTAACTCACTCAGCTCTGCCACTGGTCCCAAATGAATACAGAAGGCATTACAAACAGCTTCCACAAAACGAAAAGCGAGAAACTTCTTTTATTAAAAGAACAGAAAAACAAAAAAAAAAAACAAGAACATTGCAGCAAAGTTCAAAAGTTCTCAGTCCACCACCAGTCCTTTGCTTTTCGCAAAGTCCAGCGCGTCCTCAGGCGGCTCTAAATAAAAGTGTTGTTCCTCGTGCGTGACCCAGAGACGGGCCGGATACAACAGTCCGAACTTCACCTTTTTCTTAAAAAGGATCGACCTAATCTGGTTGAAGCTGCTCTTCTCCTGGCCACCTCCACACTCTGGTCTTGGTAAACCCGAATGATACTGTTGCCCCACTTACAGCTCCGTGTCTGCTTGTCCCACTGTAGAATGCGCTCCTTATCCAAATACCTGTGGAATCTCACCACCATTGCCCTCGCGGGGGGGGGGGGGGGGGGGGGGGGGGGGGGTCTCCCGTTCGCGGCTTCCTCGCGAGTGCTCTGTGAGCCCTGTCCACCTCCAAGGGTCGGGAGAATGTCCCATCCCCCAGCAGCTTCTCAAACATATCCGCGATGTATGACCCAGCGTCCATTCCTTCGGACCCCTCCGGGAGCCCAATGATTCTCAAGTTCTGCCGGCGGGACCTATTCTCTAGGTCCTCCACCTTCACCAGGAGCCTTTTCTGCTGGTCTCTCTGCATCCCCACCTCCAACTCCGCCGCAGTTTGATGTTCCTCCTGCTCAGCCAGCGCCTTCTCCACCTTCTGGATCGCCCGATCTTGGGCGTCCAATCTAAGCTCCAGCCACTCAATTAACTCTTTTATAGGGTCCAAGCAGTCCCGTTTCTGCTTAGCAAAGCCTTCCTGAATAACTTGCATCACCTGCTCCGTTGACCACTGGGTCGACAAACCAGAGGTCCAGTCCTCCGCCATGCTGTCTCCGCCATGCTGTCTCCGCCATGCTGTCTCCGCCATGCCGTCTCCGCCATGCCGTCTCCGCCATGCTGTCTCCGCCATGCTGTCTCCCGCTGCAGCTTCAGCCCAGGCCTTCTCTGTCTTACTGTTTCTGCCTTTACGAGCACTTCTAGTCCTTCTCTCCATGCACCGATGTGGGAATTCAGTACACAATTGCCTCTGTCTTCAGTTTTACAATTCAAGTCCGGTAGAAAATCGGGAGAAAAGGTCCAAAAGACCGACCCGAGCAGGAGCCACCAATTGTGCGATTTACTCCTTCATAGCCGCCACCAGAAGTCTCCCTTCATAGCCGCCACCGGAAGTCTCCCTTCATAGCCGCCACCGGAAGTCTCCCTTCATAGCTGCCACCGGAAGTCTCCCTTCATAGCTGCCACCAGAAGTCTCCCTTCATAGCCGTAACCGGAAGTTTCCCTTCATAGCCACCACCGGAAGTCTCCCTTCTTAGCCGTAACCGGAAGTTTCCCTTCATAGCCGCCACCAGAAGTCTCCCTTCATAGCCGCCACCGGAAGTCTCCTCAGTCCTAAAAGGTTTACCACGAAGTACGACCCCTGGTTCAGGAATCCCCCACCATCAGGAACATTCTTTCTGAATCTACCCTGTCTAATCCTATTAGACGTTGATAGGTTTCAATGAGGTTCTCTCTCACTCTCCAAAATGCCAATGAATATAATCCTACCAACTTCGTCTCTCCTTATATGTCGGTCCCACCATCCCAGGAATCTGCCTGATAAACCTTCACTGCAAGAAAATCCTTCCTCAGATAAGGACACCAAAATTGCACACAATACTCCAGGTGTGTGTGGTATTAGAACATAGAACAGAGAAATACAGCACAGAACAGGCCCTTCGGCCCACGATGTTGTGCCAAACTTTTGTCCTAGGTTAATCATAGATTATCATAGAATTTTGGACACTAAGGGCAATTTATCATGGCCAATCCACCCAACCTAGTACTATCATAACTATCAGCAATGTAGTACCATGAATAGCCACTAGAGGAAGCTGCAGATACTACTATATAAAGCAATAATGCTAGACCTTAGGGTGGAGTGTATGCAGGAGATAGCTAGTGAAGGTCATAAGAGCAGTCAGTGTGAGAAAGTTAGGTTAAAGTTATATCTGTGAGTGAGATTAGCAGTAGATGAGTGTGGTTAGATGCTATTGATCAATTCTGTGATCTAAAGGACTAAGGGTCGAAACCCAGTTCACTGGTGTAAATAAAATCAGAGCTTTGTTTAAGTAAAAGCTATACTGTGGTCTTTGTGGACACTACGCCAACCATCCTGAATAAGCAACACAAAGAACACCAGAGAGTGACCTCATCCTATAGAATTGAATTGAAAATCGCTTATTCTCACGAGTACACGGCAATGAAGTGACTATGAAAAGTCCCTAGTCGCCACATTCTGGCGCCTGTTCAGGGAGGCTGGTACGGGAATTGAACCGTGCTGCTGGCCTGCCTTGGTCTGCTTTAAAAACCAGCGATTTAGCCCAGTGTGCTAAACCAGTGTACTAGAATTGCAGTAAAATAACCCTATTCCTATACTCTCGCTATGAAGGCCATCATACTATTTGCCGTCTTTACTTCCTGCTGTACCTGCGTGCTTACTTTCCGCGACTGATTCAGGAGGATACCAAGTTCTTGCTGAGTATTTACCTCTCCCAATTCACACCCATTAAAATAATAACAACGTGCTCACTCCTGAAATTCTCTCTCTATTGTACTGGGACTAATTTGACTCACCCCATCTATATATAGATTAAAGTCACCCATAATCACAGATGTTCCTTCATCACATGCATCTCTGATTTCCTGTCTAATGCTATTCCCAACATTACCACTGCACTTTGGTGATGTAATTACCACCCCTACGAGTGTTTTTTGCCCCTTGATGGTTCTTAACTTGACCCAGACAGATTCCACATTGACTGTGTTAATATCTTTCCTCAATATTGTATTAATATCTTCTTTAATCAACAATGCAACTCCACCACCTTTTCCTTTCTATCTGTCCTTCCTAAACACTGAATAGTCCTCAATGTTTGGCTCTCATCTCTGGTCACCTTGGAGCCATGTCTCTGTCATCCCACCTATATTATATCCCTTAACATCCATCTGCGCAACTAATTCATTCATTTTATTTTGAATGTTCTGCGCATTCAGGTGCCAAACCTTAAGGTTAGTCCTTTTAACATTCCTTGTCCCGTCCCTACTATTTTTTACAGCATCATTATCTGATACAGACCCTTGATTTCTCTGCCTATCACTTTTCATGTTCTCCTTGCTGTCTTTTTATCTTTTCTTGATTTCCCCTGCTCCGAATCCTTACATAGGCTCCCATCCCCCTGCCATATTAGTCTAAACCTCCCCGATCTCCCTAGCAAGTACCCCCTGAAGAACATCAGTTCCGGTCCTGTCCAGGTGGAACCCGTCCAGTTTGTACAGGTCCCACCTCCTGCAGAACCCATCCCAATGCCCCAAGGATCAGAAACCCTCCCCCTCACACCATGTCCTCAGCCACATATCATCAGATATATATTGCTACTTCTTCTCTGACTAGCACATTGCCCCGGTAGTAATCTTGAAATCATTACCTTTTGAGGTCCGACTTCTGAACTTTCTTCCTGACTCCCTATATTCTGCTTTTAGGACCTCATCCATTCTTTTACCTATGTCTTTGGCACTGATATGTGTATCACGACCCCTCCTATAACCGCTTCGAGACATCTTTGACCCCAGCACCAGGGACTCAAAATACCATCCTGAAGTTTCATTTGCAGCCACAGAAACGCCTATCTATTCCTCTTACAATTGAATCCCTTATAACTATTGCATTTGCACACTTAATACTCCTCCAATCTGCAGCAGAACCAACTGTGGTGGAACAAAACTGGCTGTTGCTGTTTTCCCCTGAGAGGTCGTTCCCCTCAATAATATCCAAGGCGGTACATCTGTTTTGCAGAGCAATGGCAACAGGAGGTTCCTGCATTGCCTACCTAGCTCTCTTGCTCTGCCTGGTGCTCACCCAGTCCATGCCTGCCTGTGGAGTCTAAGCCTGCGATGTGACCACCTCTCTATACGTACTATCCATGACACTCCCCATCTCGCGGATGCGCCAATGTCCCCAGCTGCTGCTCCAGCTCCAAATCCCGGGAATCCTGTAGCTGGTGACACTTCCTGCACACATTCTGGTCCCGGGCACTGGAAATGTTCCCAACTTCCCACATAGAGCAAGAGGAGCAAACCAAGACTTTGAGCTCTCCTGCCATGACTTAACCTCTTAAATTAAAGCTTTGGAAGATGCTTGATATTGGATTATACCCAATTCTTTATGGCTTTCTTTCCCTGTCCTCGTTATTACCAATTATAGTCCTTACAGATTATAAACCACAAAACGTATTTTCAAACTATAAGTGATAAAAGTTGTATCCACCTTACCCAGTACTTGCCAGTCAGCTCTCTCCCTTGCAGCAGGACAAGACCATTTTGCAGAGTTAAAAGTTAGAAAGCAAGGGGGAAAAAAGCAAGGAGCAGAAAGAGCATGAAAAGCAAAATTTTTTTTTTTTTTTTTTTAATTTAGATTACCCAATTATTTTTTCCAATTAAGGGGCAATTTAGCGTGGCCAATCCACCTACTCTGCACATTTTTGGATTGTGGGGGCGAAACCCACGCAGACACGGGGAGAATGTGCAAACTCCACACGGACAGTGACCCAGAGCCGGGATCGAACCTGGGACCTCAGCGCCGTGAGGCGGTTGTGCTAACCACTAGGCCACCGTGCTGCCCGTGAAAAGCAAAATTAAGGAGTCGAACATTACAGAGGCCGAGAGGGAAAAATGTGGGGGCTTGAGGACAGTCGGCAAAAAGGATTTTGAAGTTACACTGTGACAGGTGGAACAAGGCGAGATGCTCAAACAAAAATAATGTGGTGCACCAAGTTCATAGGTATCTTCACTACCTGAAAATCTAATTTTATATTTCCAGAATATCAAATTTCTCCATTCAGATGAAACTTCATATTTTCAAAATAGTTTTTAAGGAGTTTGATACTTCAACTTCGACCTGAGCAAAATAAACGGTTGTGGCATACACATGGGATTATGTCATAACACTGCCAAAGTAGTAAATTGTACAGTCAAAAAGGTGGATTTGATGATAATGCCACCAGAATGGCATTTTGTGTCAGGTTGGAAAGCACTTGGGTCTTCCAGTAGTTGTGAAAGGTGCTATTTAAATGCTGGTCCTTTGATCTTTCTTTCCTGATTTGCTGTGCTATGTCTGTCAGACATGAAAGTGATCTGTCAGGAAATTGAGGTAGTTTAAAGTAATTTATATTTGTTTTTGTGGGTATTAGAAATAAGGTATAGCTTTAAGTCAGCTTAATTTTGCATTTCTGTATTTCAACGGGGAAGAACGTCAATATAACTTCTTCAAAAAGGTGCCTGCATTGTAATGACGGTTTTACAATATTAAAGCAAACAGGGTCTAGAGAAAAACTAGGCTGCTGTTTAGCAACCAGGGACCACACTGAGACACCATGCGCTTTTGAGTTAGTTGTAAGCTAGTGTCAGGAGCATCTATACCCAGGGCAGGGAACTGCAGAGAGTATTTCCAAAAAGAAAGTACCAGAAACAAGGTGGTGTGGACAAAAGAATGTCCCAGGAAGACAATTAAGTTCAGGAACAAGAACAGGAACCTGAAGAAAATCCTGTTCAGATAAATTAAAGTAAAGACCAAAGAAAGGATTTGAATTAAAGAGACGGCTGCAGGAATCAGAGTTAAAGTCAGCTTGCAGAAAGCCAGATATCGGAGCTGATCAAAGGGTTGGTGGCACCTTAAACCAGCCCGTGAAGCAGTGGTGTTCTTTTGGCATGCCTGGGTTTCTGGGCGATTGTGTCGACGCTTGAATGCATGTGGCAATCCAGGGCAGAGAAATATCAAAAGAAGAGATTGAAACCCTGGAGGTGGATCCTTGGTGAAGGCATCCAAGAAAAAGCCTTTTTTGGGGACAAGATTCCATGGCATGTTCTTTAAGAGCAGAATTTGGAAACCTGTGTGTGGAAAATAGAGTTCCCGCGAGACCGTTTGGCTAACAGTGTGACAAGCCTCTGGGGAGAATTGATGAGAAATCCGCAGAAGTTGTATTGGGTGCCATCTGTCACTTGGTTTCTAAATTGCGCCTATTGTTTTACATGGAATGTGTACGTACTGTGATCATTATAGTGCAAGATAGATTTTGTAACTTGTGATCTGTGCAAATCTGTAAAGGTATAGTTGGGGTGAAGGAGTAGCGAAGGCTAATCTTTTCTTATTTAATAAATATTTTACTCTTTCATTAAAATTTAATCAGCAGTCCTGTGACGCTGTTCATCCACATGTCTACACAAAAAGTAAAAATGTTCGGATCCATCATCCCAGGTTCCATCTTGGGATCTGACTTGTCCAGTTGTAACATCAATTGAGATCAAAACAGAACATAAATTGTTTTAATCTACTCATTTCAAAACACTGCGGCACATAATTTTCACGATGGTGCAGTTCTGGAATCTTCTAACAGTAATTACAGTCAAGATTCAACTCTCATCCTTGTGGAATCTCACACCTATCATTGTGTGGGTCCATTACAGACAACAAAACGAGGGAGCAGCAGACAGTCCGCCTCCCCAGCCTAGACTTATAATAAAGAGAGAGCCATGGAAACTTGTTATACCTGCAGAGGCTCTAATAGCCAACATCTATCACCCAAGGTGAACAATGGATTTTGACCTGAGATGTAGAAACTGATTGTTTATATGAAACTGAAGGGTGGCATGGGGGCTCAGTGGTTAGCACTGCTGCCTCACAGCGCTGAGGACCCGGTTTCGATCCCGGCCCAGGGTCACTGTTAAGTGTGGAGTTTGCACATTTTCCCCGTGTTTGCGTGGGTCTCATCCCCACAACCCAAAAATGTGTAGGCCAGGTGAATTGGCCACTCCAAATTGCCCCTTAATTGGAAAAAAAAATTGGGTACTCTAAATTTATATATTAAAAAAGTTTATACAAAACTGACTTATCAATGGGCAACGCCACATGACCTCTGCTCCTCTGGCATATTCATCGACTTTAAAGGAATTATGCAACTCCTGCTTTCAGATAGTTGAACCCATCTGATCCTTAACTCCTACGTGAATGAACCCTCGCAGGACCGTGACATCACGTGAATGACCATCCATATCTATGGTTTATTTTTTAAAGTTATTCTAAGTTGTAAAATTCTTTTTTCCCCCCATTTCCTCCTTGAGCACTTGTGTGTCTATGTGGTTGTGACAACCATCTGCCAGGTTTGAATGCATGAATAAACAATACTTCTGATTTAATCCTAAAGAGAGGTTGGTGAGAGTCACTTCAAACATTGATGTCACAAGCAGAGGGTTAGGGAAATACACTCACAATCCATTTAAAAAAAGTACAACACCTCTGCTTATGGGCAGACAGTGAGAAACATTTCATACGTTCAGTCTGTCTCTCTCCCCTATTCGTAACAACTGTCTGTGAGAATTCTTCAATGTGATCGGATGCTTACCCGGCTTGATAACATCACTGCTGTTGGATGCCTGGAGATCCCCTTGACTTAGGATTCAAACTGCCATTGGGAAAGGGGAAATCCACACCACAGAGATCTCCAAATCTTTGAGGTCAGTGGTGAGTGGCTTCATTTAGATGCTGACCATAAAATCAAGCCAATTTAATAGGATTGCTGAGTGAGGTGCAGATGCACTAATTATATAGACATGTGTTTGGGTGGAAAGGGTGACCTTGCTCCGCGACTTTACCATAGAATTTCATCCTAGCTGCACTACCCTGTCAATGTACAATAAATTTATATAGCACCTCTCACGATGTCAGGATGTCCCACAGTACTTCACAGCCAATCAATTACTTAGGAAGTGTCGTCATTATCGCTTTGCAGGCAGTCAGTTTACCCACATCAATGTGATAATCTTTTGTTTAAAATTATATTGATGGAGGGAAATATTGGCCAGGGCATTGGGGAGAACTCTCCAGCTCTTCTTCAAAATAGTGTTGTGTATCTTTCATATCCATCCGAGGGGGAATACTGCACCTAGGTTTAATGACTCATTCTCAAAATAACACATCCGACACCCGTGTCATCAGCCTGGAGTGGTACTTTCTGATTCACAGGAGAGAGTACAGAAAGCATTATCGCACTATAATAATAATCATAATCTTTATTATTGTCACAAGTAGGCTTACATTAATACTGCAATGCAGTCACTGTGAAAATCCCCATGTCGCCACATTCCGGCACCTGTTCGGGTACACGGAGGGAGAATTCAGAATGTTCAATTCACCTAACAAGCACATCTTTCAGGACTTGTGGGGGAAACCCCAGCAGCAGAGGAAACCCACGCAGACACGGGGAGAAAGTGCTGTGACCCAAGCCGGGAATCGGACCTGGGACCCTGGCGCTGAGGCAACATTGCTAACCACTGTGCTACCGCGCCACGGTGTGAACTAATAATTAAATTTGATTTTTTTTTTTGCTGAAAAAACTTGCTGCGTAAGTAACATCTAGTAAAAATATGAACTAGATATTATATTTGGGGAAGTATTCATTGCAGGATCCTCCTGATTTCAAACCAAATTGAAGGTGTGCAACACTCTGCAACAATATCCGTTTGAAGAAGGTGAGGATTCCTGCATTGATACAACGCACAAGTTAATTTCCTTATCGTACTCATATTATCTGCCTTAGAGTATCTAATAATGCTTGTATAATAACCACTGCATTCTGCTCTTTGTCCATGAACTGGTTCCAGAGTCTGATTAATAGTTTATTGTTCTCTCCACTGAAGTACTTTTGAAGTGTTGTTCCTGTTGTAATGTAGGGAATGTATTGCACTGAATGTCACTTTTAATTAAACATTTCACAGTGAGTGAGCATAGAACAGTAAAGTACAGTACAAGCCCTTCAGCCCACGATCTTGTGCCGACCACTTATCCTAACCTAAGATTAACCTAATCTACACACCTTCAATTTACTGCTGACCATGTGCCTGTCCGAAAGTTGCTTAAATGTCCCTAATGAAGGGCAGCACAGTGGTTAGCATTGCTGCCTCATGGCGCCGAGGTCCTAGGTTCGATCCCGGCTCTGGGTCACTGTCCATATGGAGTTTGCACATTCTCCCCGTGTTTGCGTGGTTTCACCCCCACAACCCAAAGATGTGCAGGTTAGGTGGATTGGCCTTGATAAATTGCCCCTTAATTGGAAAAAATGAATTGGGTACACTAAATTTATAAAAAAAGGAAGAAAAAAAATGTCCCTAATGACTGACTCCATCACCTCTGCTGGCACTGCATTCCACACACCCACCACACTCTGTGTAAAGAACCGACCTCTGACATCTCCCCTATACCTTCCTCCAATCACCTTAAAATTATGTCCCCTCAAGGGCAGCACGGTGGCGCAGTGGTTAGCACTGCTGTCTCACGGCGCCGAGGTCCCAGGTTCGATCCCGGCCCTGGGTCACTGTCCGTGTGGAGTTTGCACATTCTCCCCGTGTTTACTTGGGTTTCGCCCCCACAACCCAAACATGTACAGGGTAGGTGGATTGGCCACGTGAAATTACCCCTTAATTAGAAAAAATTTAATCGGGTACTTTAAATTTATAAAATAAAATTAAAAATTAAAAAGATTATGTCCCCTCGTGACAGCCATTTCCGCCCTGGGGAAAAGTCTCTGGTTATCCACTCTATCCATGCATCTCATCACCTTGTACACCTCTATCAAGTCACCTCTCTGCCTTCTTCACTCCAGTGAAATAAATGAATGGAACGTAAACATGGGACTAAGATGAAAGTTGAAAAATTAAACATCTTAAACATTTAAAAAATATGAATCTTCATCTTCATGGAGAAATCTGACATTTCACAAATATAAAATTTGATTTTCAGGTACAGTGAGGGTTTTCACATTATCCATTAACTTTGCAAACCACTTTTATTTTTACTCATGTGGCTGGGTTCAATGTTGGAGGTTAAAACAATCCATTCAACGGCTTCAGCTGATGCGATGTGAATGGTTGTGATGCCACCAGGAACGGATCTCCCAGGATAGGAGTTCAGTGTGTGGGTGATGGTCTGACTTGGATGGCCACAGTCACAATTTGAGCTGCTCCTCATGTTCCACTTGTGGTCACGTCTTCCCTGACCCATCCTCAAGGGGGTTGTCCAGATTTTACATGGGACGGTTGAGCCTGACCACTCAGGTCAGTTACGAGGATGCGTTTGGGGATGTACACAATCAACCATAGGGTGCGCCATCGAGAGGTGGATCCGTTATCAGTTTGTGGGGCGTGCAGTGTGTTCCAATCAAGATTATGGCATTTCAGATGAGTGGGTGGGGTGAGATCCTGTGCCAGCCAGTTTTATCCGTTGAGGAGGATAGTTTCCCTGCTATTTTCCCTACTAAAAATGGGGACGCACCTCATTCAACAAGGGCAGCACAGTGGTTAGCACAATTGCTTCACAGCTCCAGGGTCCCAGGTTCGATTCCCGGCTTGGGTCACCGTCTGTGCGGTGTCTGCACGTTCTCCCCGTGTCTGTGTGGGTTTCCTCCGGGTGCTCCGGTTTCCTCCCACAGTCCAAAGATGTGCAGGTTAGGTGGATTGGCCATGATAAATTGCCCTTAGTGTCCAAAAAGGTTAGGTGGGGGTTACTGGGTTACGAGGATAGGGTGGAGGCATGGGCTTAAGTAGGGTGCTCTTTCCAAGTTCTGGTGCAGACTTGATGGACCGAATGGCCTCCTTCTGCACTGTAAATTCAATGATTCTAAGAACAAGGTATAATTATTTCAAGGATTCTTACAGCAAGACTAATAATGCATAGAGGGCAAGTTTTGCTCATTTCAGTGATTTATAATTGATTGCAGAATGTGGGGTGGCAGGGGGGACTTTCAACAGCTCACCATGTGGGGAAGCACTGAATCACTGACAACTTCAGGATTTCCATGTTTAACTGCATATGCAGACTCCAAAAGTTGCCATCAGTCTTAGGAGAGTGGTAACGCCAAATACTGACATTTTCACCGTCATTACTAAACTATACAAATATTCCCCTACATAAACCTTGCTGTGGCTATTCCATCCTGTTATTTTCATGTTTGCAAAAGTTGAAAAACAATTGTTTTAAAAAAAATACCATTAACATTTATTTCCTTTTGTTTTTAAATACGTGACAAAAATTAAACCACTTACCAGGTTTATTTTGTTTAGATTTCGTGAGACCAGAATGGCAATGATCCCAGTTATGATACTCTGAAGAATAAAAACAGTAGAAACTCCAATTAGTCACTCCCAGAGCTGAACCGAGTTCTGGATTTCCCAAAGTCCCCTGGAAGAGTTGAAGAATGACGTTACATTAAACAAACAATACAGCAGCCTGTATGGCAGGCGTGATACTGTTGCCAAGAGACTGTTGCAAGGAAAGAGGGAATAAATATGATGCAAACACACAGCAAAGGAGAGTTCAATGTTTCAAGTGCCGAATGTTGGTCCACAGATCTCTACCAGGGATGTATATCATCCTCCTTTCAGAAATGTGCATTGCCCTGTGGATTTTCCCAGTATCTTTTGTTTCTGGATCCAGCATTAGCAATCCCCTCCCCGTCTCTGTAACCTTCTCCAAGTCCTCAGGAGTTGGCGGCGCCCCTCTAACTTTGGTCTCTTGCACATCTCCCATTTTAATCGCTTCAACATTGGTGGCCACACCTTCAGCTACGGGCCACGTGCTGGCAAATGGGATTAGGTAGGCAGGTTTGGCGTCTTTCATGTGTGTCAGTGCAAACTCGATGGGCCGAATGGCCTCTTCTGCACCGCAATAATCATTTATTGTCATAAGTAGACTTTAATGAAGGTACTGTGAAAAGCCCCTAGTCGCCACATTCCGGCGCCTGTTCGGAGAGGCTGGTACGGGAATTGAACCCGCGCTGCTGCCTTGCTCTGCATTACAAGCCAGCTGTTTTCTGTGATTCCAAGGCCCTAAGCTCTTGACACTAAAATAGAACATAGAACAGTACAGCACAGCACAGAACAAGCCCTTTGGCCCTCGATGTTGTGCCGAGCTTTGTCTGAAACCAAGATCAAGCTATCCCACTCCCTGTTATTCTGGTGTGCTCCATGTGCCTATCCAATAACCGCTTGAAAGTTCCTAAAGTGTCCGACTCCACTATCACAGCAGGCAGTCCATTCCACACCCTAACCACTCTCTGAGTAAAGAACCTACCTCGGACATCCCTCCTATATCTCCCACCCTGAACCTTATAGTTATGCCCCCTTGTAACAGCTACATCCACCCGAGGAAATAGTCTCTGAACGTCCACTCTATCTATCCTCCTCATCATCTTTTAAACCTTTATTAAGTCGCCTCTCATCCTCCTCTGCTCCAAAGAGAAAAGCCCTAGCTCCCTCAACCTTTCCTCATAAGACCTGGCCTGCAAACCAGGCAGCATCCTGGTTAATCTCCTTTGCACCCTTTCCAATGCTTCCACATCCTTCCTATAGTGAGGTGACCAGAATTGCACACAATACTCCAAATGTGGTCTCACCAGGGTCCTGTACAGTTGCAGCATAACCCCGCAGCTCTTAAACTCAAGACCCCTGTTAATAAACGCTAACACACTATAAGCCTTCTTCACGGCTCTATCCACTTGAGTGGCAACCTTCAGAGATCTGTGGACATGAACCCCAAGTTCTCTCTGTTCTTCCACATTCCTTAGAACCCTGCCGTTGACCCTGTAATCCGCATTCAAATTTTTTCTACCAAAATGAATCACCTCGCACTTATCAGGGTTAAACTCCATCTGCCATTTTGTGGCCCATCTCTGCATCC
Source organism: Scyliorhinus canicula (assembly GCF_902713615.1). Classification (NCBI taxonomy): domain Eukaryota; kingdom Metazoa; phylum Chordata; class Chondrichthyes; order Carcharhiniformes; family Scyliorhinidae; genus Scyliorhinus; species Scyliorhinus canicula. The sequence goes on from NC_052146.1 coordinate 299,083,898, forward strand.
TATCAATGTCTCTTTGCAGCCTACATCAGCCCTTATCCACTACTCCATCAATCTTGGTGTCATCAACAAATTTACTGACCCACCCTCCAGCCCCCTCCTCCAAGTCATTGATAAAAATCACAAATAGCAGAGGACCCAGCACTGATCCCTGTGGTACACCGCTGGTAACTGGTCTCCAGTCTGAAAATTTTCCATCCACCACCACCCTCTGTCTTCTATGTGATAGCCAGTTACTTATCCAATTGGCCAAATTTCCCTCTATCCCACATCTCCATACTTTCTTCATAAGCCGACCATGGGGAACCTTATCAAACGCCTTACTAAAATCCATGTATACGACATCAACTGCTCTACCTTCATCTACACACATAGTTACCTCCTCAAAGAATTCAATCAAATTTGTGAGGCAAGACTTACACTTCACGAATCCATGTTGACTATCCCGGATTAAGCTGCATCTTTCCAAATGGTCATAAATCCTATCCTTCAGGACCTTTTCCATTAACTTACCGACCACCGAAGAAAGACTAACCGGCCTATAATTACCAGGGTCATTCCTATTCCCTTTCTTGAACAGAGGAACAACATTCGCCACTCTCCAGTGCTCTGTAACTATCCCTGTGGACAGTGAGGACCCAAAGATCAAAGCCAAAGGCTCTGCAATCTCATCCCTTGCCTCCCAAAGAATCCTTGGATATATCCCATCTGGCCCAGGGGACTTGTCGACTCTAAGGTTTTTCAAAATTGCTAATACATCCTTCCTCAGAACATCTACCTCCTCCAGCCTTCCCGCCTGTATCACACTCTCATCCTCAAAAACATTGCCCCTCTCATTGGTGAACACTGAAGAAAAGTATTCATTCAAGAGTAAAAAGCCTTGGGGTTTTCCTTGATCTGACCCGCCAAGGACTTCTCATGCCCCCTCCTCGCTCTCCTAAGCCCTTTTTTTTTAGCTCATTCCTTGCTATCTTGTAACCCTCAAGCGACCCAACTGAACCTTGTTTTCTTATCCTTACATACGCTTCCTTTTTCCTCTTGACAAGACATTCAACCTCTTTTGTGAACCATGGTTCCCTCACACGGCCATTTCCTCCCTGCCTGACAGGGACACACAGTATTTGTTCCTTGAACAAGCTCCACTTTTCATTTGTGCCTTTCCCTGACAGTTTCTGTTCCCATCTTATGCTCCCTAATTCTTAGTCACTACCCCTCCCCCAATTATAAACCTTGCCCTGCCGTATGGCCCTATCCCCCTCCATTGCAATAGTGAAAGACACCGAATTGTGGTCACTATCTCCAAAGTGCTCTCCCACAAACAAATCTAACACTTGGCCCAGTTCATTACCCAGTACCAAATCCAATGTGGCCCCGCCTCTTGTCGGCCTATCCACATATTGTGTCAGGAAACCCTCCTGCACACACTGTACAAAAACTGCCCCATCCGAACTGTTCGACCTATAGAGGATCCAATCAATATTTGGAAAGTTAAAGTCACCCATGACAACTACCCTGAGACCTCCACACCTATCCATAATCTGAATTTGCAATTTCTTTCTCCACATCTCCATTACTATTTGGGGGCCTATAGAAAACTCCTAACAACATGACCGCTCCTTTCCTATTTCTAACTTCAGCCCATATTAGCTCAGTGGGCAGATCCCCTTCGAACTGCCTTTCTGCAGCTGTTAAACTATCCTTGATTAACAATGCTACTCCTCCACCTCTTTTACCACCTTCCCTACTCTTACTGAAACATCTATACCCCGGAACTTCCAACAACCATTCCTGTCCCTGTTCTAACCATGTCTCCGTAATGGCCACAACATCATAGTCCCAAGTACCAATCCACGCTCCAAGTTCACCTACCTTATTCCGTATGTTCCTTGCATTGAAGTAGAAACACTTCAACCGACCTTTCTGTCTGCCGGTACACTCCTGCGACCTTGATACCCTCCTCAGTACCTCACTACTCTCGACACTGGCCTACAGTTCGTTTTCCCATCCCCCTGACAAATTAGATTAAACCCCCGAAGAGCCGTAGCAAATTTCCCTCCCAGGATATAGGTATAGTAGACAGTTAGGAAGGTTATCAAAAATTGCAGCCGGATCTTATCAGCTGGGGAAGTCAGCCAACAAATATCAATACAGATAACTGTGAGGTGTCGCATTTTGGAAAGTAAAAGCAATGAAATGAAAATGAAAATCGCTTATTGTCACAAGTAGGCTTCAAATGAAGTTACTGTGAAAATCCCCTAGTCGCCACATTCCGGTGCCTGTTCGGGGAGGTTGGTACGGGCATTGAACCGTGCTGCTGGCCTGCCTTGGTCTGCATTCAAAGCCAGCGATTTAGCCCAGTGTGCTAAACCAGCCCCTGGTAGGACTTTCACAGTGAATGGTAGAACCTTAGGGAGTATCGAGGAACAGAGGGACCTTGGAGTTCAGGTGCACGGTTCTCTAAAGGTGGGGTCACAGGTAGATAGGGCAGTGAAGAAGGCTTTTGGCATGGTGGCCTTCATTTGTCAGGGCATTGAGTATAGAAGTTAGGAAGTTATGTTGCAGTTGTTAGTGAGGCCGCACCTTGTGTTCAGTTTAGGTCACCTTGTTATAGGAAAATTGTTATGAACCTGGAGAGAGTGCAGAAGAGATTTACAAGGATGTTGCCAGAACTCAAGGGACTGAGTTATGGGGAGAGATTGGGCAGGCTCGGACTTTTTTCTTCAGAACGTAGGAGAAAGAGGGGTGATCTGAGAGAGGTGTATAAGATCATGAGAGGCATGGATAGGGTGAATGCACTCAGTCTTTTTCCCAGGGTTGGGGAAATCGTGAACTAGAGGGCATATGTTTAAGTTAAGAGGGGAAAGAATTAATGAAATGAAAATGAAAATGAAAATCGCTTATTGTCACGAGTAGGCTTCAAATTAAGTTACTGTGAAAAGCCCCTAGTCGCCACATTCCGGCATCTGTTTCGGGAGGCTGTTATGGGAATTGAACCGTGCTACTGGCCTGCTTGGTCTGCTCTCAAAGCCAGCGATTTAGCCCTGTGCTAAACAGACCCTAATGGGAACAAGAGGAGCAACATTTTTTACACAGAGGGTGGTACATATGTGGAATGAGCTGCCGGAGGAAGTGGTTGAGGCAGGGACATTGACAACATTGAAAAGGCATTTGGACAGATACATGGATCGGAAAGGTTTAGAGGAAAATCAACCAACTGCAGGCAAATGGGATTAGCTTAGATGGGCTTTTTGGTTGGCATGGACCAGTTTGGGCCTACGGGCCTGGCTCCGTGCCGTAGATTCTATGATTAACACTCCATGTGACAACTTGGAATGATTTAAGTTAAGAGGGCAATAGAATTAAAACTTATCCTATTATTTCCCCCTTTATTTCGTACTGCGGCAAGGAACAAAATGAAGAAATGAGATGAAGAAATGAATGCACAACTTGAGTGTGAAGACAAACAAAGTTCAGAGTAATATTTTTGCAATGGCAGGCAGAGTGAAGTTTTGGGGGAGGGGGGGACGAGAGGATCTGGAATAAAAGTTGATTCATGCAGCTTGGACGGAGGAATGATACAGATTAATTGTCTCAGGGAGCTAGCAATTACTCCAATGGGGGATGGAGAGAGGAAGAAAGGGGACAGGAGAGGCATTACACAGAAATGGGATACACAGGAGACCCTACACATCAACTTCACTCCACGTTAGTCAGTTCCCCAAAGAGCTTTGCTGATGGTCAAAAGACTTGCATTTAGATCACACGTATGGCAACCACAGGACATTTTAAACACGTTACAGCCAGCAAAGTCTTCTTTTCTTTGGAAGCAAAGCAGGAAACGTGGCAGCAAATTTGGACACAGCAAGCTCCCACAAACAGCAATGTGATAATGTCCAGATAATCTTTTTGTTGAGGAAACAATGTTGGTTGAAGGATAAATATTGCTCAGCAAAATAGTGCGGCGGGACCTGTAACGTCCATTTGAGGGGGCAGACAGGCCCTTGTTTTTTTAAAATAAATTTAGAGTACCCAATTATTTTTTTTCCCAATTAAGGGGCTAAATTGGCCAATCCACCCAACCTGCACATCTGTTTGGGTTGTGGGGGTGAAACCCACCCAGACACGGGGAGAATGTGCAAACTCCACACGGACAGTGACCCAGGGCCGGGATTCGAACCCGGGTCCTCAGTGCTGCAGTCCCAGTGCTAACCACTGTGCCACCGTGCTGCCCCGACAGGCCCTTGGTTTAACATCTCATTTAAAGATAGGGTGGCACGGTGGCATTGTGGTTAGCACTGCTGCCTCGCGGCGCTGAGGACCCAGGTTCCATCCCAGCCCCAGGTCACTGTCCATATGGAGTTTGCACATTCTCCTCATGTCTGTGTGGGTCTCACTTTCACAACCCAAAGGTGTTGAGGGCTGGAGGATTGGCCACGCTAAATTGCCCCTTAATTGGAAAAAAAAGAATTGGGTACTCTAAATTTATATTTTAAAAAAACCTCATTTAAAGATAGCGCCTCTGACAGTGCAGCATTGCCTCAGTACGGTCAGGGGGGTCAGTTTACATTCTGTGCGCAGGACTGCATTCTAACTCAGTTGAGTGTGCTACCAACTTTAGCCACGCCTGACACTTACGGAAGTTAATGAATCATGGGAACCAGTGAGGTCCACCATGCATAACTTTTTAAAAAAAGATTATTCTTTGATTAGATGTGGGTGTTGCTGGGAAGGCCACCATTTGTAATCCATAGAATCAATTCGCTTGTTAAGTGCCAACCACATTGCTGTGTATCTGGAGAATCATCTACGGTAGATTTCCTTCCCTAAAAAGGATATTCATGAACCAGATGGGGTTTTGTGACAATCAATGACAGTTTCATGGTCACCATTACTGAGACTAGCCTTTAATTCCATATTTTAAAAAATTAATTGAATGGAAATCCAATGCAAGTTGTGGCAAAATCCCTTTGATGGTTGGCATGGGGTAGGGAGAACTCTTTGCTTTATTTAGATCTTTTGGGTCTAAGCATAGTCTCAGCTTTACAGGTTGTTTCACTGCTACCATGCTGCTAATCCAATCTGTAGGGGTTGTCACGCTCTCGATTACTCCCTCCGTTTCCAGCTCTTCTATTTGATCTTTTAGGTTTGCGTTGAAGGCAGCTGGAGCTCTTCTCGGCACAGGCTGAATTGGTTTTAGATTCTCATCTACTTTGAGATTATATTCTCCAGTTAGACATCCAAAACCTGTAAACGCATATTTGTACTCATCTAGGATCTTTTCAGCATGCGATGGTTTCACATGCTGCGACATGTTGTAAATCTCTGTTGGCACGTTTAGCCTTACCAGTCCAAGCTTTCGACTTGCGTCAGCTGAGGTGAGCGACTGTTGCATACCGTTCATGATCTGGAACGCCAGATCTTCATTTCTGCCATTGCATTGGGACAGATTTGTCCCCTCAGTATGAGTACTGTGCCATCACACTGCCTCAACTTTACTTTAGAGGGCTTGATTTTTGGATCACCATGTTGAGCCACTTTGCCCAGGTCTGAAGCAGTCACGATGTTGCATAACGCACCAGTGTCCATCTGACACTTGCCGTTCGCTTGGTGTTCTACTTCTACGGGTCATCATTGTAACAGTCACAAATCTCTCATAGGGCGGAACAAATCTGTTGTATAATGGAAAGTGCTTAGTAAGAGTCTTCTGCTGATATCACTCGAATGGCCATCAGCATTGGCTTGTTTTGCTTCTTTCTAGCCAAATACTTGTGTGCGAAATGATTCGGCCTCTTGCAGTAAAACACTGCTTTCCCCACACTAGACAATTCCACAGTATTTGCAACCTGCCCTTTGCCTGCGATTGCTCTGTTCTTTCGGCCTGGAATGGCTCTCAGCATCAGCTTGTCGGTTCTGACATACATGTGCTCTAGCTGACGTTTTACAACCACCTAATTTCTGCTCATGTCTATCGCTTTCTTGAGAGTCAGTTTCTCCTCTCTGACTGCAGGATCTCTTTTGCCTAAGACAATCCTATCTTTAATAATGTCATATTTTAGTTGCCCGAATACACAGGATTCTACGGGCAGTATTACTGCAGTCACATACTGATCAACGGATTCTTTTTCACCTTGAGCCCGAATGTTGTGCACAAGTGGTATGTATACCACTCATAAGTTACATTCACCTGGGGTTCAAGGTGCGCATTCACGACTTTCAAAACTTTTGCAGTATATTTTTTGTTCTTCAGATAGATTTAGGGTAGAATACAATTTGTTGCAGCCTCTCCCCAGCAGTGTTAAAAGTACTACCAATCATAGGGGTGGCATATGGCGCAGTGGTTAGCACTGGGACTGCGGCACTGAGGGCCCGGGTTCGAATCCCTGCCCTGCATGCGTTTCACCCCCACAACCCAAAGATGTGCAGGTTAGGTGGATTGGCCATGCTAAATTGCCCCTTAATTGGGAAAAAAAGGGTACTCTAAATTTATGTTTAAAAATGTACCACCAATCGTACTGACTCCCGCCTCTTAATTAAATCTTTTGCAATCCTGTAGTTTTTCAGTTGCAAGTGAAAGAATTACTAGCTCTGCTGTTTATCTCCTAAACGTTCGACAGGAGCCGGGAATTGAAACTGTACAGCCATTTTTGACTCACCCAGTATTTTACTTGCAGCCTTCAGCTTGTGTTAGCTTTTCCTGTGTTATTTTTTTCAGCAGCTTTTCGCAGGTTTGAACATTTCAGTGTTCCGCGCTCAGTGGCTGTGGTTTCTTTTCCAGCTTTTCAAAACTCAATCTCAGTCCCACTCCTGACACCATGTTATGCACTCAGAGACGAGTCTTATGTCTTTATTGATCAGAACGTAAAATGGCTGCCTGCAGGGAGTCCCTCATGACCGAGGTCACATGACAACAGTGAGCCAGATAGGACCTGTGGTAATGATTACATTTCAAATCCCAAACGGCGTGGATGGTTTTTGCCTTCATGGAAACCAAGTTCTCTTCTCAAATCAGCACCGTCTCATTCTCGCTGAGAATGTAACAATCTCTCCCATTAGAAGATCGGATCCGGTTTATGGTGCAGTCATCTACTGAAGTAATATGTGATGTGTTGGGCAGGCTGGGTCTATGTGGACTGCGTTTGATGCAGTGTAGCGAGAGACAGGCTTCCAACACTTGATGAGATGCAACACAATTTTATTTAACATCTAACTATATTACATGCTTAACTGTGGGTTGACACTATGCTGACTTAACTGGAGACCTGAGGCTAGCCTGACCAGACTAACTGACTACCACATGGTGTTTGTACTAGCTGCTGCTCACGAACTCTGACTGTCTCAGAGGCTGGATCCCGAGAGAGCGGGAAAACTGGTGCCCTCTGGCTTTATAGTGGCCGTGTCCTGTCTGGTGATTGGCTGATGTGTTCTGTGTGCTCACTGGTCATCCTGTGTGTCAATCACTGCCTGTCTGCACTCCATCATATACATGGATGTATATTATGACAATATGAATAAATATAGATGGAAGTAATAATAAATGGATAAAAACTAAAATTGAAAGAAATTTGCACTCCTCAGACCAAACAATGTTGGGCACAGTGTAAATTGGTAACTGTATAACCATTCTGTTCAATCTCATCTCGCCAAAACACTTGCTCGATCATAGGACTGTTAGTAGATTGTTGGTTTAGGTGCTACTCCAGTGATTTGAGCACAAACTCTTGGCTGTCACTGCCAGTACAGTATGGTACAGGGGGAAGTGCTACACTGTCTAAGGTGCTGTCTTTCAGATTGGATACTAAATGGAGGCTTTGTGGGTCCTCTCAGGTGGACATAAAAGATCCCACAAACAGCAGAGGAGTGTTCTCCAGTGTGCTGGCTAGTATTCGTCCTTCAACCAACATCACAAAAACAGATTATCTGGCTTAAACCACATTTCTACTGGTGGGAGCTTACTGTCCAGAAATTGACATTTACGATTCCTACATTACAATAGTGGTGAACCTAAGAAGAAAATATTTCCTTGCCTTTTAACCCTTTAGGATGTCCTGACACTGTGAAAGGCGCTATAGAAATGCAAGTTATCTTTTTTTTAATAAATTTAGAGTACCCAATTCATTTTTTCCAATTAAGGGGCAATTTAGCGTGGCCAATCCACCTACCCTGCACATCTTTGGGTTGTGGGAGAGAAACCCACGCAAACACGGGGAGAATGTGCAAACTCCACACGGACAGTGACCCAGAGCCGGGATCGAACCTGGGACCTCGGCGCCGTGAGGCATCAGGGCTAACCCACTGCGCCACCGTGCTGCCCAAATGCAAGTTATCTTAACCTCTCACCAAAGGACAATAGCCTGTTAGCGCAGCCATGCCCATCAATCTTCTGGAAAATTAAACCATATTTCAGGCGGGATGATCACAATTCGCTCCCACTGATAAAACAAATCGAACAGAAGGACTCACCAACAAACCGGAGATGACACAGATAATGTTGGCCACCGAATACTCAGCTGTCACCTTGCCCTCAGGCTTTGAGATATGCCTCAAGACCGTGCCATGGACAATCGCACCAATAATAAAGTTGATATGCCCGATAAAAATCAACGTGATGCCCTTCCGCATCAAATTCCGGGGACCGGTCACCTTATCTGTTGGATGAAAAGAACACTTACATACGTTAACAAAACAAAGGCCACACACAACCCATTGAGCATGCTCGATAGAGAGATCATGGCTGAACCTGTACATCGACTCCACTTTTCTAGCCTCCCACTCAATTCCCCAAGTGCAAAAAATTGAGCAATTCAATTTCAAACGTGAATATATTCAAAGTTGCCTCCTCTCTCTTTTGGCTGCAAGAGCATGCAGTATTGAATATGTTTGGACAGGCCATGAAGGTGCCCAAGGGATGACGCTTCAGAAGAGAAGGGGAGGGCAGCACGGTGGCGCAGTGGAGCCCTGCTGCCTCATGGTGCCGAGGTCCCAGGTTCGATCCCGGCTCTGGGTCACTGTCCGTGTGGAGTTTGCACATTCTCCCCGTGTTCGCGTGGGTTTCGCCCCCACAATCCAAAAGATGTGCAGGCTAGGTCGATTGGCCACGTTAAATTGCCCCTTAATTAGAAAAAATGAATTGGGTACTCTACATTTATAAAAACAAACAAAAAAGAGAAGGGGAGGAGCGAGAATTGGATCAGAAATAAAGAAAGTGATTAAGACTGTATGAACTAGGAGCAGAGGTGGGACATTCAGCCCCTCGAGCCCGCTCCGCCATGCAATACGATCATGGCTGATCTCCTCTCGGCCTCATCGCCACTTTCCCACCTCAGGTCCCTCTTTCCTTTCCAGCTGCAGACCCATCTCCCGCCCAATTCCTATATTTATTTCAAGTTTCTACAATTTGCAGCATCACTGTTTGGGCACTCATGCTTTCTAGTAACAACTGTGCTGAATGTTATAGGGTCTGTGGCTAATCCATTGGGACGAAAGAGCTGGAATTAGCAATGAAATAATGAGGAGCAACCTCACGGGAGCCAGGTCTCTCTCAAGGCGAACTGAACAAGCCCCAGCGTTAACACAACAAACTTGGTGATTGCCCAAATTAAATAGATAATTAAAATGGCTGGTTTAGCTCAGAACAATGCTAGTCTGCGATGCAGAACAATGCCAGCAGTACGGGTTCAATTCCCGGACCAGCTTACCTGAACAGGCGCCGGAATGTGGCGACTCGGGGCTTTTCACAGTAACTTCATACTTGTGACAATAAAAGGTTATTATTGTTATTATACGTCACAAAGAGTTTACCAATCATACTGTTGACGTGGGAATGGGGCGTGTAAATTCATTTATGCAACAAGGTTCCAGATAGGTGATCTAAGGCGAGGTTAACAACTTTATTTAGGAGCAACAATCTGGAAATAGTTCTTCAGATCAAGCATGATTAACACGTGAAACACCTTTCCAGGGAGAGCAGTATCATTTGATGACCAACTGGATGGGTGTCTTGACTGCCATTGGTCGTGTCCTATCTTACTGACCTATTGGTTGAATGTGTGTGTGTGATGATGTCTCTGGTGCTCCCTCTAGTGTTTACTTAGTCCGAGTGTATCTACATTAACCCCTTGTGTATTTACAGTGATGCATATCACCACACCGATGGTGGGGGAACGGGAATCAGGGATGTGCAAGCGTTTATAATTAGATAGAAAAGATCTCAGAAGTTTATAGGGCACCAAGGGGATTACAGCAATCGCAAGGGCAAGGCCAAGGAGGGCTTTGAAAACATGGATCGGAATTTTAAAACCAAGGCAGTGGCAAATTGAGATTGACTGTAGTTCAGCGAGCACAGGGATGAATGATAAATGGAAGGGTGCGCCAGGACACAGACAGCAAAGGTTTGGATGAATCCAAGTCTCTAAAGGGAAGAAAGATAGGAGAGCCAAATGGAGCAGGCAAAACGTCTCTAGGCATTGCACTATAGGGTGTTAAGGCCTTGGAGAAGGTAGAAAGATTTATTAGAATGGAAGCAGGAACGAGAGAGCTCAGCGAGAGGGGGAAACTGGGATTGTTCCCCTTAAAGTGAAAAAGCGGGCACAGGGACAGTGTTCAAAATTATGAAGGATTGAGGCAGGGGTAGGTGGGGAGAAGTTGTTTCCACCGGCAGGAAATCAGTAACCACTGGACACAGTTGTTTTAAATTTAGAGTATCCAATTTTTTTTCCCCCCCCCAATTAAGAGTCGATTTCGCGTGGCTAATCCACCTACCCTGCACATCTTTTTGGGTTGTGAGGGTGAGACCCACGCAGACAACGGGGAGAATGTGCAAACTCCACACGGAGAGTGACCCGTGGCCGGGATCGAACCCGGGTCCCCGTGAGGCAGCAGTGCTAACCACTGTGCCGACATGCTGCCAACTATTTTAAGATAAGTCGCACAGAGGAGATGATAACTTCTTTTACACAGCAAGATATGATTTAGAACGCACTGTTTGGAAACTTGGTGGAAGTAGATTCAATAGTAACTTTCAAAAAAGAATCAGATAAATGTTTGAAAAGGAACTTGCAGGGCGACGGGAAAGAGCAAGGAGCAATTTCTCATTACACTTCTTACAGCTAGTTCATAAAGGAATCCAGAGGCCAATATTTACTCAGTTTTAGGTCAATTTACAAAGTGAGACATTACAAAAAACACAAACACCCACACTGGGACTTGAACCCACTACCATGTCATTAAGAGTCTTTTGCTCTACTGACTAAGCTAGCCATGTTTCAGTCACTCTTTGTAAGTGCTCCAAGTACTGAGATATTGCTGAGAACTGAGACATGTTGTTGAGGTTTTTCATCTTGCACCCATCAGGATTGTTCTCAAGAATACCAATTGTAATGCGGACAACAAGGGATCGTACAAAAGAGCACATCCCTTTGGCTGTTTCCAACAGGCAAAGTACTGACTATACCCAAGCAGTCCATGCTTGCAAAACTCAAAACTTAAGGCACATGTGCAATTCAGCAACTGGACTGTACTTGCTTAACAATCCTGATTGTGCTAAGAGTTATACACACACACAACCATAATCAATTTAAGATTATTATTCGGGTTCACAGTGTGACTCATCCTAGAAGCTACATATATTTCACACACTGGGCTTGTCCTTTGCAGACAGAAGTAGCATATCCATGCATTGCACCACTTTCAACTAAACAAAAGCTTTGGGGACAGCTATTCCCTGGTTCGTTCCCCATGGCAATTGAGCAATGAGAGTTGACTGCCTGGTTTGAATTTGAATGAAAACTTGGCAGTTAACTGTTCCCTGGTGCATTCTCCATAGCACGCCCCTACCAATCTTGCCAACCAATAAGCACTCTTGTGTCATGCAGTGTACATTGTGTTCCCTTCAATAGCAGAGATTGATATTGATCCAACAACCTCTGGGTTATGGGTCGAGCACGCACAAGACAGGTTACCGCAGACTATTCCAGAGGAGGCACTGACTCATAAAGGGTAGAAAGGCAGGGTGGCACCTGTCAGGCATGAGCTCTGTGGAGTGGCTCATCTTGACCTGGTCTTCACTTTTACCCAGCTCACACCTGTGGCTCCCAGATGTTAACAAGCCAGAGTAGCCACACCGCAGTAATCCACCAAACCAGGAGAGGGTAACCGTCAGGACACCCTATTCAGGGACTGGTTTACCCTGAATGTGAAGATGGATTCTGGTGGATTGGATGGTTGACACAAATTCAATTGCCTTTTAAAAATAAATTTAGAGTACCCAATTATTTTTTGCCAATTAAGGGGCAATTTAGCATGGCCAATCCACCTACCATGCACTTTTTTGGGTTGTGGGGGTGAAACTCATGCAGACAAGAGGAGAATGTGCAAACTCCACATGGACGGTGACCCAGAGCCGGGATCGAACCTGGGTCCTCGGCGCCGTGAGACTGCAGTGCTAACCACTGTGCCACCATGCCGCCATTCAATCCAATGGTCTTGATGGCATTGTGAAACCATAGAGCTCAGAAAGACACAGAAGTGGTCACCCACTGCATCTGGCCCATCACCAGCCATCTAGACTCATCTTGCACTGGACCAAGAAAGGCCAGGACGAGAGGGTGAGGCTGCTGAGGCGCAACCCTCACTCAATATAATCCAATTCACACACAAGTCATGCTCATCACCTTTCCACTCAGAGATATAACTTGTAGTTGATGGCAAAACAATATTCACAGATTGACAATGCTTAGGGGGGCACAGTGGTTAGCACTGCTGCCCCACATCGCTCAAAAAGAAATTGGGTACTCTATAAATTTAAAAAAACAGATTGACAATGTTTAGGCTAGTAAGCAGAGTAGTTGGAGGAGGACAAACTGTGCTGTTGAATTTGATGCTGCTCCTGCATTGTAAAAGCAGTTTAAATGTATTGAGTGACAGGCTGAGTTGCTATTTGAGTAAGAACACAAATATTTGCAAAGTGCTTTTTGATTTGCACTTGGCATGACTCGCCCTCAGCATACATGCTATCTGACAAATTGGTCAGCAGATATGTACAGGTGCAAAAGACAGGATTTTCAGATTACTATGAGTGGGGGAAGAGAGCGGAGGAGGAGAAGAGAGCGGAGGAGGAGAAGGGAGTGGAGGAGGAGAAGGGAGCGGAGGAGGAGAAGGGAGCGGAGGAGGAGAAGGGAGAGGAGGAGGAGAAGGGAGCGGAGGAGGAGAAGGGAGCGGAGGAGGAGAAGGGAGCGGAGGAGGAGAAGGGAGCGGAGGAGGAGAAGGGAGCGGAGGAGGAGAAGGGAGAGGAAGGATTTATCTCACCTTCTCAGACGGCTTGACATAGCCTGATCCAAGGAAATCTTTCCTGCTGACGAGGCAAAGGGTCTGACTGGCATCAGAGATTGTGACCCAGTGGGTGTACTGGCACTGCCAGAAGTGTCAAGATGCCCCAACGCCCTCTCTCTTTCGCTACAACACCAGCACCTCCCCCACAGCGCCTACCCAGCCTTAATCCCATAACACTAGCGCCTACCTGGTCATCGGTCCTTTGCACTACATTTCCCCATCTCTTTGACTGCAACTTTTCCTTGCCTACCCATTGGCCATGAGCTGGAGGTAAGCATTCCAGTGCATGCCGCTTATAGCCAGTTCCACCTCATCTGTAGCTATCTTCGTCAATTTCATTTTCACCACTTGCCCAGTAGGGAGGCAACATGAGAAATGTCTCCAGTAAAATCTTTGAGAACCTCCCACTAAACCAATTTTTTTTTTTTATTTATTTGTTCATGGGCCAGCATTTATTGCCCACCCCCAATTTCTCTTGAAGGGGCAGCTAAGAGTCAACCACGTTGCTGTGTATCTGGAGTCACACGTCGGCCAGACCAAGTAAGGATGGCAGATTTCCTTCCCTAATTAGTGAGCCAGATGGGTTTTTACGACAATCGACAATGGTTCCATGGTTTCATTAGATTTTTAATTCCAGATTTTTATTGAATTCAAATTTCACCCTCACCGGGATTTGAACCCGTGACCCCAGAACATTACCCTGGGTCTGTGGTTTACTCGTCCAGTCACAATGCCAAGACGCCACCTTCTCCCTACGCAACCTCTTTTCAACCTCTTAACTTGCTGCATGTTGTGTCATGCTCAATCTCCTGCAGGAGCTTCATATCATGTCCCCTCCATTAACAATGGCATCTATATTGAACTCCATAACATCACTTGCTTCCACCTTAACTGGCAGAGAAACCTTCATCCACCCTTCCGTAACTGGCATCAACAACTCCTCTAGTGCTCTCCTTATTGTCTTTCCAAACTCCAATCAACATTAAATCTAGTTGAGGGTCTGGAGCCCATAAAACACAGGCAGATACTGCAGGCAGTGCTGAGGAAATGTCAGAGATGCCATCTTTCATAGAACATACACACAGCGCAGAAGGAGGCCATTTGGCCCATCGAGTCTGCACCAACCCACTTTAAGCCCTCACTTCCACCTTGTCCCCGTAACCCAATAACCCCTCCTATCCTTTCTGGACACGAAGGGCAATTTAGCATGTCCAATCCACCTAACCTGCACATCATTGAACTGTGGGGGGAAACCCATGCAGACATGGGGAGAACGTGCACACTCCACACAGACAGTGACCCAAGCCGGGAATCGAATGTGGGACAGTGCTAACCACTGTGCTACCGTGCTGCCCCTGGCGTTAGACATCAGAGACATTAAATCAAGTCCCAGACGACTTCTGGTGGCGGTTATGAAGGAGTAAGTCGCACATTTGGTGGCTCCCGCTCTGGTTGGACTTTTGGACCTTTTCCCCCGATTTTCTACCGGACATGAATTGTAAAACTGAAGACAGAGGCAATTGTGTACTGAATTCCCACATCGGTGCATGGAGAGAAGGACTAGGAGTGCTCGTAAAGGCAGAAACAGAAAGACAGAAGGCTTGGGCTGAAGCTGCAGCGAGAGACAGCATGGCGGAGACAGCATGGCGGAGACAGCATGGCGGAGACAGCATGGCGGAGACAGCCTGGCGGAGGACCGGACCTCGGGTTTGGCGACCCAGCGGTCAACGGAGCAGCTGATGCAAGTTATTCAGGAAGGCTTTGCTAAGCAGAAACGGGACTGCTTGGACCCGATAAAAGAGTCAATTGAGCGGCTGGAGCTTAGATTGGACGCCCAAGATCGGGCGATCTGGAAGGTAGAGAAGGCGCTGGCTGAGCAGGAGGAACATCAAACTGCGGTGGAGTTGGAGGTGGGGATGCTGAGAGACCAACAGAAGAAGCTCCTGGAGAATAGGTCCCGCCGGCAGAACTTGAGATCCGAAGGAGCGGACGCTGGGCCATACATCGCTGACATGTTTGAGAAGCTGCTGGGGAATGGGGCATTCTCCCAACCCTTGGGAGGTGGACAGGGCTCACAGAGCACTCGCGAGGAAGCTGTGAGTGTGAGACACCCCCCCCCCCCCCCCCCCCCCCCCGAGGGCAATGGTGGTGAGATTCCACAGGTACTTGGATAAGGAGCGCATTCTACAGTGGGCCAAGCAGACACGGAGCTGGAAGTGGGACAACAGTATCCTGCGGGTTTACCAAGACCAGAGTGCAGAGGTGGCCAGGAGAAGAGCAGGCTTCAACCAGATTAGGTCGATTCTTTTTAAGAAAAAGGTGAAGTTCGTACGTTGTAGCCGGGCCGTCTCTGGGTCACGCATGAGGAACAACACTTTTATTTTGTTTTTCATTTTGTGGAAGCTGTTTGTAATGCGCCTTGTGCATTGATTTGGGACCAGCTATAGAGCTGTGCGAGTTAAGGTTTTCATTTGCACTGTTGGGGGATGGAGGGGTGCTTCTGTTGGGCAATTGTGTGGGGATTGTTTGATGTTGGAGTATGTTTGTATGAGGGGGGGGGGGGGGGGGGGGGGGGGGGGGTGTGGAGTGAACTGTCCGGTGCCAGGGATGGATGCCACCAAGCTAGCTGGGCGGGCTAGCTCACGGAAGGAGGGAGCTGACGAGGGAGAGACTTGGGCTAAGTGACAGAGAGGAAGTTGGGGGCGGAGGCTGTCTGGGGGCAGACCGATGGAGGCCCGGAGCACGGGCCCAAAAAAGGGGATGGCTGATCAGCGAAGTGGGGGACAATGAGCCCTCCAACTAGGCTGATCACCTGGAATGTTCGAGGGTTAAATGGGCCGGTCATGAGGGCACGTGTGTTTGCGCATCTTAGGGGACTGAAGGCGGACGTGGTAATGTTGCAGGAGACGCACCTTAGAGTAACTGAGCAGATTAGATTGAGGTAAGGCTGGGTCAGTCAGGTCTTTCACTCGGGACGAGACTAGAGGGGTCGTGATCCTGATCAATAAGTGGGTGGTGTTTGAAGATGGAAGAATAGTCTCGGATGTGGGAGGTCGGTACATTACGGTCAGTGGGAAACTGGAGGGGATGCTGGTGGTATTAGTAAATGCATATGCGCCAAATTGAGATGATGTGGAGTTTATAAAGAGGATGCTGGGGAAGATACCGGACCTGGACTCGCACAGGTTGGTCTTGGGAGGGGACTTCAACACAGTTATTGACCCTGGCTTGGACCGGTCAAGCTCGAAAATGGGCAGGGTGCCAGCAATGGCAAAGGACCTAAAAGGGTTCGTGGAGCAGATGTGGGGGGGGGGGGGTCCATGGTGATTTGGGAAGCTGGGGGTGAAGGAGTTCTCCTTCTACTCACACATGCATAAAGTGTACTCCTGGATTGATTTCTGTATTTTGAGCAGGGCCTTACTGGCAGGGGTGGTGGACACGGGGTACTCGGCGATCACAATCTCAGACCATGCTCCGCACTGGGTTGACCTGCAGGTTAGTAAGGACAGTAACCAGCGCCCGCACTGGAGGTTGGATGTGGGACTTTTGGCTGACGGAGGGGTGAGCGAGCGAATGAGGAAATGTATTCAGAACTACCTGCAGGTCAACGACACTGGGGAAATTTCAGCAGCGATGGTCTGGGAAGCACTGAAGGTGGTGGTCAGAGGGGAGCTGATCTTGATACGGGCCCATAGGGAGAAGGTGGACAGGGCAGAGACGGACCAACTGGTTAAGGAGATACTACAGACCGATAGGAGGTATGCAGAGATCCCAGAGGCAGAGCTTTTAAGGGAACGGCGGAGGCTACAGGCGGAGTTCGGCTTGTTAACCACAGGGAGGGCGGTGGAGCAGCTGAGAAAGGCGAGGGGGGCTGATCTATGAGCATGGAGAGAAGGCCAGCAGAATGCTTGCACAGCAACTTAGAACGAGTGAGGCAGCAAGGGAGATAGGGAAAGTAAATGACGGAGATGGGAACCTGTTTGGTGATTCGATAGGGGTGAATAAGGCGTTTAAGGATTTCTACAGTAGGGTGTATAGGTCAGAACCCCCTACGGGGCCGGAGGGGATGAGGCACTTCTTGGAGGGGCTGAATTTCCCAAAGGTGGACGGGGAGCTGGTAGAAGGGCTGGGGGCCCCGATCAGGTTGGAAGAGATAGTGGAGGATTTGAAGGCCACGCAGTCGGGTAAAGCCCCGGGGCCGGACGGGTACCCAGTGGAGTTTTATAAAAAGTTCTCGGGGGCGGCACGGTGGCGCAGTGGTTAGCATTGCTGCCTACAGGGCAGCACGGTGGCACAGTGGTTAGCATTGCTGCCCACGGCGCTGAGGGCCCGGGTTCGAATCCCGGCCCTGGGTCACTGTCTGTGAGGAGTTTGCACATTCTCCCCGTGTCTGCATGGGTTTCACCCCCACAACCCAAAGATGTACAGGGTAGGTGGATTGGCCACGCTAAATTGCCCCTTAATTGGAAAAAATGAATTGGATATTCTAAATTTTTTTTTTTTTTTAATTAAAAAAGTTCTCTGGGATATTGGGGCCGGTGTTGATGAGGATGTTCAATGAGGCAATGGAAAGAGGGGTACTGCCCCCTACCATGTCACAGGCCACGATTTTGCTGATTCTGAAGCGGGACAAGAACCTGGATCTGTGTGGGTCCTACAGGCCGATATCCCTGTTGAATGTGGACGCCAAACTGCTGGCCAAAATTTTGTCCTCCAGGATTGAGAATTGTGTTCCGGATATTATTGGGGAGGACCAGACGGGGTTTGTTAAGGGTAGGCAGTTGGTGGCCAATGTAAGAAGGTTGTTAAACATGATCATGATCCCCCCGGAAGGTAGGGAGGTTGAGGTAGTGATTGCAATGGATGCAGAAAAGGCTTTTGATCGGGTAGAATGAGATTATCTGTGGGAGGTACTGGGACGGTTCGGATTTGGGCGGGGCTTTATTGACTGGGTCACGTTGCTGTATCAGGCTCCTGTGGCAAGTGTACGGATGAATAGGACAACATCAGACTATTTTGGACTGCACCGGGGGACGAAACAGGGATGCCCCCTCTCCCCACTGTTGTTTGCGCTAGCTATAGAGCCGTTGGCAATTGCTCTGAGAGCCTCAAGGGGCTAGTCCGGGAGGAGGTGGAGCACAGAGTCTCGCTCTATGCAGACGATCTGCTTCTCTACATATTTACATATTGGACCCAATAGCAGGGATGGAAGAAATCATGAGGATTCTCGGGGAATTTGGCCGGTTTTCGGGGTACAAGCAAAATATGGGGAAAAGTGAGATGTTTGCGGTTTTGGCGAGGGGACAGGAGAGGCGATTGGGGGAGCTGCTGTTTAGATTAGTAGGGGGAAGCTTTAGGTACCTAGGCATTCAAGTGGCACGGGAATGGGATCAGCTGCATAAATTAAATCTGGCCTGACTAGTAGACCAAATGAAGGACGATTTTCGGAGATGGGACGCGCTTCCGTTGTCACTGGCTGGGTGTAAACGGTGAAGATGACGGTCCTCCCGAGGTTCCTGTTTGTATTTCAGTGTCTCCCCATCTTTATTCGGCAGTCCTTTTTTAAACAGATTAACAAAGTGATCACTGGCTTCGTTTGGGCGGGTAAGGGAGGTAATGCTTGGGAAGAGTTGGGGAGAGGGCGGGCTGGCACTGCCAAATTTTAGTGTCTATTACGGGGCGGCGAATATAGCCATGATCAGGAAGTGGGTGGTGGGGGAAGAGGTCGGCATAGGAGCGTATGGAGGCGGCTTCATGCAAGGGCAACAGTCTGGGTGCGTTGGTAACTGCGCCTCTGCCTTTTCCATCGGAATGGTACTTCACCAGCCCCGTGGTGGTGGCGGCCCTGAGAGTCTGGGGGCAATGGAGGAGACTTGTGGGGGCAGAGGGAGCATCGGTCTGGTCCCCAATCTGTAATAATCACCGGTTAGCCCCGGGAAGTATGGATGGGGGTTTCTGGATATGGCGGGGAGCAGGGATTGAGAGGATGGGGGATATGTTTATAGAGGGGAGCTTTCCGAGTATGAGGTCGCTGGAGGAGAAGTTTGGGTTGGCGAGGGGAAACAAATTCAGGTATCTGCAGGTGCGGGACTTCCTACGTAAATAGGTGTCAACCTTCCCGATCCTACCGCTAAGGGGGATTCAGGACAGGGTAGTTTCCAGAGGGTGGGTAGGATAAGGGAGCGTCTTGGACATTTACAAAGAACTTATGGGGTCGGAGGAGACGCAGACCGAGGAGCTGAAGCGCAAGTGGGAGGAGGAGCTAGGAGGAGAGATAGAGGATGGTCTATGGGCAAACGCGTTGAGTAGAGTCAACGTGTCCACAACATGTGCCAGGCTCAGCCTGATACAATTCAAGGTCGTTCATCGGGCTGACATGACAGTGGCCCGGATGAGCAGGTGCTTTGGGGTGGAGGACAGGCTTGCAAACATGCGGGAGGACAAGCGACGTCATGTCCACAGTGTTAAAAACACGGGTGGCGCTGAGTCCAGAGGTGGCGATTTTCGGGTGACCCAGGAATCTAGGGCCTTGAGAGGGTCACTGTTAGGGTTCGCCCGGAGGTGGCAACCGTTCGTCGACTTCTTCGCGGAAAATTAATCCTCAGCAGAAGTGGGGGGGGGGGGGTTAGTTTAGCTTAGAGTAGGGGGTTAATAAAGGTGGGACCTGTCAGGAAACGAGACGGCTTTTGCACTATGTTTATAATTTCATGTACATTGTTTATTTTGTTGTTGCAATAGCAAAAATACCTCCATAAAATGTTTATTTAAAAATAAAACAAGCCCCAGACTGCCTTCACAGGTTGCCGTAAAACATCCCATTGCACTATTTTGATACAGAGCAGGGGAACTATCCTGAGTGACCTGGCCAATATTTAACGCTCATTCGTCATCACAAAAACAGATGATCTGGTCATGATCATATCGCTCTTTGTGGGAGCTTGCTGTGTGCAAATTGACTGCCATACTTGAAAAGTAATTTATTAGCTGTAAAGCACTTCGAGATGGTGAAGGGCGCTATACAAATGCAAGTCCTTTTATCGGACAAATCTCCAATGACTCTATCCTGTTATGTACTAGATCCCACTTGACCATTACCCATCGCCTCACTGAACTCCACCGGCTCCCTAGAAACAACGCATTCATTTGGGAGTTTTTATCCACAATTTGCTGGCTCTTTGAAACCGCTGTCAGCTTATCCCCAATTCTCTGCTCTTTTCTCACAGCTCTGCAAATATTCCTCCTTCAAGTAGTTATTCAATTGTATATTGCTGGAAAAGGGACATGCTCTTGGAACTTCGCAACTTGCACTCATCAGCACAGATGCAAGAATACCAAATTTCAAATGGACATGTCTGAGCCCGAGAATTCTACAAAACTGTTGCCTGGTGCATTCTCCAAGGCTGCACATCAACCAATCAGTCAGAACCTTTTCTCATGCAATCTAAATTGTTGCTCCCTTTGAAATTTGGTGTTCTTGCACTGTCCTGTTGAGTGCAGTACAAAAGACAGCATGGTGCGCAGTAACCCCACCTTCCTTTTGGACACTAAGGGGCAATTTAGCATGACCAATCCACCTAGCCTTCACATCTTTGGACTGTTGGAGGAATCCGGAGGGAACATGCAACCTCCACACAGCCACCCGAGGTTGGAATCAAACCCCGGTCCCTGGCACTGCGAGGCAACAGCGCTAACCACTGTGCCACAATGCTGTTCTCCCCGTGTCTGCGTGGGTTTCCTCCGGGTGCTCCAGTTTCCTCCCACAAGTCCCGAAAGATGTGCTTGTTAGGTGAATTGAACATTCTGAATTCTCCCGCAGTGTACCTGAACAGGCGCCAGAGTGTGGCGACGAGGACATTTTCACAGTAACTTCATTGCAGTGTTAATGCAAGCTTACTTGTGACAATAATAAAGATTACTATTAAATCCATAAAGATTTTTCCTCTCCCCCACTGTAGCTCGGTGCCTCTTTAAGCCCATTAAGTACTTTTGGGATGCCGTATAAAGCAAGTAATTGCGACTGATGATCTAATAAATGGAGCAAAGGACTTAGGAAATATAAATATTCACATAACACAATCACAATCAATATAAGAGGTGTGGATAGAGTCACCTGGCCATTTTCTATTCAATTGAATGAGTAGCTGATAATTGAATTATCTGAATAATTTAAGGTGAATTAAATGTGCATAAAGCTGTCATCGTGTAGCTCTGACAGATCTGATCCCCTTATACTTCCCCCTTTACAGTCCTAATTCACACATTAAACCCCCATCTGATGTCTGTGTTCTTCGGCTAATGACAAGAACGACAACTTGCGTTTATACAGCATGATGATAAATTACTGCGGATGCTGGAATCGGAAACAAAGACAGAAAATGCTGGACAATCTCAGCAGGTCTGAGAGCATCTGTGGAGAGAGGAAGGGAGCTAACGTTTCGAGTCTGGGTGACTCTTTGTCAAAGCCTTTATTGCAGTAAAATATCCCCAAAGGATTCTGGGCGGCACGGTAGCATAATGGTTAGCACTGTGGCTTCACAGCACCAGGGTCCCAGGTTCGATTCCCGGCTTGGGTCACTGTCTGTGCTGAGATTGCACATTCTCCCCGTATCTGCGTGGGTTTCCTCCGGGTGCTCCGGTTTCCTCCCACAAGTCCCAAAAGACGTGCTGTTAGGTAATTTGGACATTCTGAATTCTCCCTCAATGTACACGAACAGGCGCCAGAATGTGGCGACTCAGGGCTTTTCACAGTGACTTCATTGGAGTGTTAATGTAAGCCTACTTGTGACAATAATAAAGATTATTACTAGAAGAAGGGCAGCACGGTGGCGCTGTGGTTAGCATTGCTGTCTATTGCCCTGAGGGCCTGGGTTCGAATCCCGGCTCTGGGTCACTGTCCATGAGGAGTTTGCACATTCTCCACGTGTCTGCGTGGGTTTCACCCCCCACAACCCCAAGATATGCAGGATAGGTGGATTGGCCATGCGAAATTGCCCCTTAATTGGAAAAAATAATTGGGTACTCTAAATTTATAAAAAATATTTTAAAAAATTATTACTAGAAGAATGTAACCAAAGAAAGTTTGACCCTGAGCCATGCAGGGAGATATTAGACAGGGAACTATGAACTTGATCAAAGAGATAGGTTTTAGGCACATCTTAAAGAAGGATAGGTAGGGGAGAGAGAGATAGAGAGAGAGAGAGAGAGAGAGAGTAAGGTGAAGTGATGGACAAGTTTTGGAAGGGAATTTAGAACTGAGGGGAGAGGCAGTGAAGGCACCGATGGTGGAGTAGTTACAAATGGGAAAGAGCAGTAGCTTGGAGATCGGAATGCCCTTCTGTTTCTTATACAAGAAGCCAGAAGTAAAGAGACGCCAAAATCTCGGAGGGTTGCAGAGCTGATGGGGGTTACAGAGATCGGGAGGATAGAGGCAAGAGCGGGTCTTGAAAACAATGATGAGAATTCAAAAGCGGTTGGCAAGGTGGCACAGTGGTTAGCACTGCTGCCTCACGGAGCCAAGGACCCGAGTTCAATCCCAGCCCCGGGTCACTGTCCGTGTGGAGTTTGCACATTCTCCCTGTGGCTGCGTGGGTCTCACCCCCCACAACCCAAAGGTGCGTAGGGTAGGTGGACTGGCGATGCTAAATTGTCCTTTAATTGGAAAGAAAATAATTCAGTACTCTAAATTTATTATAGAAAAAAGAGAATTCAAAAGCAACTCGTTATTCTAGGGTCCTCCCAATCAGTCCTTGCACTCATACAGACAAGAAATCATATTACAGGAATAAAGGTATTCAAATGACAAAGGTCCATTGGTGTCATATTGACCCTATAAATGCAAATACATACTTTAAACAACTCTCACGAACAGAATTGTTACAAACATGTTACTCCTTCTGTGGTTCCTTCCCATCTCCTTCTGTGGTTCCTTCTCATCTATTCCTCTTACTTTATTCCCCTTCCCAAATAATTCTCTCTCCCAAAAGAACAGACTGTTCCTGGGTGTGATGCCTTCCCAGCGCTAACACCTCACCTCAAGTTGCCATTGTTTAACAATGAGCCTCGATAGAAGGTGCTGGAAGGATGGACAACAATAAGGGTGCACGCAGGCAAACCCCCCTTGTTCTCCTGACGCAGAGGGGGTCAGGAAGGGACAGTGGGGAGCAATCAACAATTGGGAGCAATAGGCCCAGGCCCATTCTTAATCCTCCAGCCCATTGGTACACAAAAGTCAAAGGTTTCCGCTCTGGTTGTGTTCATCAAGCAGCATCCTTATCAACTTGGATATCACGGGAACTCAACCTTTTTAATCTCCAAACTATAAAACACATTCTCATTCCTTGGGAGTGATGCTTCCTAACGGAATAAATTTTAAAATGCCTTGCTACTTTGTGCCAGCATGGTAGCACAGTGGTTAGCACGGTTGATTCAGAGCGCCAGGGTCCCAGGTTCGATTCCCGGCTTGGGTCGCTGTCTGTGCGGAGTCTGCACGTTCTCCCCGTGTGGGTTTCCTCCGGGTGCTCCAGTTTCCTCCCACAGTCCAAGGATCTGCAGGTTAGGTGGATTGACCATGCTAAATTGCCCCTTAGTGTCCAAAAAGATTGGTGGGGTTAGTGGAATAGTTTGGAAGTGTGGGATTAAATGGGGTGCTCTTTCCAAGGGCCGGTGCAGACTCGATGGGTCGAATGGCCTGCTTCTGTACGGTCAATTTAGGGGGCCTCACGGTAGCATGGTGGTTAGCATCAATGCTTCACAGCTCCAGGGTCCCAGGTTCGATTCCCGGCTGGGTCACTGTGTGGAGTCTGCACGTCCTCCCCGTGTGTGCGTGGGTTTCCTCCGGGTGCTCCGGTTTCCTCCCACAGTCCAAAGATGTGCGGGTTAGGTGGATTGGCCATGCTAAATTGCCCGTAGTGTAAGGTTAATGGGGGGATTGTTGGGTTACGGGTTACGTGGGTTTAAGTGGGGTGATCATTGCTCGGCACAACATCGAGGGTCGAAGGGCCTGTTCTGTGCTGTACTGTTCTATATCTAATTCTATGATTCTATTTGTGGATCTGGCTTGAATTATACAGATTGACCTTATTTTAGTCTATTGTGTATTCAAATAAACAAAACAAAAAGCAAACAGTTGCTTGCTCATACAGAATTTGAATGTTGCTGAAAAGAGACACGTTGCCAAAGTTTTTGTCTTGTACGCAACAGGACTAACTCAAGAATGCCAAATTTCAACTGATCACAGCAATTCGACCATGGAATAAAAAGGGTGCTGATTGGTTGGCAAGGCGATTCTGATCGGCCGAGGCATGGCCATTCATAAGTCAACAGGAACTATAGGCGCTCCAAGCTCTGGGTTATATCAAAAAAGGCTCAAGGCTTGAACATATTCCTTTCGTTTGCAGAGAACGGGTTCCTGTGTATGAACTGTAGCAATTGTAAATGAACCAAGTTACAAGCTTGACTGATTATGATTATCTGAAATCGGTTGTTAGTGCAGCTATTAGCACACTCAGGATTGTTCAGCAAGTGCTGCCCAATCAGACACACACATCCAACCTTTGTTCCGAGTCTTGCAGTACGTTTGCACTCTCCAATTCAAGCTTGTGAGAAAGATATATGCACCTGGACAATTTTATTTGGGCAGCACGGTGGCACAGTGGGTAGCACTGTCGTTTCACAGCTCCAGGATCCCGGGTTCGATTCCCGGCTTGGGTCACTGTCTGTGCGGAGTCTGCACTTTCTCCTCGTGTCTGCGTGGGTTTTCTCCGGGTGCTCCGGTTTCCTCCCACAGTCCAAAGATGTGGTTAGGTGGATTGGCCATGATAAATTGCCCTTCGTGCCCAAAGGGATTGGGTAGGGTTGCTGGGTTACAGGTTAAGTGGGGTGCTCTTTCCAATGGTCGGTGCAGACTCAACGGGCCGAATAGCCTCCTTCTGCACTGTAAATTCTATGTCTATATATCTGGTATGGAAGGGAAAGATCCCACATATCCATCCTTAAGGGGAGGTGAACAGAACCTAGGTCTCCCACCTACCTCACTGCCACCCTCCAAATGTGTGTGTTGCAGCTGGTATTTAACCAATCAAAAGCCTACGGCGCTGAGGACCTGGGTTCGAATCCCGGCCCTGGGTCACTGTCCGTGTGGAGTTTGCACGTTCCCCCCGTGTCTGCGTGGGTTTCACCCCCACGACCCAAAGATGTGCAGGGTAGGTGGATTGGCCATGCTAAATTGCCCCTTAATTGGAAAAAAATAATTGGGTACTCTAAATGTATTTTAAAAAAAATTTTTTTAAACCAACCAAAACTTTGAAGTTTACTAGAACAAAGCACAAATCACTGTCCCGCTGCTTTCCCAGTCAGGATCACTCGACCCAATAAACACTGCCTTGCAGTTTAGGAAGAATCCGAGCCATGCTCAGTAATCAATCCAAGTCACATCCACCAAGGAAGCCCAATTCTGTCCTGTTTGGTATCTTAATTTCAATCTGTGCTCTGAGTTAGCAAAGAGGGGAAGAAATAGACGCTAGGATTCCTGCCTGGTCAGTTTCCATCTGACTGACTGACCGACCTCTCCTAGTCCTGAGACACTGCTTAAAACTGACCTTTCTAATCAAGATTTAGGTCATCTCTCCTCTTATCTCCTTCTTTGGCTGTGTGAATCATTGTGCGATTTACACTCCTGTTCAGCATTTTGGGAGGTTTTATGAAGTTAAAAGCAGTATATAAATGTTGTCATTGTACAAAGACAGGAGTGAAGATGGCTGTGATACATTCAGCCCCTCCAGCCCCCTACGCCACTCAATTAGATCATGGCCGAGCTTAAATCATATTGCTGCTTAAATCCTTCATTACCATCAACTCTGCACTCAAACTCTGCAAAGCTGTTCACAAATTCAGCTTCATCTAAATCTCTGCCAGTCTGTCCTGTTTGTCCATCCCCCAGTGGCCACACCCTCTCCCCCATCACCCTGTATTTCATATTGAAAGACCTGAACTTTATTTATAAATCGGGCAGCACGGTGGCGCAGTGGTTAGCACTGCGTCCTCACGGCGCCGAGGGCCCAGGTTCGATCCCGGCTCTGGGTCACTGCCCGTGTGGAGTTTGCACATTCTCCCCGTGTTTGCGTGGGTCTCACCCCCACAACCCAAAGATGTGCAGGCTAGGTGGATTGGCCACGCTAAATCGCCCCTTAATTGGAAAACATGAATTGGGTACTCTAAATTTATAAAACAAAATGTTACTGGGGCGAATAAATGAAGATATAGACCAGCCATGACCTATTTGAATGGTGGAACATTTGAGGGGCTGAATGGCCTCTTCTATCATCAGATGCCCTTAGAAATCTAACCTCTTTGACAAAACTCTGAGTTAGCACCCAACACTATAAAAAGCTCAGCCTCGGTTCCTCTTTCCTGTGAAACGACTTGACATGTTTTCCTTTCTGTTTTGTGTTTTTTTTTTAAATACAGAAGGTTTATTCTGGTGATTTTGGATAACAGCCATGCTGAACATTGCATTCATTCGACGATCTTGAACTGAAGAGTCTATTTCAGTCTATCAATCCAAAGTTAATGTACACAACAGCAGTAGAGGCAGACAGAGTAACAATAACAAGCTTCAAAGACAGAGGAGGATTGTCTTCGAACAATAACTAGCATTTATATAATGCTTTAAACAGAGTAAAATATCTTGTGGGTGAAGTATCTGGAAAACGTCTCACAGAAAAGTTACCAAACCACAAGATATTAGGATGTGGTGAAGAGTAAGGTGTAAGAACAGAAGAGCATAAGAACTAGGAGCAGGAGTAGGCCATCTGGCCCCTCGGGCCTGCTCCGCCATTCAATGAGATCATGGCTGATCTTTTGTGGACTCAGCTCCACTTTCCCGCCCGAACACCATAACCCTTTATTCCTCAAAAAACTATCTATCTTTATCTTGAAAATGTTTAATGATGCGGCCTCAACTGCTTCACTGGACAAGGAATTCCATAGATTCAAAACCCTTTGGGTGAAGAAGTTCCTCCTAAACTCAGTCCTAAATCTACTTCCCCTTATTTTGAGGCTATGCCCCCAGTTCTGCTTTCACCCGCCAGTGGAAACAACCTGCCCGCATCTATCCTATCTAGTCCCTTCATAATTTTATATGCTTCTATAAGTTTCCCCCGCATCCTTCTAAATTCCAACGAGTATGGTTCCAGTCTACTCAACCTCTCCTCATAATCCAACCCCTTCAACCCTGGAATTAACCTAATGAATCTCCTCTAAGGGCAGCACGGTGGCCTAGTGGTTAGCACAACCGCCTCACGGCGCTGAGGTCCCAGGTTCGATCCCGGCTCTGGGTCACTGTCCGTGTGGAGTTTGCACATTCTCCCCGTGTCTGCGTGGGTTTCGCCCCCACAACCCAAAAATGTGCAGAGTAGGTGGATTGGCCATGCTAAATTGCCCCTTAATAGAAAAAATAATTGGGTAATCTAAATTTTTTTTAAAAAATGAATCTCCTCTGCACACCCTCCAGTGCCAGTACGTCCTTTCTCGGGTAAGGAGACCAAAACTGAACACAATACTCTAGGTGTGGCCTCACTAACACCTTATACAGTTGCAGTATAACCTCCCTAGTCTTAAACTCCATCCCTCTCGCAATGAAGGACAAAACTCCATTTGCCTTCTTAATCACCTGTTGCACCTGTAAATAAACTTTTTGCGACTCATGCACTAGCACACCCAGGTCTCTCTGCACAGCAGAATGTTTTAATATTTTATCATTTAAATAATAATCCCGTTTGCTGTTATTCCTACCAAAATGGATAACCTCACATTTGTCAACATTGTATTCCATCTGCCAGACCCTAGCCCATTCACTTAACCTATCCAAATCCCTCTGCAGACTTCCAGTATCCTCTGCACTTTTTGCTTTACCACTCATCTTAGTGTCATCTGCAAACTTGGACACATTGCCCTTGGTCCCCAACTCCAAATCATCTATGTAAATTGTGAACAATTGTGGGCCCAACACTGATCCCTGGGGGACACCACTAGCTACTGATTGCCAACCAGAGAAACACCCATTAATTCCCACTCTTTGTTTTCTATTAATTAACTTATCCTCTATCCATGCTACTACTTTATCCTTAACGCCATGCATCATTATCTTATGCAGCAATCTTGAGGAGCATCTTGAAGGATGAGCCAGGAGTTGGAAGGCCAAGTAGTTACAGAAGCAAATTCCAGAGCTTAGGGGTGAGGTGCTGAAAACACGGGTACCAACAGTGCTGCCTTTAAAATCAGGTTAAAAGGAGGACAGCATTGGAGGCAAGGAGAAGATCTCAGAGGGTTGTAGGATGGTGGAGGTTACAGATTTACGGAGGGGTGAGGAGACATCTGAAAACAAGGGTGAGAATTCTAAAAGGCATCGCTGGACCGGGAGTCACTGCAAAGGCATGGTGGGTAAATGGGATCTGTTGCGAGTTAAGGAACGGGAGGCAGATTTCTGGATGAATGAGGAACGTAGGAACAGGAAGAGGCCATTTTGTCCATCAAGTCTGTCCCATTATTCAATAAGATTAAGGTTGATGTGACCCAACTCCAAAAGCCCACCCTTTTTAACAGGGTTTAAAATCTGCTGTTTGTAGCCAGGTTCCAAGATTATACCACCCTTTGCATGTAGAAGTGTTTCCTAACTTTACTCCTAACGGTTCACATCTTTAGACGATATCTCCAATCCTAGACTCCCAACTGATAGAAACCATTACTATCTATTTACCCCAGCAATCCCCCTTTATATCTTGGAAACTTTGATCGAATCACCCATAATCTTCTAAATTCTAAGGAATAAAACACTTGTTTATTTAAAAATAAATTTACAGTACCCAATTCTTTTTTTTCCCAATTAAGGGGCAATTTAGCGTGGCCAATTCACCTACCCTGCACATCTCTGCGTTGTGGGGGCAAAACCCATGCAGATACGGGGAGAATGCGCAAACTCCGCACAGACAGTGATCCAGGCTGGGAAGGAACCTGGGTGCTCGGCGCCGTGAGGCAGCAGTGCTAACCACTGCACCACCGTGCTGCCCAGGAAACACTTGTTAACGTAATTTCTCCTCATAATTTAAGCTTTGAAGTCAAGGTATCACTTTATTAAACCAATATTACACTCCCTCAGAGAATAATATATCCCTTCCCAAACTGTGATGCCCAGAACTGCTCACAGTAATCTAGGTGCAATCTAACTAAGGTTATGTATACTTGCAGCATGATTTCTAACCCCTTCTTTTTAGTCCTCTATAATCAAGGCCAGCATCCTAGCTGCCTTTTTGATTCTTTTGGAAAGTCCACGACAGTTTAATGATCGATGGACCATGGACGTCCACTGCTCATAACCATTCTGATCGATTATTTTTGGTCCAGTGTGAATGACCTCCCACTTGCCCATATTGAAATCCATTTGTCAAAGTTTTACCCACTTACTTAATCAACTAATATCTCTTTGCATTTTAATGCTTGCACCAATGCGCCTTATCTTTGTCCCATTGACAAACTTGAATATGACACTCTCCACCCATCAAAAGTGATTAATGAATACAACGAATTGTTGACACCCCTCAGACCCTGTCGAATACCACTAATCAAATCCTGCCAATTAGAGTTCCTGCTCATAATACTGATTCTAACTCTCGAACCACTCAGCCAATAGCCGGGTCAATAGGAGAGAGGTAGCGTCACTGGCCTAGTAATTCAAAGGCCAGGGTAATATTCTCCCGACAGGTGTTCAAATCTCACCACAGCAGCTGGTGCCATCTACATTTGACAAATAAAACCTGGAATTGAAAGCTATTCTCAGTAATGGTGACCATGGCAACTACCACCGATTGCCATAAAAACCCATCTGGTTCACTAATGCCCTTACCAGGCCGGACCTACAGGTAAATCCAGATCTACAACAATCAGGTTGGTTATTAACTACACCTCTGAAATGGTGGTCAAGCTGCTCAATGCTCAGGCAACAAACGTGACCTCGCTAGCGGCCATTCCGTGAAAGAATAAATAAAAAAGAATAATCACCTCCATTAATTTTAACATTAATTAAAAGTCCCTTAGGAGTGACTTTAACTAAGGCCTGCTGAAAATCCATAGACGTATCATCCATTGACAGTCCCCTGTTCAAAATATTCCTTCAGGATTGCCAAACATGATCTATCCTCTACAAATCTAGACTTTCTCTCCCTGATCGGCTGAAAAATTTCGGTCACTCCATCCTTAATTGTAGATCACCAGCAAATGTTAGCTTTAGCAGTCCATAATTCTCGGGTTTCCCCCACTCAACTTTCGGAAATAGGCTGGAAAATGGTTGGCTGGCTGTGGCAGCATTGGAATAGTCAAGTCTGGAGGTAACTAAAGAGTTTCAGCAGCAGATGAACAATAGTAGGGGCTGAGATCTGTGACAGCATGGAGCTCGAGTTGGTCAGAATTTCATCTTGGGTTTAACCTCAGAGAATAACCAGGTAGAAGGACAGAGCCAATAAGCCAATATTCCCATAGAGTCATTGAGTTTCACAGCACAGCAAGAGACCCACTGGCCCATCATGTCTGCACCAGCCAACATGCACCTATTTATTCTCATACCATTTTCCAGGGTAGCATGGTGGTTAGCATAAATGCTTCACAGCTCCAGGGTCCCAGGTTCGATTCCCGGCTGGGTCACTGTCTGTGTGGAGTCTGCACGTCCTCCCCCTGTGTGCGTGGGTTTCCTCCGGGTGCTCCGGTTTCCTCCCACAATCCAAAGATGTGCGGGTTAGGTGGATTGGCCATGCTAAATTGCCCGTAGTGTCCTAATAAAAGTAAGGTTAAGGGGGGGGTTGTTGGGCTACGGGTATAGGGTGGATACGTGGGTTTGAGTAGGGGGATCATGGCTCGGCACAACATTGAGGGCCGAAGGGCCTGTTCTGTGCTGTACTGTTCTATGTTCTATGTTCTATAAGTTGTCTGTAGCTTTGTATGCTATGACGTTTCAAGCACTCGTCTAAATGTTGCTTTAATGTTGTGAGGGTTCCCGCCTCTACCGCACATTCAGGCAGCAAGTTACAGATTCCTACTACCCTCTGGGTGAAGGTATTTTTCTGAAAATCCCCTCCCTTAAATCTATGCCCCTTGTTATTGACCCCTCCACAGAAGGAGAAAAGTTTCTTCTGAGCTTTTCATAGAATTTACAGTGCAGAAGGAGGTCATTCGGCCCATCGAGTCTGTACCAGCCCTTGGAAAGGGCACCCTACTTAAACCCACACCTCCACCCTATCACAATAACCCAGTAACCCTACCTAACCTTTTTGGACACTAAGGGCAATTTGTCATGGCCAATCCACCTCACCTGCACATCTTTGGACTGTGGGAGGAAACCGGAGCACCCAGAGGAAACCCACCCAGACACGGGGAGAACGTGTAAACTCTGCACAGACAGTGACCCAAGCCGGGAATCGAACCTGGAGCTGTGAAGCAACAGTGATAGCCATTGTGCTACCGTGCCGCCAAAATGTCCCTCATAATTCTGTGCACCTCAATAAGATTCCCCCTCAACCTTCTTGGCCAAGGCATTGTATACGGATATTCAGAACAAGAGGGTAGCTAGAGAAAGAGTTGGTCCACTCAAGAACAAAGGAGGGAAATAATGTATAGAACAGAAGAAGTAGGTGAGGTCCTCTTTTTTTAAAAACGCTTTTTATTCAAACTTGTATCAAAGTAGATTACAGCAAATAAACACCCCTGGAAACATTCTTCCCAACAATCAACTATACACTGGGGGCTGGTTTAGCTCACCAGGCTAAATCACTGGCTTTAAAGCAGACCAAGCAGGCCAGCAGCACGGTTCGATTCCCGTACCAGCCTCCCTGGATAGGCGCCGGAATGTGGCGACTAGGGGCTTTTCACAGTAACTTCATTGAAGCCTACTCGTGACAATAAGCGATTTTCATTTCATTTTCATACAGGTCACCCAGCCATGCTGCTACCCCCGGTGGCGATGCCGACCGCCACTCCAGCAAAATTTGTCGCCGTGCAATCAGAGAGGCGAAGGCCAAGACATCGGCCTTCCCTCCTTTCCATGAGCTCCGGCTTCTCTGAAACCCCAAATATTGCCTCCAAAGGGTCCGGGTCCACTCCCTCCTCCACTATCCTGGCTAAGACCGCGAGCACTCCCGCCCAAAATCTTCCCAATTTTTCACAACCCCAAAACATGTGCGCATGATTCGCTGGCCCCCGCCCACACCTCTCACACTCATCTGCTACCCCCTGAAAGAACCCACTCATTCTCACCCAAGTCATATGCACCCTGTGCACCACCTTAAACTGTATCAGGCTCATCCTTGCACAAGAGGAGGTCCCATTTACCCTTCGCAGTGCCTCACTCCATACTCCCCAATTGATCTCCATTCCCAACTCTGCATCCCATTTCTCCTTGATCTTTACCACCCGCTCGCCTCCCTGCTCCCCCAGCCACTTATATATATCCCCAATTCTTCCCTCCCCTTCCACATCCGGAAGCAGCAGTCGCTCCAGCAGGGTGTACCCCGGCAATCTAGGGAACCCCTTCAAGACCTTTCGGGCAAAGTCCCTAACCCGTAGATACCTGAACTCACTACCCCTCAGCAGCTCTACCCTCTCCCTTAGCTCCTCCAGACTGGCAAACTCTTCCTCCAAATACAAATCCCTCACCTTGACCAGCCCCACTTCACTCCACGTCCTGTATATACTATCCATCCCCCCCCAGCTCAAACCCATGATTCTCGCACAGCGGCATTAGCACCGACATCCCTTCCACACTAAAATGCCTCCTCTGCTGATTCCATATCTTCACCGTGGACTGCACCACTGGGCTCCCTGAATACCTACTCGGAGCCATTGACAATGCTGCCATCACCATAGCCCTCAAACTAGGCCCCTTACAAGATTCCTCCTCCATCCTAACCCACTGTACCCCTTCTCCTTCCCACCACCACCGCACCTTGTCCACATTCGCCACCCAATAATAATGAAGCAATTTTGGCAACGCCAACCCTCCCTGCTGCCTCTGCCTCTGTAGCAGGGTCCTCCCCACCCTCAGCACCTTCCCCACCCATACAAAGTCAGAGATGACTGTGTCCACTTTTCGAAAAAAGGCCTTTGGTATGAAGATCGGGAGAGCCTGAAAGATTAACAAGAACCTCGGCAGAATATTCATTTTCACCACTTGGACCGTCCCCGCCAACGTTAAGTGCAGTGTATCCCACCTCTTAAGATCCTCCCTGGCTTCCTCCACCAGTTTCATTAAGTTCCACTTATGGAACCCCATCCATTCCCTCGCCTCATGAATCCCCAAGTACCTAAACCTATCCCTCGCTACCGTAATTGGCACACCCCCTAAATTAGCCCACTGTGCCAGCTCAATTAAGTGAGGTCCTTAATGAGCATTTTGTATCGGTACTCACAAAGGAGAGGGACACGTTGATTGGTGGTGTCTCAGAGGGATGTGTAAACACTCTAGAACAGGTCGCTATTAAAAAGCATTAAGGTAGACAAATCCCCAGGGCCAGACTGCATCTATCCCAGATTATTGAGGAGGACAAGAGATGAAATCACTGGGCCATTAACAGAAATCTTAGTGTCTTCATTGGCCACAGGCGAGATTCCAGAGGATTGGGGGATAGCCAATGTTGTACCGTTATTTAAGAAGGGTTGCAAGGATAATCCGGGTAATTATACGCCAGTGAGCTTGATGTCAGTGACAGTGAAATTGTTGGAAAAGATTCTCAGAGATAGGATCTATGCACACTTGGAAGTGAATGGTCTTATTAGCGACAGACAGCATGGATTTGTATGAGGGAGGTCATGTCTCACTAACTTAATTGAATATTTTGAGGAGGTGACAAAAATGATTGATGAGGGAAGTGCTGTGGATGTTGTCTACATGGACTTTAGTAAAGCATTTGATAAGGTCCCTCATGGCAGACTGGTGCAAAAGATTAGATCACATGGGATGAGGGGTGAACTCGCTGGATGGATCCAGAACTGGCTTGGCCATAGAAAACAGAGGGTAGCAGTGGGAGGGTGTTTTTCCGAATGCAAACTAGAGGTCTATAACTAGTGGTGTTCTGCAGGGATCAGTACTGGGACCTCTGCTCTTTGTAATATATAAATGACTTGGAAGAAAATTTAGCAGATCTAATTCGCAAGCTTGCAGATGATACTAAGATTGCAGGAGTTGTGGATAGTGATGAAGATTGTCAGAGAATACAGCAGGATATAGATAGGTTGCAAAATTGGGCAGAGATATGGCCGATGGAATTTAACCCTAGCTACCTTCTTGTTCCTAACAAATGCAAAGTGATGCATTTTGGTAGATCCAATTCAGGTGGGAGTTATAAAAGAAATGGCAGAACCATCAGGTGCATAGAGACACAGAGATCTGGGCGTGCAGGTCCACAGATCCTGAAAAGTGGCAGCACAGGGCAGTACGGTGTTGCAGTGGGTTAGCCCTGCTGCCTCACAGCGCCGAGGTCCCAGGTTCGATCACGGCTCTGGGTCATGGTCCATGTGGAGTTTGCACATTCTCCCCGACAACCCAAAAGATGTGCAAGGTAGGTGGATTGGCCATGCCAAATTGCCCAAAATTGGAAAACATGAATTGGGTACTCTAAATTTAAAATAAAAAGTGGCAACAAAGAAAGCATAGGGCATGCTTGCCTTCATAGGACGGGGTATCGAGTATAAAAGCTCGAAAATTATGTTGCAATTATATAGAACGTTGGTTAGGCCACATTTGAATACTGTGTCCAATTCTGGTCACTACACTACCAGAAGGACATAGAGGTTTTGGAGAGAGTACAGAAAAGGTTTACCAGGATGTTACCTGGTATGGAGGGTATTAGCTATGAGGAGAGATTGAATAAACTGGGATTGTTCTCCCTAGAGAGACGGAGGATGAGGGGCGACCTGATAGAAGTTTATAAAATTATGAGGGGTATAGATCGGGTGAACAGTTGGAGGCTATTTCCCAGGGCGGAAATGACAATTACAAGGGGGCACAAGTTCAAGGTGAGGGGGGAAATGTTCAGTGGAGATGTGCGCGGCAAGTATTTTTACACAGAGGGTGACCTGGAATGCACTGCCAAGTGAGGTGGTTGAGGCAGATACGTTAGCGACCTTTAATACCTAACTGGATAGGCACATGACAGATGGGGTATAGAAGGATACAGGCAGTTGGTCTAGATAGGACACGTGATCGGCGCAGGCTTGGAGGGCCGAAGGGCCTGTTCCTGTGCTGTATTATTCTTTGTTCTTTGAGAAGAACAACCCCAGCCTAACCAGCTTCTCTTCATAGCTGAAACGCTCCAATCCAGCCAACAGACTGGTGAAACTCCTCTGCACCCTTTGAAACCGCCACTCTTCTGTCCATCTGATGGGCCCATCTATATCCTCCTGTAATCTAAAGTTTTCCTCCTCGCTGTTTACCACACCACCAATTTTCATGTAATCTACAAACTGCCGACACTGGTTCCAAACCCTCAATGCTGATACCACCACCAGGCTTGTGGAGCATTGAACCGGAGAGAACGGAAGGGGCACCAACAACAGCGCCCTCAAGCTGGTCCCCCTATACAAGGCCGCCTCCATACCAACCACTCGCCCGCCGCCCATTTCCTAACCATTACAATGTTTGCTTTCCCTCTCCCCGTCGGTCTCTCTCCTAGAACACCTTCCTCACCCACGGAGCCTTCCGTGCCCAAACAAACCTGAAAATCATCCCATTCACCTTCCTAAAAAATTACTTGGGGAAAAAAAAATCGGGAGATTCGGAAATACAAACAAAACCTTCAGCAACATCGTCATCCTCACCATCTGCACCCCCCCCCCCCCCCCAAACCACCAGCAAAGACACATCCACTTCAAGTCCACCTTTATTCCCTCCACTAGCTGTGCAGAGTTCAGCTCGTACAGCTGGGCCCAACTCCACCTGCATTCCAAGATAGCGAAAGCTCGCACCCACAATTCTCCCAGCCTCCTCTCCTGTCCCCGTGCATTAATAGGGACACACCTCACTTTCCCCATATTCAGCTTCTACCCCGAAATGCAGCCAAACTCACCCAGAAACCCCATGATCCTATCGAAGCTCCCAAACAGTCCAAAATGTACAACAGGAGGGCATCTGCATTCAAAGAATCTCAGCACTCAACCTACCCCCCCATTCAATCCCTCTCCACCCCATAAGCATTGCCAACGGTTCTATTGCTAGGGCACAGCGCAGCAGTGTGAGTGCGCACCCCTGCCTCATCCCCCAGTGTAACCCAAAGTAATCCAAAACAACCTTGTTCGTCTGAACACTTGCCTCAGGTGTCTTGCGTAGCAGCTGAACTCAATCCACAAACCCCTGTTCAAACCGGCCAATAACTCAAACAGATGCGCCCATTCAACCTGATTTAACACCTTCTCCACGTCCATTGCCACCACCGCTTCCACATCCCGACCATCCGAGGGCATCATAATAACATTAAGCAGCCTCAGTACATTCGCCGACAGCTGCCGCCCCCTCACAAACCCCATCTGGTCCTCTCCTATCACCCCCGGCACACTATCCTCTGTCTGCAACTCCAGCACCTTCACGTCTACATTCAACACCCCTGTCAGCATTAACAGGGCCGAGGTGGAGATGGTTGACAGCTTCAAATTCCTAGGTGTGCACACCATCGAAAATCTATCCATGTCGACACTACGACCAAGAAAGCACAACAGCACCTATACTTCCTCAGGAAACTAAGGAAATTCGGCATGTCCACATTGACTCTTCCCAACGTTTACAGATGCACTATAGAAAGCAGCCTATCTGGCTGCATCACAGCCTGGTATGGCAACTGCTCAGCCCAAGACCGCAAGAAACTTCAGAGAGTCGTGAACACTGGCCAGTCCATCACACAAACCTTCCTCCCCTCCATTGACTCCATCTACACCTCCCGCTGCCTGGGGAAAGCGGGCACCATAATCAAAGACCCCCCCCCCCCCCCCAACAACCAGGCTTACTGACTCTTCCAACTTCTTCCATCGGGCAAGAGATACAAAAGTCTGAGAAAACGCACAAACAGACTCAAAAACAGCTTCTTCCCCGCTGTTACAGGACTCCTAAATGACCCTCTAATGGACTGACCTGATTAATGCTACACTCCTGTATGCTTCACCAGATGCCGGTGTCTATGTACTTACATTGTGCATTTTATGTTTACCCTATTACGCATTTTCTTCCCATGTACGAAATGATCTGTTTGATCTGCACGTAGAAAAATATTTTTCACTGTACCTCGGTACATGTGATAACAAATCCAAATCCCTGCACTTTCTGCTCCTCCAGGGCATCCACTGTTTTGAGCTGCTTGTTTTTTCTTTCTTTATCCAATCTGATCAACCAACAGGATATGTTAATAGATTACCTATTGTGTGTCTGTGCAAGTAGTTATTCTGTCTTTCTCACAGAATCTTAGAGAACGCCTGCCCATGTTTGTCCTTTGAAATACTGATCCAATTAGTCAAACTCCCTGGTGCTTTGCCTAAAGCCTTGTGACTGTTCCCATTCAACACATCCCCCTTTTGCAATGGCAACTGTTGACATTTTCAGACAATGTACTGCAAATAAAAACGTTTTGGATTGATTGCAATATTTCAGAACAGGGATTCCTTCCTCTCAAATCCGATGTTTCGGTTTAACGTGGTCAAAACAGAAAATATTAATGACACGCCCGGGATGGGATTTGTCATTTCACCCAACGTTTCAAAGTTGTTAAACAAGATCTTGGGGGGGGGGGGGGGGGGGAGGAGGAAGTCCTTTATGGGATTCTCTCCTGTTGCTTTCTCCAGGGTGTTTGGTGAATGGTTACTCCATTCACCCCCCTCCCGGTTAGAGGTCTCCCCCTCCTCCTTATGAAGGGCAGACCCAGTCACTTACCGAAACTGCACATGTCGCCTGGAGCCCGGGTCGCCGCTCCTCACCTGGGCCAGGTACCTGCGGGACGTCACCACTGCCCAACTCCACCCCGGAAGCAACACCTGGACCAGGAAGGAAGCCACTTCCGCAAATCCAGCATCCTGGCACAACGCAGCGTCCTGGCTGGGGAGATAAACCACTCCCTCTTGTCCATTGCTCCCGGTCAATAATAGAAGCATGTTGATCAATTCAGAGCAACGGCAGATGGAATTGAAGGCAAAACATTCTGTGCTGGAAATACTCAGCCTCTGGGGGCGAGAGAAAGGTTTCTCTCAACATCTCCATCAGTGTTTTATTTTTTAAATTTCAGGATTCCTTCTATATTCCTGAATTGAAGACAGTCCTTGCAATTATGTTGAATCCACCAAAACATTTAATCTGTCCCTGCCTTCCACCCTATCACAGGCCCTCCCTTTGGTCTTTCTCCCCACTTTCCCCCCCACTTTCACTTGCTCGAAACCTACCACATTTCTAGAAATAAAAGCGAAATGCTGGGGATGCTGGAAATCTGAAATCCACAATGCTGGATCAGCTCAGCTTCTGCAGAGAGAGATGAGGTGGAGATGCCGGCGTTGGACTGGGGTGAGCACAGTAAGAAGTCTTACAACACCAGGTTAAAGTCCAAAAGGTTTGTTTCAAATCACTAGCTTTAGGAGCACGGATCCCTGTGGAACACCACTAGTCACCTTTCTCCATTTTGAGACACTCCCTTCCAGCGCCGGCCCTAGGGTTGCTGGCGCCCCGGGCAAGCTGAACTTCGGCGCCCTTGGGGGGGGGGGGGGGGGCCGAGGGGGCGGGCCCGGGGGGGGGGCGGGGGGGCGGACCTGAGGGGGGGGGGCGGGGGGGCGGACCCGAGCGGGGGGGCGGACCCGGCGGGGGGGCGGACCCGAGGGGGGGGGCGGGGGGGGACCCGAGGGGGGGGTGGACCGAGCGGGGGGAGCGGACGGGGCGGGGGGCGGACCCGAGGGGGGGGCGGACCTGAGGAGGGGGCGGGGGGCGGGCGGAGCGGACCGAGCCGGGGGGGCGGGCGGCCACCGCGCATGCGCTGGTTGGCACCGGCCCAACTGCGCATGCGCGGGACCCGAGTCTGGCGCCCCCTAGCACATGGCGCCCCGGGCGACTGCCCGAGTTGCCGGTGCCTTGAGCCGGCCCTGCTCCCTTCCACCACTACTCTCTGTCTCCTGTTGCCCAGCCAGTTCTTTATCCATCTAGCTAGTACACCCTGAACCCCATATGACTTCACTTTTTCCATCAATCTGCTGTGGGAAACTTTATCAAATGCTTTACTGAAGTCCATGTATATGAAATCTACAGCCCTTCCCTCATCCATTAGCTTTGTCACTTCCTCAAAGAATTCTATTAGGTTTGTAAGAGATGACCTTTCCTGCACAAAACCATGCTGCTTATCACTGATAAGTCCATTTTCTTCCAAATGTGAATAGATCCTATCCCTCAGTATCTTCTCCAACAGTTTGCCTACCACTGATGTCAAGCTCACAGGTCTATAATTCCCTGGATTATCCCTGCTACCCTTCTTAAACAAAGGGACAACATTAGCAGTTCTCCAGTCCTCCGGGACCTCACCCGTGCTCAAAGATGCTGCAAAGATATCTGTTAAGGCCCCAGCTATTTCAACCCTCGCTTCCCTCAGTAACCTGGGATAGATCCCGTCCAGTCCTGGGGACTTGTCCACCTTAATGCCTTTTAGAATACTCAAAACTTCCCCCTTCCTTATGCTGACTTGACCTAGAGTATTTAAACATCCATCCCTAACCTCAACATCCGTCATGTCCCTCTCCTTGGTGAATACCGATGCAAAGTACTCATTAAGAATCTCACTTACTTCCTCTGACTCCACGCATAAATTCCCTCTTTTGTCTTTGAGTGGGCCAATCCTTTCTCTAGTTACCCTCTTGCTCCTTACATACGAATAAAAGGCTTTGGGATTTTCCTTAACCCTGTTAGCCAAAGATATTTCATGACCCCTTTTAGCCCTCTTTATTGTGCGTTTGCGATTTGTCCTACTTTCCCGATATTCCTCCAAAGCTTCATCAGTTTTGAGTCACCTCGGTCTTACGTATGCTTCCTTTTTCATCTTAGCTAGTCTCACAATTCCACCCGTCATCCATGGTTCCCTAATCTTGCCATTTCTATCTCTCATTTTCACAGGAACATGTCTGTCCTGCACTCTAATCAACCTTTCCTTAAAAGACTCCCACATTTCAAATGTGGATTTACCCTTAAACAGCTGCTCCGAATCCACATTCCCGAGCTCCTGCCGAATTTTATTATAGTTGGCCTTTCCCCAATTTAGTACTCTTCCTTTAGGACCACTCTCGTCTTTGTCCATGAGTATTCTAAAACTTACAGAATTGTGATTGCTATTCCCAAAGTAATCACCGACTGAAACTTCAACCACCTGGCTGGGATCATTCCCCAATACCAGGTCCAGTATGGCCCCTTCCCGAGTTGGACTATTTACATACTGCTCTAAAAAACTCTCCTGGATGCACGTTACAAATTCTGCTCCATCTATGCCTCCAACACTACATGAGTCCCATTCAATGTTGGGGAAGTTAAAATCTCCCATCACAACCACCCTATTGCTCCTACATTGTTCTATAATCTGTTTACATATTTGT
This sequence comes from Scyliorhinus canicula, assembly GCF_902713615.1. Lineage (NCBI taxonomy): Eukaryota > Metazoa > Chordata > Chondrichthyes > Carcharhiniformes > Scyliorhinidae > Scyliorhinus > Scyliorhinus canicula. Next base: position 299,124,851 of record NC_052146.1, read on the forward strand.
ACCTCTACTTCACGCTCGCTTTTGGGAGGCCTATAGTAAAGTCCCAACAATGTTACTGCACCCTTCCTATTTCTTAGCTCTATCCATATTGCCTCAGTGCTCGAATCCTCCATCGTGCCCTCCTTAATCACAGCTGTGATATCATCTCTGACCAGTAATGCAACTCCTCCACCCCTTTTACCTCCCTCTCTATCCCTCCTGAAGCATCTATACCCTGGGATATTTAGTTGCCAGTCTTGCCCATCTCTCAACCAAGTCTCAGTAATACCAATAACATCATATTCCCAGGTACTAATCCAAGCCCTAAATTCATCTGCCTTACCTGCTACACTTATCGCATTAAAACAAATGCACCTCAGGCCACCTGTCCCTTTGCGATCATCATGTCTTCCCTGTCTACTCTTCCCCTTAGTCACATTGAGTTTATTATCTAGTACCTTACTGGCTTTAGTTGCTGCCTCTTTACTGACCTCTAACTTCCTAATCTGGTTCCCATCCCCCTGCCACATTATTTAAAACCTCCCCAACAGTGTTAGCAAAAGCACCCCCTAGGACATTGGTTCCAGTCCTGCCCAGGTGTAGACCATCCGATTTGTAATGGTCCCACCACCCCCAGAACTGGTCGGAAGAAGGCCTCCACAAAATGTGGGATCCATTCACCCAGATGGAAATAACAAAAGACAACCTCTCGGGAATAGTGATCACAGCGTGATAGAATTCAAAATTCAATTTGGGAGTGAGAAAGTGAAGTCCCACACTAGCGTTCTGGAATTAAACAAAGATAATTACATAGGCATGAGGATAGATTTGGCCCAGGTAGAGTGGGCAGGGAGGCTAAAAGGTACTACAGCTGATGAGCAGTGGCAGTTGTTTAAGGAGTCACTCAATTCCTCACAAATAAAATATATTCCAGAGAGGGAGAAAGACTGTAAGAGGGGTAAAAAAAAAAATCCTTGGCTAAGCAAGCAGGTTAAGAACAATATAAAGACAAAAACTAAGGTTTACCATGTTGCAAAGACCAGTGATAGGCAGGAAGATTGGGAAACTTTCAAACATAAACAGAGTTACTAAAAAAAGTAATATAAAAGATGAATTACTAAAGAAAATTGGCACAAAATATCAAAAAGGATGGCAAAAGGTTCTATAAGTACACAAAAGGGAAGAGAGTCACTAAAGTGCATGAATGTCCCTTGGAAAACGTAGCTGGAGAGTTAATAGTGGGGAACGCAGAAATGGTGGAGATGCCACATCAATATTCTGCCTCAGTTTTCATGATGGAGGACACCAGTGTCACCTCTTTAGGAATGGGTAATTCAGAGGTAACAGAAAGGATGGAAATTAGAACAAACAACATAATGGGAAACAGTACTCAACAAACTTTATTGATGAAAATATTTTTATTGAGCTTTAACATTTTATATCTCAAATTCACAGGGCAAAACAAGACCAACACATATTTTTATTTATAAATTTAGAGTACCCGATTCATTTTTTCTGGGTCACTGTCCGTGTGGAGTGATGAGACCATCAATTCACGCGACACGTGGTTGGAAGTGAACAGTGGTTTTAATAGTCTTACAACTGAGCCTGCCTGCGACGAGATGAACTGGCAGCAGGCTCACAACTGCAGATCTTTATACTTCCGGTTAGTGGGAGGAGCCATGGGCGGAGCCAAGGGTGGAGCCCAGTACAAACTCCTCATCTCCCCCTATGGGCAGAGCCGTGCAACTGCTCATATACCGAGTTTACAAAGACACAACACATATAATATAACACAGTGTGAATTACTAGGATTACTAGAATTAGGATTCACCACATGGAGTTTGCACACTCTCCCCGTGTTTGCGTGGGTTTCAACCCCCACAACCCAAAGATGTGCAGGGTAGGTGGATTGGCCACGCTAAATTGCCCTTAATTGGAATAAATGAATTGGGTACTCTAAATTTTTTTTTAAAGAAAAAAAAGGAAGGGTGTCGAGGCCTTGGAGAAGGTAGAAAGATTGATTAGAATGGAAGCAGGAATGAGGGACTCAATGAGAGGGGGTGTAGCCACCGAAGTTGGCCATTCCCTAAATACAAAATGGAGGAACGCAAGGCATACAGGTTAAAAATGGACAATGTTTGCAGCCCCAGCAGGCTGCAGGCTGCACCAAGCAGGTGTGGATTCTGTCTGCTAAGAAAGCAGACAGCACCGAAACGAACATTCCACATACTAATGAGGCAATCTCTGGGATAATTAGCATGTTAATGGAACAATTCCAGAGGCAATGGACACAAATGGGGAAGTAACTGCAACATTGTATAGAATACCAGACACCCCGGCACCAGCAGGGTTCGAAAACAAAGAACCTGAAGGCCCGCCCAGTAGCCAAGGAACAGCCTCAGTATTGGGGGGATTCAAACATATCGATTGGGAAGAGACCCAATCGATTCCGAGCAGGTAAGGGAGTCCGCCCAAAGGGGCGCGGATCCCTGGGACCTATAAAAGACAGGTCCCACACATGGTTCATTCTTCTTGTCCAGCCCTCCTCTCTCCTTGACCAGCCCTCCCCTGTGGACCAGCACCTCGACCAGCTTTTGCCAAGAAGACCTTGAAGGAGAGAGAGGTTTGGGACAGCAGCCGCCAGCAAGTAAGTGTCTCACAACGATCGTTACCAGAGATAGACACTCCTGACCCCTTTTAACTTATACCAAGCTGAATTCTCCAGAGCAGAGCAAGAGGCCTTGTTCCCTGAGTTCCTTCGAGATAAGTATTAGTTTATTTAGCGGTAGGAATAGTTTAATCCTTTTAGCGTGTGCATGGGTAGTTATTATAATTGTATTATAATAAACTCAGTTGTTTGAACTTACTAATTGGTGTATGGTTTTATTGCTTTGAACTTCACCTTGAACTTGTGGCGGTATCTTAACGATACCTGGCGACTCCAGAGCTAAGTAAAGAAACAGAGCCAAATTGAAAAAAAAGGAAGGGTGTCGAGGCCTTGGAGAAGGTAGAAAGATTGATTAGAATGGAAGTAGGAATGAGGGAGCTCAGCGAGAGGGGGAAACTGGGATTGTTCCCCTTAAAGTGAAGAAGAGCGCAAAGGGACATGTAATGAAGTGTTCAAAATTATGAAGGATTGAGACAGGGGTAGGTAGGGAGAAATTGTTTCCACTGGCAGGAAATCAGTAACCAGTGGACACAGTTTTTTTTAAATTTAGAGTACCCAATTCATTTTTTTCCAATGAAGGGGCAATTTAGCGTGGCGAATCCATCTACCCTGCACATCTTTGGGTTGTGGGGGCGAAACCCACACAGACACGGGCAGAATGTGCAAACACCACACGGGCAGTGATCCAGAGCTGGGATCGAACCTGCGACCGTGGCGCTGTGAGGCAGCAGTGCTAACCACTGTGCCACCGTGCTGCCCGAAGGGCAACACATATATCAAGAAAAGAAAAAGTTACGAGGGGGTAGAGAGGATTGCACGCTGAGCCAGACGCCGACAGACTGTAAATGGAGAAACCTAAGAAGAAGCCTTTGGGTACTTTACAATAAATGAAAACGAACAGCAATGTATATAATTTAGAAAATGGCAATAAAAAGATTTTTTTTAAAAAGGACCTGCAGAGGTGGGGCCTACTCGCACTCTCCCGCACAGGGCAGACGATCAAAATGAACATACAGCCCAGGTTTCTTTTCCTGTTCAGATCCCTACCTATCTAAATCCACAAGGTCTTTTTCAACACAGTTGACATACTAATCATGCTGCATGTATGTGTGTGTGCACGTGGGGCGGGGGGGGGGGGGGGGGGGGGGGGGGAGCCCGAGGATCCAAAGGAAGGTCCTAACAAAGGAGAAGAAACATGGGAAGCTTGGCCCTTCCAAATCTACAGTTCTACCTCTAGGCAGCCACCACAGAAAGCATGAGGAGATGGGTGAAGGAACCGGGAGCAGAGTGGGTGAAGATGGAGGAGAGTTCCTGCTTAGGGATATCCCTCCGAGCCCTGGCCACAGCCATTCTCCCACCCACCCCGGCCAAATACAGGAGGAGCCCAGCGGAAGTAGCTACGCTCCGGACGTGGTACAAAATGAGGCAACATTTCGGCCTAACCAAAATGTCCACCATGACCCCCATCTGCAATAACCACAGGTTCACTCCCACAATAATGGACAAAGGTGGTGACAGGATGAGGGGACTCTGACGTTTGGAGACATGTACACAGACAATAGAGTTATGACCCTGGTGGGATCTCATGGAGAGGTTCCAATTGCCAAGAGGAATACATTCAGGTCAAAAACGTCCTCCGCAAGGAAATAACGGCCTATCCCAGATACCAGGACACTCATCAGTAAAAGAACTGCTGGTCACGGGTGACCTAGGGAAGGGAAACTGTGTGGAGCTGTACGGGCAACAGTTGGAGAAGGCATGTTCCCCCCTGGGCGGAACAAGGAATAAATGGGAGGAACTATGCATAGAGATAGGGGGAGGACGTAAATGGAATGCAAGGGACAAGGAGAAGGGACAATGCCAGCGGGGACTCGTACGAGGGCAAGCAAAGGCCCAAACCAAGCTGTAAATAAACGCTTGTAAATATGTGTTTGGCCACATTGGGGAATGTAAAATATGTATGCTGCTTAAAAGGGGGTCACGGCCACAGTTGTAGCAAAGACACTTGTTTGTGAATATATGTGTATGTTTATTTGGCGCGGGTTTGTGATTTATAATTTATGAATTGTTGGATATGAAATATGAAAACGCAATAGAAACATTTTCCAAAAATAAACGTGTCCACTATGTTGGAAATGGCCTTGGGGATGTAGATCGGGGGGGGGGGGGATCTGAAGAGGAAGAGGAACCTGGGCAGCACGTTATCCTTGACCGTCTGCACTCTCTCTGCGAGGGAGAGTGGGAGTGAGATCCCAGCCCTCTGCAGGTCCTTTTTAGCTTCCTCCACTAGACTTGTCAGGTTCCACTTGTGGATCCGTGTCCTGTCGTGGGTTATTTGAATCCCCAGGTAGCGGGATTTGATCTGGGCCAGTTTGAATTACAACCCCCCGCAGCTCTTACACAGGTTAAGTTTGTAACCTGAGAAGCCTCAGAACTCCTTTCGGAGTTTCATCATTCCTTCCATGCTGGCTAGGGGGTTTGAGATGTAGAGCAGCAGATCATCCGCATAGAGTTTGTCTCTGTGCTTTCTGTCTGCCCTTTGGATCCCTCTCCACCCCTTTGCCGCTCTAAGGGCAATTGCCAGTGACTCAATTGCCAGGGCAAACAACAGCGGGGACAGAGTGCTTCCCGGTCTCATGCCTCACTGCAGTCGGAAGTATCCAGAGCTGGTGGTGTTTGTCCGTACACTCGGCATGGGAGCGCTGTACAGCAGTTCCACACACGAGCTGAGCCCTGGCCCAAACCGTTCCAGTAGCTCTATGAAGTACTTCCAATCGACCCTGTCGAAGGTCTTTTCTGCGTCCAGAGAAATGATCACTTCTGGTGTTCTCCCTCTGGTGGGGTCATGATCACGTTCAGCGGGCGCCTGATGTTTGCTGTTAGCTGCCTGCCCTTGACAAAGCCTGTCTGATCTTCCGTGACTACCTCCGGCACGCAGCTCTCCAGCTGCCTTGCCAGGGCCTTCGCCATGTTCTTACCGTCAGTATTAAGAAGCGAGATGGGTCAGTAGGACCCACACTCCGTCAAATCTTTTTTGGGGATCAGCGATATTGAGGTCTGAGCCAACATTGGCGGCATGATACCCCTTACTAGTGAGACAGAAGGTTAATGCACAAGGATAGATCACATGGGGTTAGTGGCAATTCATTAGCTTGGATAGAAGGCTGATGTACAGAAGACAGAGAGTCGGGATAAATGGGTCTTTTTCCGGATGGCAAGGTGTAACTAGTGGGCTGCCACAGGGTTCGGTCCTTTGGCCCCAGCTATTTATAATCTATATTAACAACTCGGATACAGGGATAGAAGGTTCTATAGCCAAATTTGCAGATTACACTAAAATAGGTGGAACAGTAATTTGCAAGGAGGAAGTAAGAATCTTACAAATGAATATAGATAGGTTCGGAGAGTGGGCCAAAATGTGGCAGATGGAGTTTAAAGTGGTTAAGTGTGAGGTCATGCATTTTGGTCGGAAAACTGGGAAGGCAACTTATTATCTAAATGGGGGGAAACTTTGGAGTATTACATGCAGAGGGATCTGGGAGTCCTCATGTATGAGTGGCAGGAAACTAGCATGTAAGTACAGCAGATAATAAAGAAAGCGAATGGAATATTGGCATTTAGAGCTAAAGTAATAGTGTAGAAAAGTAAGGAAGTGTTTTTATTATTTTTATTATTTTTTTTTTCCAATCAATGGGGCAATTTAGTGTGGCCAATCCACCTACCCTGCACATGTTTGGGTTGTGGGGGTGAGACCCACACAGACACGGGGAGAATGTGCAAACTCCATACAGAGACCCGGGTCCTGAACGCCGTAGGCAGCTGTGCTAACCACTGTGCCACCCCTGGATGCTTCCTCTTGTGGGGCATTCTGGAACGAGAGGTCATAGTCTCAGGATAAGAGGTAGCAAATTTAAAACAGAGATGAGGAGAAACTACTTCTCCCAAAGGATCGTGAATCTGTGGAATTCGCTACCCCAGAGTGCGGTGGATGATGGGACAGTGAGAAAATTTAAGGAGGAGTTAGAAAGAGTTTGAATTAGTAATGGGTTCAAGGGTTACGGAGAACGGGCAGGACGGTGAAGTTGAGGCCAAGATGAGATCAGCCATCATCGTATTGAACGGTGGAACAGACTCGATTGCCAATTCCTGCTCCTGGTTCTTCTGTTCTAAGACAGAACTATTCTGTCTAATTCCACCTTCCACCTCTTGTCTGTAACCTCTTGTCGGTAACAGCACCTCAAGCACAAATCTGGTCTTCCTGATTAATAAGGATTTTTTTTGATTAATAAGGGGATCAGGGGTTGTGGGAAGAAGGCAGGAGAATGGGGATGAGGAACATATCAGCCATATGGAGCAGGAGCAGACTCGATGGGCCAAATGGCCTAATTCTGCTCCTATAGCTTATGGTCTTATGGTCAGCCAAAGTAATATTTATGAAGAAAACTTGGTAAATGGCTGGGAGGAGTGACAGAGACATAGACTATGGGATTCGTTGTCTAGAAATAGCTGCGATATAATTTAAACTGTGAGAGATGATTCAGCTCACACCTCCCTGACAGTGCGCCTCCTCCCAATGTTTTTCAGATATTTTTAACTTGAGCAAAATAATTATGTTGAAGAATAACAATGTTGATTGAATTTATTTGCAACTAACATCGAAGCGCACTGTTGAAATACTGATAAAGAATACAAAGTCCAATGTTAGATGTGTTCTCATTTTGACATTAGATTCTGTACTAGCAGACATTAAAAACATTTTTTTTTTAGAAATTTAGATTACCCAATTATTTTTTCCAATTAAGGGGCAATTTAGCATGGCCAATCCACCTACTCTGCACATTTTTGGGTTGTGGGGGCGAAACCCACACAGATACAGGGAGAATGTGCAAACTCGACACAGACACAGACACAGACACGACACAGAGCCGGGATCGAACCTGGGTCCTCAGCGCTGTGAGGCAGCAGGGCTAACCACTTGGCCACCGTGCTGCCCTGGCACTAACAGACATAAACTTTGCTATGACATTTCATTAAAACGAATGATAAAATTATTGCGCCTGTGTTTTCTTTTGTATCAGGATGGCCAAATGGAATAGCATCAATCTGCCAACAGCACCGTTCAGTCCTTCTGCAGAATTAATGCCATGTTATTCCACCCCAGAAATAAAAACTACATATAAAAACACACTCCAGGTTGTGGGGTGCTGGGCCATGCATGATAAAGGATATAATGCCACTTCCTGGTGTCTCCACTTTTATTTGTTCAAGAATTGTGGGCATGGGTGACAATGCCAACATTTATTGCCCGTTCCTAATTGCCCCTGAAAGGAGCAGCTTTCCTGAACCGCTTCAGTCTGTGTGGTACAGGTACACCCACAATGCTGATAGGAAGGGACTTGCAGGATTTTGACCCAGCAACAGTGAAGGAACGGTGATATAATCCTAAATCAGGATGTGTGTGACTTGGACATAAACCTGCAGGTACTGGCGTTTCCATGAATCTGCTGCCCTTATCCTTCTAGGTAGTCCTTCTAGGGGGCTGGTTTAGCTCACTGGGCTGAATCACTGGCTTTGAAAGCAGATCAGGGCAGGCCAGCAGCACGGTTCAATTCCCCTACCAGCCTCCCCGAACAGGCGCCGGAATGTGGCGTCGAATGTGGCTGTTCCTGGGCGTGGGTGATGGATGGGGTGCCAATCAAGCAGGTTGCTTTGACCTGGATGGTGTCGAGCTCCTTGAGTGTTGGAGCTGCACTCATCCAGGCAAGTGGAGAGTATTCCATCACCCTCCTGACTTGTGCCTTGTAGATGGTGGACAAGCTTTGGGAAGTCAGGATGTGAGGTGCTCTCTGCAGAACTTCCAGCCGATGACCTGCTCATTACCACAGTATTTACATGGCTGGTCCAGTTCAGTTTCTGTTTAATGGTGTTGATAGTGGGGGACTCAGTGATGGTAAAGCAATTGAATGTCAAGGGGAGGTAGACATCTCTCTTTTTGGAGATGGTCGTTACTTGGCACTTGTGTGCTATTATGTCCCTTGCCATCAGCCCAAGCTTAAATATTGTCCAGGTCTTGCTGAATTCGGACATGGACTGCTTTAGTATCTGAGGAATCGTAAATGGTGCTGAATATTGCGCAATCATCCGCGAACATACACACTTCTGAACTTACATTGGAGGGAAGGTCATCGATGAAAGTTGGATCTAGAACACTACCCTGAGGGACTCCTGCAGTGATGTGCTGGGACTGAGCAGATTGATTCCCATTGATCTCCTCAATGCTGCTTTCAGTTAAATTCTGATTTGGCAACGATGCCAGTCACTCTCACCTCACCTCTGGAGTTCAGTTCTCTGTAAATAGGCCAGAAGCTGGGTGGCCCTGGCGGATCCTAGATTGAGCAGAGTGTTACTGAGCAAGTGTCACTTGATAGTACTGTTGATAACCCTTCCCATCACTTTGCTGATAATCAACAGTAGACGGATGAGGCGATAACTAAATGGGTTGGATTAGTCCTGCTTTTTGTTGTTTGGTCCTAATATTCGGCCTCAGTGTGAATGGTGACGGGGGGGGGGGGGGAGAGAGTTGACCGAGAAGATTAATTTTTCACAGTCCAATGATCCCAACTGGAGGTGACAATGTGCAGACATAAAGCTGAGGTTGAAAATTGTCTTCGGCTGTGATGGGCCATCATGTTTGAATAGCTAATTTACTGTCCAGTCACCCTTATCGAGATTGGCCATTTGGGGAAGGTAGCAGTGGACCTGTCAACCAGATTCTAAATCTCCAGCTTTAGGAGTAGGAACAATAATATTATAAAACATTTTATGAATAGGAACTGCAGGATGTTGAAGTCATCTGTTCCTAAATTGGTACCTTTGGAGCCTGTGGTTACAATATGATATACAATCCTCCTCCAGCACTCCTCCCACTCAAAACAATAACTTGGTGGAACTCCACCAATCCCTTATAAGAGAAATTTTCTCTCGGTCATTCTCACACTTTCCACTACTCACTTACAGCAGGAGTAAGAAAATACTTCATAGAATCATTGAATGCCTGCAGGGCAGAAAGAGGCCATTTGGCCCATCAAGTCTGCACTGACCCTCTGAAAGAACACCCTATCTAGGCCCACAACCCCACCCTAATCCCAAAACCCAGTAACCTTTGGACACTAAGGCGCATTTTAGCATGGCCACTCCACCTAACCTATACATCTTTGGAGTGTGGGAGGAAACCGGAGCACCCGGAGGAAACCCACACAGACACAGGGAGAACATACAAACTCCACACAGTCATCCAAGTTCAGAACCTGGGTGCCTGGCATTGTGAGGCATCAATGCTAACCACTGTACCTGCCATCACCTCAGCATCTCCCAGAGCACTTCAAAGCCAATAATGTATTATTGAAGTGTAGTTACTGCTATAATGTTGAGAAATTTGATAGCCCATTTTCATAATGCAAGACTCTACAAACAGCATGAGTTAATGACCAGATAATGTTTTAGTGGTGTTGACTAATACATACGTCAATGATTTAACGACCAGATGATCCTTTTAGTGAACAAACAGTACAGCACAGAACAGGCCCTTCGGCCCTCGATGTTGTGCCGAGGTTTGTCCGAAACCAAGATCAAGCTATCCCACTACCTGTCATTCTGGTGTGCTCCATGTACCTATCCAATAACCGCTTAACAGTTCCTAAAGTGTCCGACTCCACTATCACAGCAGGCAGTCCATTTCACACCCTAACCACTCTCTGAGTAAAGAACCTACCTCGGACATCCCTCCTATATCTCCCACCCTGAATCTTATAGTTATGCCCCCTTGTAACAGCTACATCCACCCAAGGAAATAGTCTCTGAACGTCCACTCTATCTATCCCCCTCATCATCTTATAAACCTCTATTAAGTCGACTCTCATCCTCCTTCGCTCCAATGAGAAAAGCCCTAGCTCCCTGAACCTTTCCTCATAAGACCTACCCTCCAATCCAGGTAAATCTCCTTTGCGCCCTTTCAAATGCTTCCACATCCTTCCTATAATGAGAACTGCACACAATACTCCAGATGTGGTCTCACCAGGGTCCTGTACAGTTGCAGCATAACCCCACGGCTCTTAAACTCAAGCCCCCTGTTAATAAACGCTAACACACTATAAGCCTTCTTCACGTCTCTATCCACTTGAGTGGCAACCTTCAGAGGTCTATGGACATGAACCCCAAGATCTCTCTGTTCCTCCACATTCAGCAGAACCCTGCCATTGACCCTGTAATCCGCATTCAAATTTTTTCTACCAAAATGAATCACCTCGCACTTAGCAGGGTTAAACTCCATCTGCCATTTTTTGGCCCAGCTCTGCGTCCTATCAATGTCTCTTTGCAGCCTACAGTGCTGTTGACTAATAATGAACTTTGGCCAAGATAACCTGCTCTACCTTGAACAGCGCCCATGTAAAAAGTAATCAAACATTTGATAAGTCAAAACCCACCTTTGTGCAGCACTAAGCCCTGTCAAAGCCAAACCCACCAGGTCTGCTCATTAGCTCATCAGTTGTGACAAAGAGTCATCCAGACTCGGAACGTTAGCTCTGTTCTCTCTCCAACAGACGCTGTCAGACCTGCTGGGATTGTCCAGCATTTTCTGTTTTTGTTTCAAATGCCAACATTTGCAGTAATTTGCTTTTATCTGCTCTTTACGATGCCCTTCTGGACTTCTGACTGATAACTAATGTTGCTAATCACTGTTGAGTCATACAGTGCAGCACTGATTCATATGGGTGTGTCTCTGTTATCCTTTTGCAGTGACTCACAGATAATTTTTACATGGCTGGTGATAAGATATGATTTGGGCAGCACAGTAGCGCAAGTGGATAGCACTGTGGCTTCACAGCGCCAGGGTCCCAGGTTCAATTCCCCGCTGGGTCACTGTCTGTGCGGAGACTGCATGTTCTCCCCGTGTCTGCGTGGGTTTCCTCCGGGTGCTCCGGTTTCCTCCCACAGTCCAAAGACGTGCAGGTTAGGTGTATTGGCCAGGATAAATTGCCCTTAGTGACCAAAAAGGTTAGGAGGGGTTATTGGGTTACGGGGATAGGGTGGAAGTGAGGGCTTAAGTGGGTCGGTGTAGACACGATGGGCCGAATGGCCTCCTTCTGCACTGTATATTGTATTTAACCTAGCTAAACACAATTGTAATCACTTTACAAGTTATCCCTATTTAATATGTTCAAAACCACATTCATTATTCCAATTTCGCAACAGCTTTTCAAAATCATTCTGTCATTCTCACTGCTCTCCCGAATGTTTGTCCTTAACACCGTTTATTGAGTCCTTGCCAGATGTGTGAGCTTTGGCTGTTTGCGTGGAAGCATCTCACAGTTGTCTATGTTGTTTAGGCACAGAGCAAAGGTTAGTGGCTGGCAAACAGGAGCGAAGGTCTGCTCATTAGCTCATCAGTTGTGACAAAGGGTCATCCAGACTCAAAATGTTCTCTCTCCAACAGACGCTGTCAGACCTGCTGGGATTGTCCAGCATTTTCTGTTTTCCGATTGATGTGTCTCAAATGAGGACAAAGCCAACTTTAGTACCCCTACCACTCCACTGGTCCACCTAACGTAGCAGTGGGTTAAAGCAGACTTTTGGGCAGCACGTGGGCCTAGGTACGGTGCTCTTTCAGAGGGTCGGTGCAGACTCAATGGGCTGAATAGCAATGTAGGAATTCTCCAATTCTATTGGATTGCATTTGTTTATTGTCAACTCTACCGAGGGACAGTGAAAAGGATTTTTCTGCAAGCAGCCCAACAGATCAATTAAAGTACATGAAAAGAAAAGGAAATAAAAGAAAATACATAATAGGGCAACACAAGGTGCACAATGTAACTACATAAGCACTGGCATCGGCTGAAGCATACAGGAGTGTAGTGTTAATGAGGCCAATCCATAAGAGGGTTGTTTAGGAGTCTGGTAACAGCGGGGAAGAAGCTGTTTTTGAGTCTGTTCGTGTGTGTTCTCAGACTTTTGTATCTCCTGCCCAATGGAAGAAGTTGGAAGAGTGAGTAAGCAGGGTGGGAGGGGTCTTTGATTATGTTGCCCGCTTTCGCCAGGCAGCGGGAGGTGTAAATGGAGTCAATGGATGGGAGGCGGGTTCGTGTGATGGACAGGGCTGTGTTCACGACTCTCTGAAGTTTCTTGCGGTCCTGGGCTGAGCAGTTGCCATACCAGGCTGTGATGCAGCCCAATAGGATGCTTTCTATGATGCATCTGTAAAAGTTGGTAAGAGTTCATGTAGACATGACAAATCTCCTTAGTTTCCTGAGGAAGTATAGGCGCTGTTGTGCTTTCTTGGTGGTAACGTTGACGTGGGTGGACCAGGACAGAGTTTTGGAGATGTACACATGACGACAAAGTTAAATAACTTGCATTATAAGAGAAACCGTGCATCTTTTCAATTGTAGTTAGCTGTAAGTATAATCACTGATTAACTTACGTCTTTGTTCTGTTCTTTCCTATGCTTTATTCCGTTTTGGAATTTGAAATTGCTAACCATCTCTACCTCGGCCCCATTGATGCTGACAGGGGTGTGTACAGTACTTTGCTTCCTGAAGTCAATGACCAGCTCTTTAGTTTTGCTGGCATTGAGGGAGAGATTGTTGTCGCTGCACCACTCCACTAGGTTCTCTAACTCCCTCCTGTATTCTGACTCATCGTTCTTCGTGATCTGGCCCACTATGGTCGTATCGTCAGCAAACTTGTAGATGGAGTTGGAACCAAATTTTGCCACGCAGTCGTGTGTGTACAGGGAGTAGAGTAGGGGGCTAAGTACGCAGCCTTGCGGGGCCCCGGTATTGAGGACTATTGTGGAGGACGTGTTGTTGTTTATTCTTATTGATTGTGGTCTGTGGTCAGAAAGTCGAGGATCCAGTTGCAGAGTGGAGAGCCAAGTCCTAGGTTTTGGACCTTTGATATGAGTTTGGCTGGGATTATGATGTTGAAGGCAGAGCTGTAGTCAATAAATAGGAGTCTGATGTAGGAGTCCTTGTTGTCGAGATGCTCTAGGGATGAGTGTAGGGCCAGGGAAATGGCGTCTGCTGTGGACCGGTTGCAGCGGTATGCGAATTGCAGTGGATCAAGGCATTCTGGGAGTATGGAATTGATGCGCTTCATGACCAACCACTCGAAGCACTTCATTACAACTGACGTCAGGGCCACTGGTCGGTAGTCATTGAGGCACGTTGCCTGGCTCTTCTTTAGCACCGGTATGATGGTAGTCTTCTTGAAGCAGGTGGGCACCTCGGAGTGGAGTAGGGACAGCTCAAAGATGTTCACGAAACCTCTGTCTGCTGGTCCGTGCAGGCTCTGAGTGCACGACCAAAGATCCCGTCCGGGCCCATCGCCTTCCGAGGGTTTACTTTCAGGAAGGCCGATCTGACTTCGGAAGTTGTGATGGTGGGTATGGGTGAATTATGGGCTGCTGGGGCACTCGACAGCGGATTGTTGCTTACCTGCTCGAACCGAGCATAGACTGCATTGAGTTCATCAGGGAGAGGTGCGCTGCTGCCAGAGATATTGCTCGGCTTCGCTTTGTAGCCCGTTATGTTGTTTAGTCCTTGCCATAACCGCTGAGAGTCTGTCTGTGACTCTAGCTTGGTTTGATATTCCCTCTTGGCATCTCGGATGGCTTTGCGGAGGTCGTACCTGGGTTTCTTGCATAGGTCAGGGTTGTCTGACTTGAACGCCTCAGATCTGTCCTTCAGTAGGGAGTCAATCTCACGACTGAGCCATGGTTTCCGGTTGGGGAACGTACGTACTTTCTTTGGCACGCAGTCGTCCTCACATTTGCTAATGAAGTCTGCGACGGTGGTGGCATACTCATTTAAGTTGAAATGAAAATCGCTTATTGTCACAAGTAGGATTCAAATGAAGTTACTGTGAAAAGCCCCCAGTCGCCACATTCCGGCGCCTGTTTGTGGAGGCTTGACGGGAATTGAACCGTGCTGCGGGCCTGCCTTCGTCTGCTTTAAAAGCCAGCTATTTAGCCCTGTGCTAAACCAGCTAAACCAGTTGGTCGCTGAGTTCTTAAATATGGACCAGTCCACTGTCTCTAAGCAGCCACGTCACGTAGGAGCTCTTCTGTTTCCTCGGACCAGAACTGCACGACTTTCTTGGTTGGATTCTCCCGCTTGAGTTTCTGCTTGTATGCCGGGAGAAGGAGCAACGTCTTATGGTCTGATTTCCCAAAGTGCGGTCGGGGGATGGAACGGTAGGCGCCCTTGATTTTTGAGTAGCAGTACTCAAGAGTGTTGTTGCGTCTGGTGGGACAGGAGATGTGCTGGTGGGATTTTGGCAGTACACTCTTGAGGTAGTCCTTGTTGAAGTCTCCAGACGTGATTAACAAGGCTTCCAGGACCTTTGTGACAGTACACCGTGTTACTGACCCACATAAATGTGTTCAAAAACAGCTCATGTCCAATGCACATTGTACTGCCAGCTGATGCAAACATAGGGAAGTACAACCTGCACCGTAGAACGAATTGCCACGGGGTTTTGTTGTCAGTGGAGATAGTCTTGCAGAATTTTAGTTAAAAATTTTTTTTTAGATTACCCAATTCTTTTTTTTCTAATTAAGGGGCAATTTAGCATGGCCAATCCACCTAACCTGCACATCTTTGGGTTGTGGGGGTGAAACCCACGCAGACATGGGGAGAATGTGCAAACGCCACATGGACAGTGACCCAGGGCCGGGATTGGCCACGTTAAATTGCCCCTTAATTGGAAACAATTCATTGGGTACACTAAATTTATTTTTTGAAAAAGAAATGGGTGTTTATCAAATAGCTGCAGTGATTTCAGAGTGTGGGTGGAGCAGGGCTGTCTGTCTGCTTTTACTTTTGGTTTTTGAGCTGGCAGCTACAGTGTGTGTTTGGTTTTGTTTTCAGAGTTGGAGCTGCACCCAGCCAAACAAGGTGTAATTTTGATCTCTGCATGAAAAGAATGTCTTTAAATCACTTGTTAACCTAAAAGTGATAACTGCTCTCAGTAGAGAATTTAAACCTTTGTTAAAGAGGGTATTTGTCTTTGGATGTTGCAAAGAAAGATTAAGGGTTACTTATAGAGTACTGTATTATTTAGGGGAAGTATTTGAGTTGATAGTTGCTAAGATATTTACTGTGTGTTTATAAAATGTTAACTGGATTCATATAATAAACATTGTTTTGTTTTAAAAGTACTTTAGATCTCTGTTGCATCACACCTGTAGAATGGGCCGCGCGCTCCACATAACCAAAATCTATTAAAAGTTGTTGGTCAGGTGAACTCCATGATACACTTTGGGGTTCTCTAAACCCTGCCCCGTAATACTTCCTCTTCCTTTAGTCTCATCAAATTCAATTTATTTGGGACTGGAGCAGTGGTAGAATTAGGGAGGAGGCGACAGATTAGTTTTGCAAAGCATCCAAGCATTTTATAGCGTGAACAGAAACATGGAAGGGTTACACAACACAAGAGGCGGACATTTGGCTCATTGTCGCCATGCCAACTCTCTCACCAGTCCTATACACACACAGCTTTCCGTTACAGCCTTGCAAACCTTTTCTCTTCCGATAATTATCCAATTCCCTTGCGAAAGCCACAGTTGAATTGGTTTCCACCACGCTCAGGAAGTGCATTCCAGATCCCTACCGCATGCTGTATAATTAAAAAATTTATATCACCCAGTCTACATCATTAACATAGGTTCTAACACCTCCACAAGAGGAGCCCTGCAGTATACCTTCCTTCAGTCTGAAACCTTCAGCAGCACTGTGGCACAGTGGTTAGCGCTGCTGCCTCAGGGCACCGAGGATCCGAGTTCGATCCCGACCCCGGGTCACTGTCCGTGTGGAGTTTGCACATTCTCCCCGTGTTTGCCTGAGTCTCACCCCCACCACCCAAAGATATGCAGGGTAGGTGGATTGGCCACGCTAAATTGCCCCTTAATTGGAATTAAAAAAAAATAATTTTAAGGGATATGGGCATCGTTGGCGAGACTAGCACTTTTGTTGCCCATCCCTAGGTGCCCTTGAGAAGGTGGTGGCGCATTGCCTTCTGCAGTCCCTGAGGTGTAAGTACACCCACAGTGCTGTTGGGGAGCAAGTTCCAGGATTTTTACCCAGCAACAGTGAAGGAACGATGTTATATTACCAAGTCAGGGCGGTGAGTGGTTTGGAGGGGAGCCTCCAGGTGGTGGCGTTCGCAGATATCTGCTGCTCATGTCCTTCTAGATGGTAGGGGACGTAGGTTTGGAAGGTGCTGTCTAAGGAACCTTGGTAAGTTCCTGCAGTGCATCTTGTAGATGGTACACACGGTTGTCACTGTTGGTCGGTGGTGAGGGAATGAATGTTTGTGGAAGAGGGAGCAATCAAGTGGGCTGCTTGGTCCTGGATGCTATCATTGAGTGTTGTTGGAGTTACACTCATCCACTGCGGGACAGCACGGTAGCACAGTGGTTAGCACAGTTGCTTCACAGCTCCAAGGTCTCAGGTTTGATTCCCGGCTTGGGTCACTGTCTGTGCGGAGTCTGCACGTTCTCACCGTGTCTGCGTGGGTTTCCTCCGAGTGCACCGGTTTCCTCCCACAGTCCAAAGATGTGCAGGTTAGGTGGATTGGCCATGATAAATTGCCCTTGGTGTCCAAAACGGTGAGGTGGAGTTACTGGGTTACAGGGGATTGGGTGGAAGCATGGGCTTAAGTAGGTTGCTCTTTACATGGACCGTTGCAGACTCGATGGGCTGAATGGCCTCCTTCTGCACTATAAATTCTATGATTCTATGACCAGTAGAATATTTTCCATTACACTGCTGATTTATGCCTTGTCGATGGTGGATATGATTTGGGAAGTCAGGAAGGGAGTTATGCATCACAGGGTTCCGAGCCTTTAACCTGCTCTAGTAACCATAGTATTTATATGGCTAGTCCAGTTCAGTTTCTGGTCAATGGTAACCCCCAGGATGTTGACAGTGGGGGATTCAGTGATGGTAATGTTATTGAATGTCAAAGGGGTGATGGTTGGATTCTCTCATTGGAGATGGTCATCGCCTGGCACAACTGTGTGGCACAACTGTTACTTGCCACCCCAAGCCACAATGTTGTCGAGGTCTTCCTGAGAGCAAGACCTGGACAACTTCAGTATCTGAGGAGCCGAAATGGTACTCACCATTGTGCAGTCATCAGTGAAAATAACTTAATTGCAGTGTTAATGTAAGCCTACTTGTGACAATAATAAAAATTATTAGTAGAAAATCCCCACTTGTCACCTTACAATGGGAGGAAGGTCATTGATGAAGCAGCTGATGATGGTTGGGCCGAGGACACCACCCTGAGGAACTCCTGCAGTGATGTCCTGGAGCTGAGATGATTGACCTCCAACCACCACAACCATTTTCCTTTGTGCCAGGTGTGACTCCAACCAGCGGAGAGTTTTCCCTGATTCCCATTGACTCCAGTTTTGCTCGGGCTCCTTGATGCCATACTCAATCATGTGCTGCCTTGATGTCAAGGGCAATAACTCTCGCCTCACCTCTGGCATTCAGCTCTTGGCCATTTTTAAACCAAGACTGTAACGAGGCCAGGAACCAAGTGATCATGGCTGAACGCAAACGGAGTGTCCGTGAGCAAGTTATTGTTGATAAAGTGCCACTTAATAACACTGTTGATGACCCCTTCTATCACTTTGCTGATGATGGAGAATAGATTGATGGGCAGGAATTGGTTGGGTTGAATTTGTCCTGTTTCCTGTGTACGGGTAAAACCTGGGCAGTTTTCTACATTGATTTGATTTGATTTATTGTCACCTGTACCGAAGTACAGTGAAAAGTACTTTTCTGCGGCCAAGGGAATGTTCACAGTACATACATAGTAGACAAAAATAATCAACAGAGTATTGACAAATGGTACATCAACAAACAGTGATTGGTTACAGTGCGGAATAAGGGGCCAAACAAAGCAAATACATGAGCAGGAGCAGCATAAGGCATCGTGAACAGTGTTCTTACAGGGAACAGATCAGTCCGAGGGGGAGTCATTGAGGAGTCTTGTAGCTGTGGGGAAGAAGCTGTTCCTATGTCTGGATGTGCGGGTCTTCAGACTTCTGTACCTAAACACATCACATTTTTCTCGCACACGCTAATTTCCTTTATTATAGAGCGGTTTAGTTTGCCATTCGTTTAACTGACCCACTTGCATTTCGATGCCCTCTGTCTGCCTTCCTGAGGCAGCGGGAGGTGTAGACAGAATCAATGTGGGGGTGGCAAGCTTGTGTGATGTGTTGGACTGAGTTCACCACACTCTGCAGTTTCTTGCGATTTTGGACCGAGCAATTGCTATACCAGGCTGTGATGCAGCCGGATAGGAAGTTTGTGAGAGTCGATGCAGATATGCCAAATTGCTTTTGCTTCCATAGGAAATAGAGACGTTGTTGGGCTTTCTTGACTGTTGCATCAACGTGAGTGGACCAGGACAGACTGTTGGTGATGGTGATCCCCAGGAACTTAAAGCTATCGACCATCTCCACTTCGGAGCCATTGATGCAGACGGGAGTGTGTGTCGTGCTATGCTTCCTGAAGTCGATGATCAGTTCCTTGGTCTTTCCAACATTTAGAGAGAGGTTGTTTTCGGTGCACCATGCAACCAAGTGATTTATCGCCCTCCTGTAGTCTGATTCGTCATTGTTTGAGATACAGCCCACCAGTCGTATCATCCACAAAGTTAGAGATCGAATTGGAGTTAAATCTTGCCACACAGTCATGTGTGTATAGGGCGTACAGTAGAGGACTGAGCACACATCCTTGTGTTGAGGACTATTGTGGAGTAGGTGCTGTTGCCTATCCTGACAGATTGCGGTCAGTTGCTGAGGAAGTCAAGTATCATTGCCAGGTAGATGCCAGTGTTGTAGCTGCACTGGAACAGCTGTAGCACAAGTCTTCAGTACTCCTGTTTCCCGTCACAAAACCAACTTTGTAGCTGTGCTGCCAGTCCCTTTTATACCATGGGCTTTAACTTTGCTGACAGGCCATAATATATGGCACTTTGGGCAGCACGGTGGCCTAGTGGTTAGCACAGCTGCCTCACAGCGCTGAGGTCCCAGGTTCGATCCCGGCTCTGGGTCACTGTCCGTGTGTAGTTTGCACATTCTCCCCGTGTCTGCGTGGGTTTTGCCCCCACAACCCAAAAATGCGCAGAGTAGGTAGATTGGCCACGCTAAATTGCCCCTTAATTAGAAAAATAAATGGGTAATCTAAATTTAAAAAATAAAATAATATATGGCACTCCATCAAACACCTTTTAAAAGTCTTTTTGTACACATCGGTTGCATCATCATTAACCATTTAGCTTTTAAAAAATCATGCTATCTGAAATAATCTTACCCAAATGACTGTTAGCAGATTATAGTTTCTGAAAGCTACCCAACACAGAGGGGAGCCTGTAACTGTTTGCCTTATCCATACAGGCTTTTCAAACAAAGATGCTACATTTTCAATTCTCCGCTCCTCTGGCCTTATACGAGGATTGGAAGATTTATGGCGGCACGGTAGTGGTTAGCACTGCTGCTTCACAGTTCCAGGGTCCCAGGCTGGATTCCCAGCTGGGGTCGCTGTGCGGAGTCTGCACGTTCTCCCCGTGTTTCCTCCGGGGGCTCCGGTTTCCTCCCACAGTCCAAAGATGTGCAGATTAGGTGGATTGGCCATACTAAAGTGCCCTTAGTGTCCAGAAAGGTTAGGTGGGGTTACTGGGTTATGGAGATGGGGTGGAGGGTTGGACAGGGTGCTCTTTCCAGGGGCCAGTGCAGAATCGATAGGCTGAATGGCCTCCTTCCATGCTGTAAATTCTATGAATTTCCATCCCTCCTTTCCTCACAATTCTGAGATTTGCCAGCTCTCTTTGCTTCCTCTGCCTCTGAACTTTCTACATTTAGCCTGGTTCTCAATAGTGTTGTCTACCTGCATGTGCACCCTATTTCTGCTTCATCTTACTGTCTATCTCGTTCAGCAGCCAGGAACTCAGGACTGACTTGTCCTACTTGTCCCGTGTGGGAACATACGTTGATTGCATCAGAAAATTATCTTCTCTTTAAAGGCAGTCGATTGTTGCAATGCCTGCCAATCTTGGATTGCAAAGTGCCTGGGCCAGATCTGTTCCCCCTCAAGCCTATTAATTGTTTGTATTCACTGCAATAGAGTCGAACTGTCTTAATCCACAACACATGATCAAACATTTGGGTAAGATTGGAATACGGCTTTTGGTCCCATGTAAGCCAGTCCCTCGAAGAAGAATACAATTGAAAAATGGACACTGTGTAATAAAGATTGCTTAAACCTTAATACAGTATCATTGAAGACTTTGGTCATCAATACTGGTATAAGCTAAAAACAAAATAATACTGGTACAAGCAAATTCAGTGCCCCGGTTGACCAATAAAGGTGAATAATTTACAGGAGGTGATAGAAATTGACTTTTCTGGTCAGCTTGAACCATGAGAGTAAGGGAAGATGATAGAGGTTTAATTGAGAACTCATTAAGAATAATTAACTATAATCATATTAAACATTACTTCAGTGCAGCAATAGCTGGGAATCCACTAAGGGTTAATCCAGATAATATTCTGTAATTTCTTAGGTTTCACATCAGCAAGTTGCTTGAGACTACAAGGTCAGTGACGTCAACTAGCTAAAAGGCCCCATTGTATGGAAAAACTGGGGGGGGCTGTCCAGTACGAGTAGTTCCGTTTCTATCATAACAGCCAGTCAGATCCAGCAGAGGGCAGCAGAGCAGAGCTTCTGATTGGCTGTTCCGGGGACATTTGCATACGTGCAGTGCGGTCAGCGTAAATTGAAGGTGCACCTGCATCAGTGACCCGAGGAGTTTGACGGAAGTCAAGCATCCAGCAGAGGGCAGCAGAGCAGAGCTTCTGATTGGCTGTTCCGGGGACATTTGCATACGTGCAGTGCGGTCAGCGTAAGTTGAAGGTGCACCTGCATCAGTGACCCGAGGAGTTTGACGGAAGTCAAGCATCCAGCAGAGGGCAGCAGAGCAGAGCTTCCGATTGGCTGTTCCGGGGACATTTGCATACGTGCAGTGCGGTCAGCGTAAGTTGAAGGTGCACCTGCATCAGTGACCCGAGGAGTTTGACGGAAGTCAAGCATCCAGCCGAGGGCAGCAGAGCAGAGCTTCTGATTGGCTGTTCCGGGGA